>NC_000077.6:50876620-51186620 GCF_000001635.26 Mus musculus | reverse complement strand
GGAAGGGAATGAGGCAAGAGTAGGAGTCAGATGAGGTTTACATCTCAAAGAGACTGGGAATCCCCAGTGCTTAGACCCTGGCTCATGAAGAGACAGACCAGGAGTGGTCATGGGAGGATACCCCAAGGTATGGAGGCAGCACCTTATTTCTGAGGGAGCAGCCAGAAATAGTGTGGGCCGTGTAGAAACGATCACAGGACCAGCTAGCCTGTGGAATGGGTTCAGAGAGATAGTCCGAGTGACAGGCTCAGAACACATATGTAAATACATATAAACAATACACATATATACATGCGCGTGCACACACAAACACACATATACATACATACATACACATATACATATACATATACACACACACATATGAGACAGGGTCTCATGTAGTCCAGGATGGACTTAAACTCACTAGTTAGCCAAGGATGACCTTGAATATATGATCCTCTTGACTTTACCTCTTGAGTGCTGAGATTTCAGGTATGAGACACCATACCTGATTTACATAGTGCTAGGGATGGTATCTAGAGTTTCATGCCTGCTCTACCAACTGATATGCATCCCCAGCCCCTCAATATGTGAATATTTGAAGGATAAATTCAAATTACAAATAGAAGGAAAGAAGGAAGCGGCATAGGTAGGCAGGCGGGAGCTTTTCTCCACAAAGAAGGGAGAAGCACTTCTGCCGTGGAACTCTGCCACCCAGCCTCCTGATCCCCTGACCAGGTCACTTGCCTGCTCCTGTTCATTCATTATGCACAGAGTGGAGGCATATTTGTTGTAGGGAACCTCAGAGTTGGCTCAGGACTCCCAAGACCAAGTTCTCAGCACAATGAGATGTTTTTGCTCCAGAGGGACAGAAAGCAGGGAATAAGAGAGAGAAGATATGGGATGCGGGCCAAGGGGCCAAGGAGAGGGGATGGGCATTTATTTGTCCTGGTGGGGACAAAGGACTGCTTCTGGATAGAGAGGAGACCAATGTGGCACATAGGAAAATGGTGGTTTGTGGAGGTAAAGGGGGAAACCATGGGTTAGAACGTGGTGCTTGATTTTAATTGGGCATGTTAATTAGGTGAACCAAAGGGGACTTTTCATTGTTGGACTTCAGTACTTTGAGAGCCAAATCTTGGTAGTCAGCCTCAGGAGGAACTGGCCAAATAAGGGACTAGAACTTGATGGTTAGCTTTAGGAATGTCATCTAACAGTTTTTAGCAAGGCAGAGGGGGAGAAGGGAAAGGCCTGCCAGGGCCATGTTTACTGTGCTTGTCCTGGCTAGAGTCCCTTCACCTGTGATAGGGCTGGCATTGAAATTGTCCCACATGAAGACAGTACTCCATCTCTAAATATCTAAAAGGATGTTGGGAAATGGAACTTGATTCCTTCACCAGGCTCTGAGAGGCAGGTCTAAGAATGATGTCTCAAACATTTAAAGAGGCTCTATTTTATTTGAAGTAATATATTTCTAAAGAGTGCATATATATCAGAATAGACATCAAGACTAGTCCCTCCTCTCCCTCCCTCTTCTGTCTGTCTGTCTGTCTGTATGTATGTATGTATGTCTTCTCCTTCTCCTTTTCCTCTTCCTCCTTTTTCTCCTCTTCCTCCTCCTCCCTGTCCCTCTCCTGTCTGTCACTTTTTCTCTTTCTGTCCTTCTGTCCCTCCTTCTTTGTCTCTCTCTCACTCTCTCTCTGTCTCTCTCTCTCTCTCTCTTTGTCTCTTTCTCTCTCTGTCTCTGTCTCTCTGCCTCCCCCCTCTGGTTTGTATGTGTACCTGTCTGTATGCAGACAAAGTAGGAAAAAAGTCTTATATATGTGTGGGTATGTACTCTTTTTTTTTTCTTTTTGAGACAGTGTCTTGCTCTGTAATCTAGGCTGGCATGAAACACCCTGTATAGTCTAATTTGGTCCCAAACTCACAGAAATCCTCAGCCTTCCAAGTGCTGGGATCACAAACACTTGCTATTGTGCCTGTCTATGTGTCTGTTCTTGGTGCCCATGTATTTATGGCTGTTGGCCTTACATTTCCACGACTTGTGTCTTCTACCTCATAGACTCTCACATATCAACTTTCCTGTATCTCTCAGCTCTGGACCCTAGTGAAGAACTATCTCAGCGATGAGAACTTTAAAACAGGGCATTCACTGACTGAGAATATTCACATTCAAGGCTGAGACGCTGGTATGTAACAGTCTGGCTTGTAAGACACTTATCAATGATGGCAGCAATCTGTTGCCATCTTACATGGTGCCACCATGTGGCCATATTTTGTCATGGGGCACCATGCACCTTAGATGGGTCATCTTTAAAATTACTCCTCCAATTTATTTTTCCAAGAAATTGGAGTGATTCATGTTATATTTCCACACTGCATTTCGTGAGGCTTTAGCAATAGTATTTAGCATTCATCATTTGTCCTGTCGAGACTACGGTGCCCTGGGACAACTGAGCTGACTAATCAGCAGTCAAGCTATTCAGACACCTGTGAGATTCAAAGACCAATTCTTCCTTCCTTCCTTCCACCCCTCCCTTCTTTCCTTTCTTCCTTTCTTTCATCTGTGCTTGAATGCCAGTAGGTAGTCACACTAGTCAGATGCTCCCAGCCTCTGGGCTAAGTATCTACAGCATATGTGCTTGCTTCTCAGCTGTCAATCACATTCATCCTGTTATGTGGCAGGCACTCAGGATATAGATATGAGCAAGCAGGAGGTTCTCGGTTTTGTTGAATCAACTGTCCATGTGTGATATGTCCCTCACAGGCTCATGGATTTAACACTTGGGTCCAGTTGGGGACTCTGCTTGGAGGACATTTTAGGAGGTAGAGCCTTCCTAGAGAAAGTGTGTCCCTGGATGTGGGTTCTGAGAGCTCATAGCATCTCCCTATTTCTGATTCACCTAGTTTCTTGTTTGTGGTGAAGATGAGATCTCTCAACTTCCTGTCCCTGTTGCTTTCTGCCATGCTTACCATTTGACTATGGAGCTGTGAGTCAAAATAAAGTCTCTCTTCCCTAAGTTGCATTTGGTCGTGGTGTTTTATCACGGCAACAAAATAATACACAAAACCACTACCATGTGCTCAGAATGTCTATCTCAGATTAAGATCTGAGTATCGAGAAAGTGAAGTGTGCAGAGGCCAGCACAGTCGCCCTTACAGCAGGACTCCAGGAGGACTCCAGGGCTCATGGTTTGGAGGTGTTCATGCCTCCAGTGGTTCCCAGCTGAAAACATCTCTTGAGGAATGGATCATATAACCAGAAGAATCACATATGAATAACATTGCAAGATGTGTTTTAAAGTTGTCTATGAGCTAAATCTGTCTCTGAGTTCTTTGGCCTAGTCTAAGGTTTAGTCACTTGTCTCTATGCCAATACAGAGCCACCTTAAAAGCATATGGGTCTGGAACAAATCTTCCATTTGCTCCAGCAAGCTGTAGCTCTTTATTCTCTCTTGAAGTGTCTTAGTGACTCCAAATAAATTATGTGCTGGTTTAAATATATGTTTTATTATTCATGGTGGCTGTCATTGGAAGTCAAAGACGGTCACTCACAGATTCAAGGAGGGGAACATACAACTTGGTGGTGGTGGTGGACAGCAGAAATGCAAGGAAAATCTCCAGGGCTAGTCAGAAGAAGGATACTGTGTGTAAGAACTGTTAGCTCTCTGCCAGATTGCCACTGTCATGGATACGAATCACATGCAGCCCATCAAGCTGGCTAGGATGGGCAGGACTGGTTCACAGGGTTAGTGCACACAGGTGCATGTGGAATTTATGGATGACATCAGATGCTCTATCATCTCAACATCTAAGGCCCCGTTTGAGAGGGTGATGTGCTCACCCTATTGGAGTCAGAAAGAGAAGCTCAGAAGTAGTGCTCATCTTGCTGCTGGGTCCTGGTTATCCACCACTTAGCCCATGGGATATCCTGCACCAGTTAAATAAAGCATTTGTATTAAAAAAGCGGTTAGCTATTATGATCCTTGTCTCCATGGGGAGGGAAAGATGAGACACAGTAAACAGTCTTGGGATTGGCCAGTTTGAATGATTGTAGGTAGACTCTTGGGGACTAGGCTATCCCCACTTGTCTGATACCTGGTGTTAGAGTGCTGAAATCAGGGGAATAGTGGTCTATGGAAGAGGGCCTGATAGGTGAGGGAGGTGGCTGTAGGATCAGTTGGTTTATATTTATGCTTTTATTTCCTTCCCTGGTGCTAAAGGTAGAGTCCATGCATTTTCTCTTGAGTGAATTGTTTACTCTCTCTAGGCTTGGGCTAGCCCCTGGAGAGCCAGTCTATCTAGGGTTAGCTAGACCTTAAAGAGCAAAGTAGTTAACTGTTCTCTTGCTGTGAGGAACAAAGAAACTTATAGAAAAATACCTTTGGTTTCAGTGGGTCAGTTTTATTATCATCATGCCAAGGAGTGTGGCAGTAGGGAGAGGGGGGAGGGGTGCTGGAGAAGTAACTGGGAGTTTATAAGTTTCAGGCAGAGAGAGAGAGAGAGAGAGAGAGAGAGAGAGAGAGAGAGAGAGAGAGAGAGAGAGAGAGAGAGAATGAGAACCTGGCATGGGCTTTTACAAACCTCAAAGCCCACCCCTAGTGACACACCTCCTCCAACAAGGCCACACATACACCAACAAGGGTACCCCTCTTAATTCCATCCAAATAGTTCCATTACTGATGACTAAGCATTCAAACATACAAGCCTGTTGGGGGCAATTCTCACTCAAACCACCACATTAAAAGGGAGTGGTTGTCCTTTGTCTATCATGGTGTACCACCTGAAAGATGTGCTAGAGCAATAGTGGCACAGAGCTCGTACCTGTTGGCTCATACCAACCAATACCCAACCGGACTTAAGGCCCATTTCTAAAGATGAAACCCATTTCTGACACTACTTAGATAACTGTGAGACCTGGTAACCTGGGGACCTAGGGCAAATAATACTGGTCTTAAAAAGAAAAGAAAATGTAGTGATCAAATAACTCCTAATGATATTCTGCTCTGCTCATAGATCAGTGCCTTGCTCAGCCATCATCAGAGAAGCTTCCCCCTGCTGCAGAGGAGAGGAAATATAGAGACCCACAGGCTGGCCTTACACATAGAGTGAAACACTCAGCCCTAAATGGATGTCTATCAAAGCCCTTCCTCAGAGCTCAGGGAACTCCACAGAAGAGGAGACAGAAAGAACGTGAGAGCCAGAAGTTATAGAGAGCACAAGAAAACAAGGACCTCCAAATCAGCATGAGCACAGCATTTATGAATTCACAGAGTCTGAAGCGGCCTGCACAGGGCCTCTGTGGCTTTGCACCAGGTCCTCTGAGCTTACATGATGGCTTCTAGTTTAGTGTTTTTATGTGATCCTTGAGCATGTGAGCAAGTGGGTCTCTGACCCTTGGGCCCTTTCTTGGGCTCTTTTTCTTCCATTGGCCTGTCTTTGATGTGATAGTTTTTGTTTTAATTTGCTATGTTCTTAAAACTGAATGGATAAATGAATGTAAACCTAGCCACTAGGGTAAAGATTAACAATGGGACTGTCATTTATATCTTCCGGGAGAGGGGAAAATCAGTTTTCTCCGGTGGAGTAACACTGGGTATATCAACCACTCCAGGACAGGGCTCATTTTCAGGAATAGCTGACTAATATGCAATGGACTATGCAACTTTTTTTGTGTGTGTGCATGTGCTCTATTTTGGTTATTTTTTTTTCCTTTTTGGGTGATGTAGTTTTCTAAGTTTTGGGTATTTTGTTATTGTATTAGATTTTTGGTTGTTTTTTTTTTGAGAAAACACTTAAAATTGGGTGGGTAAGGAGGAGGAGAGGATCTGGATAAATTTGGGGGAGGGGAAGAATATGACAAAATATATTTAAATTAAAATATTATCTCTCTCTCTCTCTCTCTCTTCTCTCTCTCTCTCTCTCTCTCTCTCTCTCTCTCTCTCTCTCTCTATATATATATATATATATATATATATATATTTCCAATAGGAAAATTTTTGCTTCCTGTTCCTGTGATCTTATAGTCTTCTCAAAATTGTAGTTCTGGGTAGGGGACCACTCTTTCCTGGGGATACAGTAAATATTACTTCTTGTTGGCTACCAGCTAAGAAAGGAATAACAGTGTTAGGAGGAGCGATTGAGCTGAATTACCCAAGGAAAAGTGGGTTGCCTTTCCATAATGGTGGTAAAGATGATGATGTCTGGAATACAGGAGGGGTCCTTTAGGGAGTGTCTTGGTGTTATAAAGTCCTGTGATTAAGGGCAATGGGACACAACACCAATCTAATCTAGGTATCAACTGGATCATTTGAGGTAGGAAGATAGACCTTACATCTGGGTCACACCTTATCATGGCGGCCTATATAAAGCTAGTGTCCACCTGGCCTCATTCCCACACACAAGTTCACAGATCTTGCTGCTGAGCCTTCCCTCATGGGCATTAGAGACAACTTCTCTGAGATTCCGACATATACTGAAGACATCCAGCTTTGTGGATTAAACAACTCCATGGGGAGACAGCCATTGTTGGACTAACTGGACTAGACCACAGCCTGTATTATATCAGTTTTGCTTATTATGATGGAGAAATGATAAAACTGTTAGTGAGGTTTTAGAGCTAATATCCTGACTCAGGGAGTCTCAAGGGATTAGGCTGGCCAGTCAATTTATTTATTTATTTATTTATTTATTTATTTATTATTAATTTTGTGTGCATGTGAGTACACTGTTGCTCTCTTCAGACATACCTGAAGAGGGCATCTGATCCCATCTCTGAGCCATCTCTCCAGCCCTGGGCAGTCCATTTAAATGTGTTAGAGAGGCAAGAGACAATGAAAAGCAGAGAAAGATTTAATCCATGTGGCACACTAGGAAAAATAGACTCTGGGCAGTGACAGGAGCTTCAGGTTTAAACAGAGGAAGAGTTGAAGCAGTGAGTGAGGTATGCCCTGGTCAGAGCGCTCGCTGTCTGGCTCTTCATGGTCTCAGGTCTCTTTCTGCAAGGTGTTCTGAAGAATCCAAAAGAACTAGCTTGTTATGAGATGACTGCTTCTGCCTGATGAGGTTCTCATGATTGTCTGCCATCTGTTAGATCATAGTGTGTCTTACTTTTCAGTATTATCTGTATGGGCCATATAGATTAAATAGCATCTTTAAGCATCAAGTGTACAAAATAGGGTGATTCAGGGTGTGTGTGTGTATGTGTGTGTGCACCATTCTTGGAGTCCAAGGGGACTGAAGGTTTAGGACAGTGACTTTTGGGTGTCTGGAGCAGGACGTTGTAAAAGCACGTATGA
Source organism: Mus musculus (assembly GCF_000001635.26). NCBI lineage: Eukaryota > Metazoa > Chordata > Mammalia > Rodentia > Muridae > Mus > Mus musculus. The sequence continues at coordinate 51,179,340 of NC_000077.6, read as the reverse complement.
AGATAACTTAGTCCCTATCTTTTTTGGGTAGGAAGATAATTTGGTTCTTACCTTTTTTTGCTTCTAGCCACGAAGAGAGATGAGGTTGGTCAGCCATTTTTGACCTTGGCCCTTCAGACAGATATTCTTGGAGATATGAACAAGCTTATGTGTAGAGTTAGTGGGTGACTGAGCCAAAGTAAATGGGGTATGCAAACTACAGGTAGATGTCAGGCCTTCCTTCATTCATCCTGCCTTCATTCATCCTGCCTTGGTTACCTTCTAAGTCCAAATGAAGAATAATGCCTTTAAAAAGGACTTTTAGCCAGGCAGTGGTGCCGAGTGCCTGTGATCTTAGCACTTGGAAGGTAGAGGCAGGCATATCTCTGAGTTCGAGGCCAGCCTGGTCTACAGAGTAAGTTCCAGGACAGCCAGGACTACACAGAGAAACCCCGTCTTGAGAAACAAAGAAAAAAGTATTTTTATTTAGTCATATATGGTAGTGTACACCTTTAATCTCAGCATTGAGGAGGCAGAGGCAGACTGGTTTTATATATATATATATATATATACATATATATATATATATACATATATATATATATATATATATATATATATGTATATATAGTGCGTTTCAGGACAGACAGAGCTACATAAGAGAAACTGTCTCATTTTTAAAAAGGAAAAATACTGGTTCTAAGTGATTGTTATCAAGTAAATAAAAGTTAAGATACTAACTTTTAAAGTTATCTATAGTAAAGGTCTATGTGATGTATCGTAAATATTGTCAAATGTTGTAGGTGGCTGTACCAGCTGCTGTGATCAGCATATACGATGATCTCTGTCCCCCCCCCCCCCCATTCCTCTATGCCATATTTCAATCCTCCCTCCAGCTGTAACTCCTAGGAACCACTGATTTATTCTCCATCCCTGAGAACTCATCTCTCCAAAAATGCCATATATATGGAGTCATGAGGTAAGCACATACCTTTGTGGATGTGGTTCATTGACTTAGCAAAATGCACTTTTTTTTTTTTAAGATTCATCTAAGCTAGGGTATTTGCCAATAACCAAATAATTTTTAAATATTAAAAAATTATTTTATTTTTTATTTACTTATTCATTTTACATCCTGATCACTGCCCTCTCCCAGTCATCCCCTCCCACAATTCTCCCCCACCCCCTGGGACATCAGTTTTCTATGACTCCCTCTAAGGCCAGACAAGGCAGTCCAGCTAGAAGAACATATCCCACAAACAGGCAACAGCTTTTGGGATAGTCCCGCTCCAGTTCTTTGGGACCCACATGAAGACCAAGCTGCATATCTGCTACACATGGGCGGGGGGTGGGGGGTGGGGAGAGGCCTAGGTCTAGATCATGTATGTTCTTTGGAACAACCAGATTTTGATGTAGAAGTAGTTTAACCTTGAACTTTTAAAATGATAGAACTCTTTTTGAACATTTCATGAAGTACAATTTTCTGGCTGTTGATTAACGGGAGAGTATGGCAGTGTCCACTTAGATTCCTGTATCCGCCCACTTCTACTAGATACCTAGAGCTCGCTCCCGCCTTGCTATCTCACTCCAGGTCTGGATGGCACAGGTGAGCTCTGCTGCTGAGCAGGCGTTCCACTATTTCAGAGAAAGTATGCTGCGGTCTCCAGGGCATGTTGCTGAGCTCGGAGTCCCTTAGCCCCATAGTTCTTTAGCTAGGGGACCCCAGTGGGGACGGGGCTGTCTCCTGGCTTTTAGACAAGAGAGCGGTTTCATCCTAGAAGGTCCTGGTGCGTGCCCTTCCCCCGCATGGTTGTTGCTCTCGTGCCCATTCTTCGCTCATACCTTCCACTGCCCCGTCATAGGCGATACACCTCACAGTGCGTGCCTTACTGTGTGGGTTTCTTCAAGGCTAGGGAAGCATTTCTGAGCCATTGACTATTTGAAGTCTTCAGTTGTTCAGAGCTGTCCGGGTGGATACCTGAGCCGGGCTCGCCCTCTGCCTCGCCCTTCGCTTCGCCCTCTGCCTCGCCCTCCGCCTCCCACTCCTCCACCTCGCCCTCCTCCGCCTCGCCCTCCGCCCCCGACTGTGTCCACTAGGAACCTGCAGAAGAGGCCCTCACCACCGGTCCACGGTGTTTCCCGGTGTTTCCGGGTTAATTCAACAAATGGGTGTCTGAACTCGGCTGATAGTTGTCCTTTTGAAGATGATGCAGCTTTAGCCCATCCTCAGCACCCTGAGCGCGTTGTGGTCGTTCACACGCAGCAATATCCTGTGGAGGAGTTTTCCTCTACATTTTTAGGTAGCCAGCACAAGTCAGTGCTGTCTAGATCCAGGATGTCCCGAAGCTCGGTGATCCTGAATGTGTTCTCTAGTATGGCCAGAGACACACTCCGTTTTGTTCTGGGACAGCTGGTCCCGATTATATGGTCTTTTCTTACTGGCCAATTCGTGAGTCAATCTAGGAAGGAGACACAGACTAGTGCTCTCCAGGAGAGCAGTCAAGTTCAAATCAAGGAAAAGAACGATGTCACCACCGTGGGAGAAGGTGGAGAAGGATTTGCCAATCAGGAGGAAGACTCCCCGGTTACAGAGACACCTTATGATCAGGGAAAGGACTCTGATCTCAGTGTGAGTGCCTCGTCAGCTTTTACACGTCTGTTTATAAATGGTGTACTCTCTTCGTTTATACCCAAGCCAGGTCCTCTGGGTAAACTTATCCTTTTCAAGAACTCAGCAAAGAGGAAAACCAGAATGCCTTCAAGAGCTCATACAAACGAAATGCCATCGCCAGCTCTTACAGTTCCTCTCTAGCACAGTGGCCACCAGAGAGAATTTGTGTGGATGCAACCGAAAGGGCTGCACCTGGTGCTCCTTCAGGAGCCCAAGGTGTTTTCAAAGACTCTGCTGCAGGTGCTACACCAGGTGCTGTCTCAGGTGCTGCTCCAGGTGCTGCCACAGGTGATGCTGCACGTGCTGCCCCAGGTGATGCTTCAGGGGCTGCCATGGGGGGTGTGGGGTGTGCTACCACAGGTGCTGCCCCAGGAGCTGCTTCTAGTAATGCTGCAGGTGTCCCAGGTGCTGCTGCGCATGATACCCGAGGTGCTGTCCCATGTGCTGCTCCAGGCACTGCTGCAGATGCTGCCACAGGTGATACTTCAGGGGCTGCCACAGCCGGTGCTGCCCCAGGAGCTGCTTCTAGTAATGCTGCAGGTGTTGCTCCAGGTGCTGCTGCACATGATACCCGAGGTGCTGTTCCCGATGCTGCTGCTTTGGGCACTGCTGCAGGCATTACTCACGGTGCCGCTTTTGGTGTTGCTGCACTTGCCCCCCCAGGTGCTGCCCCAGGCGCTGCTGCAGCTGTTACATTAGGTGCTGCTACAAGTGCTGCTCCAGGTGCTGTTACCTCAGGGGCTGCTGCGTGGGCTGACCCAGGTGATGCTTCAGGACCTGCTGCAGGTACCGATGCACACGCTCCTCGAGCTGTTTTAAGAGGCACTGCAGCACATGTTACCTGAGGTTCTTTGAGAACTGCTGCTGCATGTGCTATCGGAGGTGCTTTGAAAGAAACGACTGCACATGCCACCCAAGATCCTCTGAGAGCCACTATTGCACATGCTACCCGAGGTGCTTCAAGAGGTGCTGCTGCACGTGCCATCCGAAGGGTTTTAAGTGGTGCTGCAGCACCTACTACCCAAGGTGCTTCCAGGGGTGCTGCTGCACCTGCTACGGAAGGTGCTCTGAAAGGTGTTGGTGCATGTGCTATTCGAGATGCTGCCAAAGGTGCTCCTGCATATGCCGTGCCACAACCAGGTTGGGCTTTATCCCAGTTGCAGGTGCTTCCCAAGAAACGCAAGGAAAAAAAGCTATAAACTTAGATCTTCAGGTAGTCCAGAAAGAAAGAAAAAGAGACCCAGTGAAGCAGAGCACAAATGGGTGTCATACAGTGTCACAAATGCTCCTCAAGTTCAGCAAGGATACCCATGGAATGGCTTCCCCAAACCTGATATTCCAAGGCCTCTGAGACGTAAGATCCCTGTGTTGCTACCACCCCATAGTCGAGGTGTTCTGCCCCAACCCCCAAAACAATGGTTTCATATCACTGTACACAACTGTGGCCTAGAGAAGGAAACCGCACCTTGAAGGGTAAGTGGAAGGCTGTGTAGACAGCAATACCACACAGCTTTCCTGTTTTCTGCTGTGTCTGCTTCAGGAACCTTCTTCAGCACCTTTCCCTTCGGTCCCATTCAGAGGAAAGAGAGAAGTAGGAAGATTAAGATCTCTAAGCCTGGTTTTCATAATATGATCCAATGGCTGCCTCTGGGGCCATTTTTCTTGGTTTCCCCCAAATCCCACTTTGCTTTGTCCGAATATAAAGAAACAGATTTATGACCCCCAAGTACCTGCCTGCTTGGTCTTTGCAAGTAATTTACCCTAGCTTTGCTCTTCGGTCAGCCCAAGAAACTCATCTGGCCTATGGAAAATGTGGTAGATCCACTAAGCTTGATAACTCTACCCAGAGAGACAGTATTCTAATCTCACCCACTTCATGCTACAGTAAGGCAAAGTTGAGTGATTGGTGTATGTTGGTCTAACCCTGTGGATCCTGAAACATAAAGGGGAGCTTCAGGTTGATTTTCCTCTAGGTGTCAATCAGGGTGGCTACTGCTGATGGAGATGCTACTTCTGCCTCATCCGGTGCTTACTTGGGCAAAATAAATGCACACACACTCACACACACACACACACACACATACACACAGACACACACACACAAACACATACACACACAACTGCTTGATGTAAAAAAATGAGTTATATGTCCTCACGAAACACACATACACAAACCAAGATGGTCTAGATCAGCAGTTCTCAACCTTCCTAATGCCACCACTCTTTAGCACAGTTCTTCACCTTGTGTTCTTTCAATGCTACTTTGTAACTATAGTTTTGCTACTGTTATGAATTGTAATGTAAATATCTGATACTTTCAGTGATCTTAGGTGACACCTGTGAAAGGGTCATTTGGTCCCCAAAGGGTTCGTGACCCACAGATTGAGGACTGCTAGTCTAGATTAATCTTCATATGGCCTCTATGATATCAAACACTTTGTAGTTATTAATCTCCCTTTATTTATCTTCACATACTCTTATTTGTATCTTTTACAGGTGATGGTGCTAAGGCCTGGGGTCATTAAATGACCTGCACATAGCCACATGTCACTGAGCACTTAACGCTGATCTTCAATTCTGAGCATCCAGTTTTTGTACTCTATAAATTTAGTATAATATCACATTCTATGTTAGAGTCATTTTGACACTTAAATAAAATTGTTATCCAGTATGCTTGTTGCAGTTTCTGATTTATAATAGTGTGAGATACATGTAATCTCTTAATATTATGTCCCTTTTGTTGGTCACAGCTGTGACTCCCCCACTTCCCCGGAAGCCTAAGAAGTCTTCCCAACATCCCATGTCTATCCTGAGGACGGTCATTTGTTGCTGAGGGTTCTGACTCAGGATATTCTTTGACCCTTTAGTCCTCGGGACACTGCAGTGGTACCCATTTCTATTTAGAGCCTTGGTGAAAGTTACCCTCTCTTCTTGGAACCAACCTGTCTCATTTCCACTTCTCCTGCTATGATAAAATACTCTGACAAAAAGCAAGTTAAGGAAGTCAGGGTTTATGTGGGATACAAGTCCAGGTTATAGTCCACCACTGCAGGAAAATCAAAGTAGGAACTTGAAGCAGATGGTCACTTTTCCAGTTTAGAGCAGAGAGAATAAGTGCCTATGTGCTTGCTTGTGTTCAGCTCCGTGCCTACCCTTAGAAAGCACAAGACCCAAAACCATGGAGTGAGTGGCGCCACCTGTAGTGGACAAGTCCTCCCGTCTTAAAGCAATCAAGATAATTCCCCACAGACATGCCTAAAGTCAACCAGGTCCAGACAAACTGAGAGCCTCTTCCCAGATGATACTGGGCTCTGTTAAGTTGACAATTAAAACTAAGCACTGTACACTCTGTCTCTAGCCACCAAAGCAACAATCTCTGTGACCAGAGCAAGATGACTCTCCTTTGAGTGGCATCATGATCTCTTATCTCTGATTCCTAGGTATTCAGGTCCGAAATTCCAGATGAATTACAAATTCATTATCCCCTAGTGCATTTTTCCATATTTTTTTAAACATCTTTTGCTTTTTACACTTCTTTGATTTATTTGGTTTTGTTTGTTTGAAACAGGATTTCTCTGTGTAGCCCTGGCAATCCTGGAACTCACTCTGTAGACTATTCTGGCTTCGAACTCAGAGATCCACCTACTTCTGTCTCAGAGTGCTAGGATAAAAGGCATGTACCGCCAGGCATTCTGCGATTTTTAAATGTGAAATACTTATATGGTTGATAAATAGAGATTTTATGTCTCAGTTTAGAATTCTTCTCAACCCCCAGATATCAACTTAAATAACAGACTTCCCAAAGATTAGTGAATTTACCCAGGAATGGACGTTGCAGAAGGAACATGTGTATCATGGTAATCTTTGCATATATTCAAGGAGGTGAAGACAAAGAGGATTGTATAATTTTTATTTATTTATTTATTTATTTATTTGAGACAGGGTTTCTCTGTGTGGTCCTGGCTGTTCTGGAACTCAATCTGTAGACCAGGCTGGCCTTGAACCCGGAGATCAGCCTGTCTCTGCCTCCTGAGTGCTGAGATTAAAGGTGTGCACCACCATGCCTGGCCTGCAATTTATTTTAAAACACTACCTTTTGGCTACAAGTATCAATAACAGTGGCCCCAACTGGCCCAAGGTTAAACTAGACAGAAGGTTTGATGTGGACCATATATCATTGTAGAATTATTTTCTCTGTAAGGTTACTTGGCTCCACACAAGGTTATGGTGTGGCAGGCTTTTATATTGGCCTTTTTTATTAGGCACATATACATGAGATCCCTTTCTTGATAACTTAAATATATTTCTTTGAGTATAGGACACTCCATTTGATCCAGACAACGTTCACACAGGTCACCCACATAAGCAAAATCATGGCTAATATTGGTAATATGCTACAAAACTGGGGAGTTGGGGAAATAACTGATATTGTTAGTACATAGTTTCAGGTTGTCTAGATGGGGCCAATGAAGTGACAAGGATCCTACTTAATGAAAGAGAGAAGCAGCAATGTCAATGTCAGAGTTAGAGAGTTGTAGTGATGGAAGCAATACATAATGGCTGTGAAGTTGCAGAGAGCCAGGAGTCAACTAACGAGGTCTCTAGAAGCTGGAGAAGACACCCTCAGTGAAAGCATAGCTCTTCTGAACCTTGACTTATAGATGTTCAGGCAATGAAGCACTACTTGTTGGTAACTTTGCCTTCACTCAATGAAATAAACTGTGCTGGCTAGTCTCTCGACTTGACACACAAACTAGAGTCATGCTAAAGGAGGGAGCCTCAGTTGAGAAAATGCTTCCGTAAGATCTGGCTGTGATTGAAGAAGATAGGAGGAGGCCACCCTGGCTCTTTTATAGCTACCTTTGAAAGAAAGAACCTCATTCCCCCAGAAGCACACACCTGTGATCTAACAGTCTCCTACTACATAAGGCCTTACCACCTCACTATTAGCACACCGTGCAACTAACTTCTAACAAATGTAGACTTGGAGGACACACTCAGCCAAACTGTAGCAATGGTGAACACCTGGATGGGAGAGCTTGCCACACAGTTGGAGGAGTCTCACTGTTGCAGCTCTGGCTAGCCTGGAACTTGCTATGTAGACCAGGCTGGCCTTTTATTATAGTTCTTATTGCTAAAACAATTTTCGCAATAAGTTGTCCTAGATGCCCTTCCCCTTCCCTATCCCCCCAAATTAAGTTCTTTCTCAAAAAGCAAAACAACATCCCCCAAAACAAGAAAACAATAAAACCATGCCCCAAAAGAAAAAAACAAACTGCAAACACCAAATTTTAACAAATGAAAGCAAAACTGTTGAGACCATCATGTGTTGGTTGACTACTCGTGAACATGAGGCCTGTCCTTGAGTGGTTGATATAAACAGTTGCTGGGACTACAGGTGTGCTCCACCAGGCCTGACAAGGCTGGTCTTGATCTCACAGATAGCTGCCTGTTTAGCCTCCAGAGTGCTGAGATTGAAGGCATGTATTATCACTTCCTGTTCCAATTAAAGGAGAAAACAAAAACCAAAGCAAATGAAAACAAACAGGTGATGGTGGCATGTGCCTTTAATTCCAGCAAAGAGGTAGAGGCTGGCAGATCAGTTCCAGGCTAATCTGGTCTAATGAGCGAGTCCCAGGATAGCCAGGGCTACACAGAGAAACTCTTGAAAGACCAAGCCAAGCCAACCAACCAATCAACCAACCAACCAGCCAAAAAACACAATAAATATCCCCACCCCCCTCTGTTGTCACAACACATATCTACTCCTTCCCACATCTACTGTTAAGATCATTGTCGAAGCCACTGAACTGTGACCACAAAGAGCGCTGCACTCTGGGGTCACCATCCTATGGTTGCACCTCTCCAGGCTGCTGCTCCAATTTCTTGAGTCCAACTGCTGCGTTCCACACAGGTTTTGACAGATTCACTAAGCATTTTCCAGAGGTGGGAATTCAGGGTTAGCAGTCACTTTTCTTGTCTGCAGCTTGATTTTAAATTCTAAGAAGAACCCATATGGCCATGCACAGTCTGTTTAAGGGATTGGTAGGAGCCTTCCTACCGGGACAGGTGGGATCAGCATCTCTAAGTGTTTTAGATGATCTTCTGGGCAGGACCCTTGGCCTCACCTGTGAAGAAGAAAGGACCACTAGGGATGCAGGCTGGGCCTTTAGTGAATATGGTCTGTGCCAGGTAGGCTCTATCAGAAGTGACAGAAGAAGCCAGTCTCCTCCCTGGGTTTTCAAAGAAGAGCAACAAGAAGATGGCCAGCCATCTCTGGCCCTTGCCTCCACTCAGATGTTTTCTGGTTGCTCCTGTTCCTGTGTCCTGAGCCAGGAGGGAAGCTTCTGGGGTTGGGTGCCACCGTGATAGATCTCTGTCACGGTGCACCCTGCACTTTTAGCTCCAGGCTGACAGAGCTCTAGATTTGGGTAGAGCCTGAAGCATCCCAACTGATAGCTATCCAGATCTGCCTGCAGCCTCTTCTGCCATTTTCCTTCATCTTCCCACTGTCCCTAGGTCCCTTCCATCTCTAATTTCCCACTGGGCCTCAGTCCTCTTGAGGGGACAGATAACTGAGTCTTTTAGGCTTCCAGTACAGCGATCCCCTGAGCAGGAAAGCTGACAAGGTAAAGCTAAATCCTGACACTTTAAAACAAAAACAAAAACAAAAAAGTGTGGATGCTCATACATTTTTATTAATGAAAGAACAGGGCAACTTAACTTGTTTGGTTACAAAGATTAACTCTAAGCAATCTCCACCCACCCCTCTCCTTTTGAGACAGGGTCTCTACTTATCTCTGGCAGTTCTGGATCTCACTATATAGACCAGGCTGGCCTCCATCTCATAGGGATCCATCAGTCCCTGTTTCCCAAGCGTTAGGATTAAAGGTATGGGCCACCAAAGCCAGCTGTGACCAGTCTCTTGATTCACACTGAGTCTTAACTTTGGTCTAGGAACACTTAAAATATGGCTTCCAACCTCTGGAAGCCACATTTCTAAGATGACCTGGTTCGTCTTAAGGCCTTCCAGAAAACTCTAGCTGTTCCAAGAGTCTGCCGTTGTTGCAGCCAATACCTTTTACCTCCCAGTCCTGTGAGCACAGAAATACAACTTTAGCTTTTGCCAGCCAGGTAGCCTGATGCCATTTGAAGTAACTCTGTATTTTCACTTCCCTGATTCTAATGGAGGTTCCCCAAGGTCCTTATGTTCAATCTTCATTCTCTCCTTGAAACTTGAAACCCTTCCTTTTACCATGGCAGAAATCAAAGTTTACTTCAGCACACCCCTATTCCTTAAGTGGAGGAGGGGCTTTGTTAGGACCACATACCTAGTAAGTGGCAGAATCAGGATTCCAGCTTACATCTGTCTGACCAACTCCATTCATCTTCTTCATCTAACTGGATTCTGTAAACTAAGCCTTTAAGTCCAACCACAGGCAGTGACCATTTGTTTAACGCAATAGTGACAAGCTAGCAAGCAAACAAAACCACATTTACTGTTACTGCTTATATATATTTTATATATATTTTGTAATATTATTTTCCTACCCTGCTTTGTCTAGACTTTGTTTGCTCACCCTTTGTGTTCTCCATTGGGGTACTTTAAAAAAGTAATACACTTCGTTATGATATTATTATTTTGTTATTAGAAGTTTAGATAATAATCAGCTTCCAAACGCTGACACCATTGCATACACTAGCAAGATTTTGCTGAAAGGACCCAGATATAGCTGTCTCTTGTGGAACTATGCCGGGGCCTAGCAAACACAGAAGTGGATGCTCACAGTCGGCTATTGGATGGATCATAGGGCCCCCAATGGAGGAGCTAGAGAAAGTACCCAAGGAGCTAAAGGGATCTGCAACCCTATAGGTGGAACAACATTATGAACTAACCAGTACCCCTGAGCTCTTGACTCTAGCTGCATATGTATCAAAAGATGGCCTAGTCAGCCATCACTGGAAAGAGAGGCCCATTGGACTTGCAAACTTTATATGCCCCAGTACAGGGGAACGCCAGGGCCAAAAAGTGGGAGTGGGTGGGTAGGGGAGTGGGGGGGAGGGTATGGGGGACTTTTGGGATAGCATTGGAAATGTAAATGAGGAAAATACCTAATAAAAAATAAAAAATATATATTAAAAAAGTTTAGATAATGGGAAAACTGAGTCCACTAACCTTCCCTCTCTTAAGTTCTTTCTCCTCCTCCTTCTCCTTCTTTTCCTCTTCCTCCTCTTCTTCCTCTTCCTCCTCCTCGTCCTTCTTTTTATCACCATAATCATCATCACTAGTGGTGCTGAGAATTGAACCCAGGACTTTGCACAAGCTAAGTTTACCTAGTACTTCCCAGTGAGCTATAATCCTGTTCAGATCCTATTGTTAATACCTCAAATTTCCCTGGCATGTACTACAAGTAAGGAGTCAGTATTGATTGATGTGTGGTTATCAACCAAAGTTGTTCATTTATATATTAGCGTGTATTAGAGAGTTGTATTGTATATGAGAGTTGGACGGCACGTACCTATGGTTTAGGCATGCTTTAGGCTATTTTATCATTTTCAAAATATTAATTGTTCTATATCTCTTCATTTGTCTCTCCAGCCCCAGACCCCCACTCCATCCTGGAAACCACTGATCTTTTTACTGGCTTCATAGTTCATGAAAAATGAGGTAGATTTAGACTCACAGAGTAGGCAGCCCTTCCAGATTGGCTTCTTTTCTCCTTCTTTAAACATTATTTTCATTTGTCTATATGAGTATCGTGCCATGTGGGCAAGTACCCACATGGAGGCCAGCAGAAAGCATTGGATCTCTTGGAGCCGGAGTTACAGAAAGTTGTGAGCCACCCAGCATGGGTGCTGGGAACCAAACTTGGACCCCCTGGAAGAGCCACATACCAAGCCTGTATGCTTCAAGCAAGCCCATTCAGTTTGGCTGTTGCTGGATCTAAAGCATTACTGGGTAAGCTTAAAACCTGTATTGGAAACACCTAGGAAGTCTAATGAAAAAGGCCTTTTTCTATTATTTGCATTCACTCTGTCCGCAAACTCCCTCTTCATCTTCTCTCAAAACATGAGTCACAGTACAGGAAATCCTAGCCAGAGTAATTAAGTAAAAAAAGGAAGTAGCCTCTCAGTATTAAATGAGCTTGTAAAACTATCTCTTGTCACTTGTGGTGTGCTCTCACAGGCAGAAAACCATAAAGATTGTGTGCATGCACGCATGCGCACACACACACACACACACACACACACACACACACCATAACTTAACAAAATAAACTCTCTGCTTCATAGACAATTTTAGCAAAGGTTCAGAATATAAAATCAGCACACAAAACCAAGTAGTTTTGTTATAACACTGAAAAATTCAAAACTAAAAAACTCCACTTATATTTATAAAAATATTAAAGAGAAAAAATAATGTTAGCCAAGGAGGTGAAAGAGTTTTACACTGAAAGGTTGAAAATATTTCTCTCTGAAGGGAATTAAATAATAAGACAGAAGAGGAGCACACATACAAAAAGTAGTTCAGTGAGAGATAAAAAGCCAGAAAATTATATAATAACTGAAGAGATTGTCCCAGCAATTGAAGAGTCTCCTAATAAACAACTGTGCAGGCACAGATGTCTGTACCATTGAGTTCCAAATCATACCAATTATTTAAAGAAGAAATAAGTGATACTAAGTAATTTGCCTGACACTAAAGGCAATGCATCATGAAAATTATAGACCAATGTCTCTTATGAACATATGTAAGAATCCTCAACATAATAGCAAAATGGATCTGACAGCACATTAAAAGGATTATAAACCACAGTCAAATGTCATCTATTCCAGGAATGCACGTGCTATTCAATATATAAAAATCAAAGCAACACAGTAGCAGAGTGACAGAAAAGAGGGGGGAAAACCCATGTGGTCATTCGGGTGGATGGAGGAAATATGTTTAAAAGAATTCAATACAATTTCTTGCCAAAACACTTAGAAAGCTAGGAATTGAAGAAAATTTCCCCAACACGATGATGGACATCTCACAAACCACAGAAGGAAGGAAAGAAAGAAAGAAAAAAAGAAAGGAAGGAAGGAAGGAAGAAAGCAAGCAGAAAAAGATGTCTACAACCAACCTCAGACTCCATTGGTAGAGAGCAAACATTCTTCTCTCAGGACAGAGAATGGTTGCTGTCACCTCTGAATTGCAACCACACTGAAAGCTCTAGCCAGTAAGAACATCTAAAGATATACAAAATAAAAAAGGAAGAGAAAAAGGATGCCCATTACCATGTAGCATGATCCCATAGGATTTGAATAATCCTAAATAATCCTCACAACTGGAGCTAACAAACCCAGGAAAGTTTCAAGACACAAGACCAACACATAAGAAGTTGTTTGTGTGCTTATTTAACAGTGGTGAACAACTTATAAAAGATTAAGAAAACGGTTTCATGTGCAAAAACATTCAAAAGAATAAGATGTTTGGAAATAGATTTAACCAAATAGTGCTGGAAAAGTGGAGATCCGGAGACAATGAGAAGGAAGACTTGTGTACTGCAATAAAGTAGTGCCGCTGAGGCAACCGCTTCGTACGCAAACCAGAAGAGAACTTTTGTTCACGTGGAAGGCTTTGTGCTGTAAGATGGCCGTAGTGTACACACTGACACCAGGTTTCAAGACGGCTGTACTGTCCACGTTAATACAGTGGTTCAACACAATCCCTGCTTGCATCTCCGCTAAAGTTCTGGCCTCCGTATGAAATTCCTTCTATATCATGATTCAATTTAGTATAAACCATACAAATACTAACACTAAATTTTGTTTTGTTAAAAGACATTTTATTGATTTTTTTTTGTATCACAGCATGTACCCCAGTCCTGCTCATCTCCCTATCCCCTCACGTCTGAGATTTGCCCTTGCAACTCCCTTCCCCTCCCAAAACATCTCATTGTGGAAGCTGTAATATGTCACAGTGTGTCCCACAGTATTTCCCTCTGTCCACACATCTTCACTTACAAATGTTCATTGCAATGAGTCATTGGTCTGGTTCGAGACCTTTGGCTTCTCTGACACCATCAATACTGGATGCTCACCCGGACTCCTCCCAGTTATCCTGTTGTTGCTCTGTGTCATGGAGATCCTGCAGCTTTGGAACAGCAGGACTGGCCCTTGCTTGATTCCCAACCCTTTACAAATGATATAGATGTTGGGGTGGGACAACTCAGAGCCCTGGATATGGGCTGGGTGGTAGCTGTGCTGGTCATTGTGCCCAGTCTCCTTTATCTGCACCACCAAGGGAAGTTTCCTAGCATTGCTCTGGCTAAGCCACCCAATGCTGCCATTAGCAGGAGGCAGGGTCAGCTCTCCTGCTCTTATGACCTGGGGTCAGCTCACCTGTGCTCACAACTCCAGAGTCAGCTCTACTGGGCTGTCCAAATGAGGCACAGGGCCTACTCTCCTGTGTTCATGACCTGGTGGTCAGCTTTCCTGACTGCCAGAAGCGGCAAGGAATGGGGCATTACCTCTGTACCAGTCTCACCCCACAGCAGAAGAGCATCAGGGCCAGCTCACTCACATCCCCCTAGCTCCACTGTGCTGTCTGGACTAGGGCCTGCTCTTCTGATTGCTGCAGTCAGTGAGGGGTGGGGCCAGTTCTGCACAACCCCTGGACATCCATGTGGTCCTCAGCAGCTGCCCTGACCAGGGATTTGCTGGGTTCTCTAGCAGTAATATGAGTCACTGACCCCTGCTGCTGCATAGTCACCGATCTAGACATGGCCCCCAGTGGCAGCTCTGGCTGGGACCTCATCATGGCCCCAGGTGGCAGGGCTAGCCACTTCTCTCTACCCTCAAGTCTCCAGTTCCATCTCTCTTCATAATATTCAAGCTGCTCCACTTCTCTTACTCTCCCATCTGACCACCCTATACTCACACATTGTGGTGGCTCCTGCTTCAGGTTGGCAGTGCACCTGGCAGGGCCCAGGGTGACATCCTCCAGTAAGCAGGTGTCTATAGGCCCTGCACAAAATACCAGGTCTGTGTGTGGTATGGTTGGCCACAGGTCTCTGGTCTGTCTTCCTCCTTTCATGCTTCACTGTGTAATGGTAGGCAGGGCTCTGTATCTATGGTCTGCCTACACGTGGGGCAGGGGGCAGGTCTGTGCCTGCACTGCTTGGTAGAACACAGTTCTTTGTCGGTCTTTCTCCTCCCAACTATGCTGCCTGGATTTGATTTGATTTGATTTGATTTGATTTGATTTGATTTGATTTGTGTGTGTCCTATTCATAAAACTGCTTTGGCCACCAAACAAGCAACAAGCTAGGATGAACCAAGAACTGCCATTTGTTCTGCTCCTGACACTACCACCAACAACCAAAGAACATACACAGACTGGACCTAGGCCTCCCCTATCATGTGCAGCTTGACCTTGATGTGGGTCCTGAACAACTGGAATAGGGGGCTATCCCAACAGCTGTTGTGGGATATGTTCTTCTAGCTGGGCTGCCTTGTCTGGCCTCAGTGGGAGAGGAAGTGTCTAGCCTCTCAGAGTCTTGAAGTGCCAGGGTGGAAAGGATACCCAGAGGAGCCTACATCCTCTCAGAGGAGAAGGGAGGGGAGGGGGGAAATTGTGGGAGGAGGTGACTAGGAGGGACACAGTGAGTGGGATGTAAACGGAATAAGTAACAAACAAACAAACAAAAAACAACACCACTATCAACAAGGTGCCTCTTTGCCCATTGTTAGTGGGTGTACTAAGATTTTTAATGAAATCTATTAACCCCCTTGGAAACAACTTCTGTATATCCCACAGTGACACCACCAGGCTTCAGTGGATAATTCTATACCTGGCCACACAGGGTCAGTGGACCACAAAACAAAACAAAAAGACATGAATCTTGGCTGACTAGTTAGTGCATTTGGGTTAAAGTGTTTGCTGCCAAGCTTGACAACCTGAATTGGAACCCTGGGGCCCACATGGTGGAAGAAGAAAGCCCACTCTTGTAAGTTACCTTCTGACCCCCGCATATGTGCCATTCCATACATGCATGTCACCCCCCCCCCAAATAACTGTAAATAATAAAAGCTCAACACCAACAAGCAGTGTTATAACTAAAAAAAGACATGAATACAGAAAATAGACCTTAAGGTGAAGGAGATCACAGGGCTGGAAGAGACTCCATGTGTGTGTGTGTGTGTGTGTGTGTGTGTGTGTGTGTGTGTGTGTGCATGTATGTGTGCATGGTGTGTACCTATACACACACATGTTCATACACCACACCCCTCGTAGGTCTAACATACTGCACTGGATGACCT
Organism: Mus musculus; assembly: GCF_000001635.26. Classification (NCBI taxonomy): domain Eukaryota; kingdom Metazoa; phylum Chordata; class Mammalia; order Rodentia; family Muridae; genus Mus; species Mus musculus. Next base: position 51,163,385 of record NC_000077.6, on the reverse strand, counting down.
AAGAATATTTAGGCAACACTAATAAGGTTTAATGAATTTAAAAGTTTTTGAGGACACAAGATGGGCGTGGCTTTGGGATGAGATTGAGGATCAAAATACAGTGTGCAAAATTTTCAAGGAACTAATAAAGTGTTAAGAAATTTGGTTGAAATTGCAAACCTTCAGAAGGATAGCAATTATGGACAGAGTAGTGACATTACAATGAAGCTTAAATTAGAGGGGAAAGCAGTCAAAACAGGGTGCTTTAAGGTTAATTAGACATGGAATATTAGGGGAAAACCACGCAGAGCTGTAGCTTTTATTTTAAAAGTAATTCTTACATTAAAACCTTTTGAGGAGTCTAACTCAGATAAAACTGAATTTTAACACAAGGTTCTTTGGTGTTATAGTGTTGCTTACTGGGGAATGGGTGGTAGGCAGGCCAAGGACCTACATTGTATATTTCCTAATTATAATGTGTTGATTCAGCCAGGAATCATTACCATATTATTATTATAGATTATATAAACAGCCAAGCCTGCAAACCCCTCTGCCAGCTAGTCTCCCCTGGAAGCCTACTGTCTGTGGTTTTGGATTCTGCCCTTCCTGGGCTCCCAACAGTGTGGAGAGTCGTAGTCTTTCTTCACTTGAATTAGTAAAATGTTAGAGAACAGTCAGACACCAGGAAGGCGTCATCAAAAGAGCTATTCATCCAAACGTCCTCAAAGTTCAGAGGAAGTTCAGCCACTTCAGATTCTCTGGTCCTCATCTCTTCTCCCCAGACACACCTACTTCGCTACACTAATTGGTCACTTTGGGGCATATCTTTCCTAGGGAACTTCAGAGAAACTTGAAGTAACTTGTTATCTCAGCTCTAACAAGCAGGGTTGCTGTGAGCTTCCCACAGTTCCCTGGGACCTAGTATAAAAGTTATCTGCAATGGTGAGCGAAATCCCAGGGACAGGCCCCAGGACTGAGTTCTGTCAGAGTATTTAGGGCACAGGCAGAGCTTCAAGGACCCAGAACTGACTTCACAAATAGAAATCAAGGCACGGGATCTGCAAAAAAGTACCTTGTGACCAATAGGCTCAAGCAGGACGGAGTCTGCTCATTCTCAGTTCCTTTAGCCGCTCTAGGAGTATCCTCAGCTCAGAACGCAATTTAGGCTTTCATGTCGCTAGCAACAACACTCTATTTCTTCCCCCAAGTGGGTACTAGTCCCAACAATCATTGTTTTTTTTTTTTAAGTTCAAGAACTTCAAATTATACCCTTTTTCATGGAGTCTTAAAATCTCCAGGTCTGATGATCTGTGAATAAAGTAAAAATTAATTCATAAAACTTTATATGCAAATCATACATATATCAATATATATTTCTTTCTCTCTCTCTTTCTCTCTTTCTGTCTTTCTTTGATTTTTTTTGTTTTTTTGGATTTTTTTGTTTTGTTTTGTTTTGTTTGTTTTTTTCGAGACAGGATTTCTCTGTGTAGCCTTAGCTGTCCTGGAACTCACTTTGTAGATCAGGCTGGCCTTGAACTCAGAAATCCCCCTGCCTCTGCCTCCTAAGTGCTGGGATTAAAGGCGTGAACCACCACGCCCGGCTAATCAATATATATTTCTACAACAGCCATCTTTTCCACTTTGCAATGGGCTGTGAGAATACTGTGGGTACTGACTTAAGTCACATAATTCTTTTTTTTTTTTAACTCAGACAAACTTTTTTTCTTTACCTTATCTGGTGAGAGGAGTCAAACTTTTGTCTCTTGAAGGTCACAATGATGCTGTCTTTGTTGGATTGTCTTAATCTTCCAGTAGCTTTAATATCAATCATGGAGTATTCATCACTATAATAGGATACTAATGTTAATTTTCCACCAGTAGTATGCAAAGGTTTCTGTTGTAGTTTCATTTCTTGGACATGTTAAAACACCCTGAGAAAATGCATCTTAGGGGAGAAAGGGTTTGGTTTTGCTCACAGTTCCAGCTTACAGTTCATCAGCAGGGGGTGGGGAGGTCACAGTGGCAGGAGCTTGAGGCGGCTGGTCACACACAGCACAGCTGCAGTTAGGAGCGGACAGAACAGAATACAGCGTGCTGGCTGATCAGCTTGCCTTTTCCACTCTTAGGCAGCCCAGAACCCAGACCCAGGGAATGGTCCTGGCCACAGTGTCTGTCTTCTCACTTCAATTAATCAAAACAAGGAAAAACTTCCCTTACAGGCGTGCTCGCTGAGCTAGACCAGGCCTGACAGAGACTCTCTTCCTACATGCGTGGGCCCAGGATGTGTCAAACTGACTTAAAACTGACAGAGGTTTCTTCTCTCATCCTATAATCATGGGTCTTTTATATAACATGCATTCTTACTAGAGTGATATAGGAACTCGTGGTGGATTTGGTGTTTAAGCCCTTGACGGTTAGTGATGTTGATCATATTTCATTTATCTGTAGGTCCTTTGTATTTCTTTTTTCTCCAAAAATTTCTAATCAGGTCTATTTAAATTTTTAATTTGGTTATTTATTTATTTTTTGCTATCAGGTTTTTGGAGCTTATCGATTTCTCTGTGTATAAGCTTTTATTTTTTATTTTTATTTATTTATTTATTTATTTATTTATTTATTTTATTAGATATTTTCTTTATTTACATTTCAAATGCTATCCCGAAAGTTCCATATACCCTTCCCCCACACTGCTCCCCTACCCACCCACTCCCACTTCTTGGCTCTGGCATTCCCCTGAACTGGGGCATATAAAGTTTGCAAGACCAAGGAAGGGGCCTTTCTTCCCAATCATGGCCAACTAGGCCATCTTCTGCTATATATGCAGTAGGGACACAAGCTCCGGGGGGGTACTGGTTAGTTCATATTGTTGTTCCACCCATCAGGTTGCAGACCCCTTCATCTCCTTGGGTGCTTTCTCTAGCTCCTCCATTGGGGGCCCTGTGTTCCATCCAATAGATGACTGTGAGCATCCACTTCTGTATTTGCCAGGCACTGGAATAGCCTCACAGGAGACAGCTATATCAGGGTCCTTTCAGCGAAATTTTGCTGGCATATGCAATAGTGTCTGGGTTTGGTGGCTAATTATGGGATGGATCCCTGGGTGGGGTAGTCTCTGAATGGTCTATCCTTTCATCTTAGCTCCAAACTTTGTCTCTGTAACTCCTTCCAAAGGTATTTTGTTCCCTATTCTAAGGAAGAATGAAGTATCCACACGTTGGTCTTCCTTCTTCTTGATTTTCTCCTCTCCAGCTGTTTCTCCTGACCACTGACCCACCTCTCCAGCTGTTTCTCCTGGCCACTGACCCACCTCTCCAGCTGTTCCTCCTGACCACTGACCCACCTCTCTAGTTGTTTCTCCTGACCTCTCCAGCCCTGTTTCTCCTGACCACTGACCCACCTTGCCAGCTCTGTTTCTGACAGTTTGAGATAGAATCTTACAAAGGCTTTGAAACGGATGTGTATCAGTGTGGGAACTAATAGGGGCAGGGGAAGGAGGGGGGAGGGAGGATAGCCCATGTCTGGCCAGAGTTCCTCCTATGCTCTGGGCAGGCGGACATGGAAGGGCTGCCAGATGCTTTCCACTCAGCCCCGGGTGGGCATCTAAGCCATTGACCCCACTTGACAGGGGGTTAGGGGTGTACAAGGGGTAGCCCCGGGGTTATAGGAGAGAGGGCTGAGGGAGAGAGGTTCCCATGTTCCCATGCAGGTGAGAGTCCTTAGATTGGGCCTTGACTGGAGCACAGGAAGGACTTCCATCGGGAGATTAGAAACGGCCTATTCCACTGTCCAAGTGCATCATCAAGGCCCACGCCTTGATGAACAGAGACAGTCTATGGTTTTATAACTTTATTGTAGAAAGGCAGGGAGAAAGGAGAGAAGGTGAAAAGAGACAGAGAGACCGGCCATGGCCAAGAGGAGAAAAGGGGGAAAAGGAGAGAGAGAAGAAAGGCTAGAGTAAGAGGGAGAGAGTAAGAGGTAGAGAGAAAAAGAGGAGAGAGGAGAGGAGAGGAGTAAGTAAGAAGAGTGTAAGGGGAGTAAGAGAGTGAGGTGGGGCCAAGCAGCCCTTCTTATGATGTGCTGTTATCTTTACTGTTGCTAGGTAACTGGGGAGGAGTCTAGCCTGAAGGTCAGAAGCTTGGGACATTGTCTAAGTGACTAAAAGCCATGCTTCTCCTGTGGGGGCTGTGGGGGTCAGTAACTTTGACTGGAGCCTTGAGTCCAGGATATATGAGGGAACTCCTTCAGTCCCATGTAGGTGAATTATCACCACCGGGTCCCGGGGTTCAGACCTCAGCTCTACTGGAGACCAGACTGTCTGTGCATAGCCCAATGCCCCACATATCAGAGAATGACCTTGAACTTCTGATCCTCTTGCCTCTGCCTCCCAGCTGCTGAAACTGCATCACACTCAGTCTTACTGGTTTTGAGGTTCTGGGGGACCAATTCCAGGGGTTCCTGCATGCTAGGCAAACACTCTCTCAATTCAGCTGTGTTCTCAGTCTATCATTCATATTTTAACAGGAATTGAATAGATTCAACATATTGAATCTATATATTGCTTTCAGTAGTACGGACTTCTGAGGGCTTTGATTATTTTCTGCTTTTCCATTTGTGTATACCTTCTATTTCTTTTCTTAATATTTTATAGAAGCCTTTAACTATTTCGTTAAATCACTTGGAGGAATATTGCTTTTTCTTGCTATCATAACCTGTATTACTTTCTTTAATTTCTGCATTACAGCCCTGGCTGTCTTCAAACTCACCCTGTTGACCAGACTGACCTCAAACCCACAGAGATCCATTCACCTCTTCTTTCCAAGTGCTGGGATTAAAGATATGCACCACCACCACCTGGCCTTCTATGAACATCTGAGTAATCAGTAGCCGAAAATTCCCTGAAAAAGTTTGTCTGAGAGGAGACAGGGGGGTCAGGACAGAAAGCTAGCCTGGGATTGCTATGCTCTCTGGTCGAGTCAGCTGGACAAGCCGAAAGGCTTAAAAGTCACTCATGAGGCAAAAGAGTTTCAAGGAAGCTCTCCTCCTGGAGTCTAGCATTCCCTACCCATACATTAATTTTCCATTCCCGAGTTAGTCTAGTGTATGGATCCACGTGCTCTCTTTCAGTATTTTCCTATTCTAAGTGCTTTTTAAAATTGAATTCTGACATGGCTAAAGCCTCCCGCCAGTGTTCCAACAGTCCTAGAAATGTCCTTGAGCAAGATCATGGGCTTGGAATTCAGTAAGATTGTAAAAGCTAAGTCACTCCCTTACACAGGAATTTACCATCACTAAGGAAGAAGGAAGTTTCAGACCAAAGGAGAAACCAGAATAGATACTTAGAACTGTAGCAGAGTTACACCCATACACACACGTATTTACAATGGCCTAAGGGGAAGGTGGACTATACAAGAGACTAAAATAGGAACTATGGCAAGGGTGCGAAGCCCTTGACCCTGGCTTCTAAGATTAGTGAATCTTAGGTGGAACCCTTGTTGATCCCAGCTGTTATCAATGAATTCTATCCCAGGTGGTTCCTGTTAGACCTTTTGTGTTTGCATTCCTCTGTTTTATGTAAGATTCCGGTTACCTCAATTGTACCTTGCGAATATGTCACCCAACTTCCTTATTATCCTCTGCATAAAAAGTCTGATGCTCGATTTGAAAATTACACTCAGATTCCACACAAACTCTCCTGTGTGTGTCTGTTTGTCACTCATTCATCCACGCTTTGCCCACCTGCGACTAGAGACCCGTTCCACACAGACACAGGGACCCAGAGGGTCTGCGGCATGGGATGACCACCAGTCTGGCACCAGGGGTCCTGGACTGGGAGCTTGCCTGAGACAACCACCAGTCTGACACCAGGCAGACCCAGATGGGTTCTCAGAATGAGCAGCAAGCCGGAGACTAGAAGAGCCTTACCTGGGACTACGGCTCTGGGTAGGAGTAAGGCCAAGACAGATGACCCTTGCAAGAGGTCACTCAAATTGAGCTGTATGAGGAGTGAGCCCCAGATGACCACCAGACTGGCACTATGGGGCCCAGACAAGGGAGCTAGCCTGAGGCTACCACCAGACCAATGACTTGCAGGCTTGGGGGTTGGGCAGACCATGACCAAGATGACCCCTGCCCAATGCCGTAATCTGTGAGAGAAATATCACACTCCTGAGACCCAAGACACTCAGAGACCCCAGGCACTAAGAGCAAGAGCCAGAGCCAAAGCCAAAGTGAGAGCAAGAGATTGGTGGAAAAATTGAAAAGAGAGACAAGCAGAAGGATGTGGGCACAATGAAGAGAGGCAGAAATTGAGACTTGAGGGTAGAGAGGAACAGCCTGGTGTGAGTAGCCAGTGATGCCACCTGAGTCTATGGTGGAGTTCTGGCCAGTGCTGCCAGTGGGGGACACATCTGAGTCTGTAGCCCTGCAACAGCAGGGGTTTGCTACCACCAAAGGCCAGACAGACATCCCGGTCTATATTGCCACCTGGGAACATGTTGATGTCTGAGGGTTTTGCAGAACTGACCCCACCCCTTACCTGGGAATTCTGGGAGAGCTAGACCTGGAGACACGAAAGCAGGAACGCTGATCCCATCCCAACCTAGCTGCAGAACTTGGGAGAGTGGGCCCTGTACCTCACCTGAGCAGCACAGTAGGGCTGGCCCTGGTTGCAGAGTTGTGGTGAGGGGGCCAAGGGCATGAGAGTTGTCTCTGTCCCTCACCTGCTGCAGCATTCAGGAGAGCAGGCCCTGAAAATCACCCAGGCAGTAGAGCTGGTCCTGATGGCAGGGGTACAGCTTAGATACCTCTTAGACACAGATCTGGGGCTTTGAATTGGCTCAACTGAACATCTACCCCATTGATGAACTGTTGGAGGATGTGAAGGGGCTAATTCTACAAATCCAAAACTACAGAATCTCCATGACACAGGGCAACAACAGGATATCTGAGAGGAGTCTCAGTGAGGTTATAGTATTGATAGAGTAGTAGAAGCCAGAGGCCTTGTACCAGACCGAGGAGTCATTGTAAAGAACATTTGCAAGCAAAGAAGTGTGGACAAAAGGGTATACGGTGGGACACAATGTGAAACACTACACTTTTACAATAATATTTTTATTTTCTTCTTTGTTGGGGGGCATTGCACAGGTGGAGAGCAGGTATGAGGTGAGGGGGAGATGACTGGGATTGGGGTGCATAATGTGAAATTCACAAAGAATCAATAAAATGTTTTAAAAAAACCCTTGATATAATTTTATTTAAAATGTGTTGGAATTTGTTTCATGGCTTATCATATAATCTCCTATGGAGAATGGCTCAGGTACTACTGATAAATAAATATTGTCTGCTGTTGTATAAAATATTCTGTAGATAACTATTAGGCCTACTTGTGCCAGGGTAAATTCAACTTCTCTATTTCCTTATTGATTTTATACTAGATGATTTGTTCATTGTTAAAAGTAAGTTATTACAGTCCTCTGGTACAGTATTGCATAAGAGTCCATCTTTCCATTTAGATACATTGATGCTTGTTTTTGTATATGTTTGCTTTGATGTCAATTTCATATAAACTGGTGCACACCAACACTCAGGAGGCAGAGGCAGGCAGATCACTGAGTTCGAGGCCAGTCTGTTTTTCAGAGTTCCAGAACAGCCAGGGCTACACAGAGAAACCCTATCTTGAGCCCTCCCCTCCAAATAATAATGATAATAATAATAATAAATTATATATTAATATATTATACACAAATACACAAATAGATGTATATTTATAATTGTTATTTCCTTTTGCTGAATTGACCCTTTCATCACTGACTCTTCTCTCTTTTCCATCCTGAGTTTCTTGCTATACACTGAGGACTGGTCTCAAACTGATGCTTCACTTTCCTGAGTGCTGGGACCACAGGCACTAGCTATGGCAGGCTTCTTGTGTCCTTTCATGGTCTGCTTTAAAAAAGCCTATGTTCTCTGCAAGAGATGAGCTTATTCTAAGAAACACATAACAGCAAGCCATTCACCCTGTATCTTTTTTGGAAATTTTATTATAATATTAAAATTATAATAAATTAAAATTTTATTTAAAAATTATTATATTATTAATATTATTTATAACAAATTTTTGGAAAATTTAACTCATTAATAGCCAAGGTGTCTGCAGATGATCTATTACACCCATTAGTAAATTAGTTCTTTGTTGTGTTTCTTTCTTCCTCTCTTACGTCTTTTCTGTAGCTAAGTGCTTTATTCTATTAGTGTGTTATTATTACCTTTGTATCATTTTTTTAGCTTGCCTACTATAGATATTTTCTTTGTGGTAACCACAGAGTTTGCAAAAATGTTCTCATTATGACATTATTTTGAAGCAATAACATCAGAATGTGCACATAAAGATAGAGACAGAAAAGTAATGTAAATAATAATAAAACTATTAAAATGCTATATAAACACTAATATAAAAACTCTGTGCATCCCATCCCTTCCACATTTTGAATTTTGATATACTGACTTATCTTGTCCATCTCTTCCCATACAGATGTAATTATTTTTAGTTTCCATACAGTGATTTGCTTGACATCCACAGCATATGATAATATTCATAATATTAGAATATTCTGAATTTGTATAATTACTCTTACCAGTGAACTTTAAACCCCTCCTCCCCCCCCAAGGATTGTTCTCTTGGTTAATTCCTATTTTCTGGAGAGTAGAGAACTTTCAGCATTTATATAGGAAAGTTGTGTGGAGCTATATTTAGTCAACTTCTGAGAGTCTGGAAGTGTCTTTATCCGTCCTCATTTCTAGTGTGCTAGGAGGGCACCTAGACCCATATCTCAGCTGATGTCACTGCAGGTCAAACTATGAATCTGTCCCATATTGGCACAGGTTTCTACGTATCACTGAGATAAGTCTATAGCGTCATCTGATGGAGTTCATGTTTTTAGCTGGGCTGCAGTATGCTGGCAGGAGGGTGGTGGAAACAGTTCCTGCCAAGGCTGATGCTAACCTAGGCCCGCCCAAGTCTTATAATAACCGAGTCCTGTGTAGTCCAGGGTAGAGGCACACTCAAGGCTATAATGCAAGCTAGTACTTGACTTTTTATTACAGTTGTGTACATATTTGCCTGATTTGGGGGCAGGTCAAAAGGCTCTCCTGCAGACCACTGCTTGTCTAAGAGTGACCTTTCATATCTTCTTGGTGTTGATTCACCATGATAGCCCTGCACTGAGCTCCAAAGCCAAATGCAGTTTCTATGCCTGGCTGCCTAGCAGGCAGGGTCTTGTCATGCCTCTGTTGTTGAAGATTAGGAGGTATACGGCAACAGTCCCCCACTCATTGTGCTAATGTAGCTCTGGGCTTTTTCTGGAGATGCAAGGGTCACAGGGCTCCAAACAGCACCAAGCTTCACCTTGGTGGCTCTGTCCTGGGTTTCTAGGCTAAGGACTGGATTTAATTCTTTCTCTTCCCTCTAGGTGGAAACCATCTTTGCCAGTGCTTCTTGTAGTTAGGAGCAAAGGTCCATGGACAACATTTTCCATCCTGCTTTCTTGATGCATCCCTTTTTAAAAAATTAATATTTTTCATGGTATATTTTGGTCATGTTCCCCTCAGCTTGTCCTAGATGCTTCCCATCTCTCTACCCACTGAACTGCATGCGTGCTGTCTGTGTCTGTGACTGTCTGTCTCTATCTGTCTGTCTGTCTCTTCCTTTCTTTAATCATCTATTATACTAAACCTAGGCACTGTGTACCTTCATCTGGCTTCTGCAGTTGTTACAAAGTATTAACAACCATTTGTTCTATGAATAATTTTCCAACCATGAGACAACGATGACAGAGAGATCCTTCTTACACTCTTGCTCTGTCTCCAGTATCCACACCTGTGTATTATATCTTTAAATCCATGGGGTGAGATGATACTTGGAAACATCACCTTCTTTTTAAAAAGTCCTTTAGCTAAAAATTATTTGGACTTTATATGACTGACACTAGAAATTACGGTCACTAGAATAGTCTGTCTCCCCCCCCGTGTGTGTGTATATATATGAAATTTTATATACATACATATGTCACATATACATATATATTTATATATATGCACACATACATGTATACATATATACATGTATGCACACATGTATATATACATGTATACATGTATGTATGCATGTATGTCTGTCTACATGTACACATATATATTCACATATACATGTATACACATGTGTACATACATACACACACACATGTGTGTGTGTGTGTGTATATATATATATATAATTTCCTGCTTTTTCTCTCTCCCTCTTCTTTTCTCTCCTTCCCTCCCATGCTACTATTTCGTTATAATTTTTCTTCTTATATCATCTCTTTAGGTATATTGTTTTTGCTTGACCTTTTTCTATTCTCTTTCTTTTCACATGGTAAGTAATTTTTGTATGTATAAGTCACTAGTTTTACTTTTATTTGAGATGTATATATGATGATGTACATGCATGTTACATGAAATAATCAAATTAGAGTAATTTGGATTTCTATGGACTTAAAATTTTTGTTATTTCTGTGTGCTGAGACTTTTATATTTTATATTTTTGTATTTTGAAATATACAATGGATTTTGAAACATAGTCTTATTTCTGGGACATAGAAGATGAGAATGTCTTCTCCTATATAAGTGAATTTTGGTACTTATTAGTGAACTAGTTCCTGTCCCATGTCACTCTTATCCCCAGGCCTCCAGTGGCCAGTGCCCAATCTACTACTTCTATGACATCAGTGTTGTAAGTGTCACTGTATGAATAAGAAGCCCTGGTGTTTGACTTTTTCTGTCTTGCATATTTCACTTACTATAGCATCCAATTCTAACCACATCGCTGACTATAAAAGGACTTCATTTTCTACACTGTCAACATTTTATTGCATATAGGAACCACATTTTCTTTGTCCATTCAACCACCAGTGGATATCTGGTTGACACCTTATCTCTACTGTGAAGAAAAATGATTAAACATGGAGGATTGAGGAGAAAATGCCTTCTGTATTACTATGTAGCCCAACAGCAGTTCATGGTATTCATGCTATTGCCTCTCTCTTTTCATTCTACATCATCCTGATGTTTCTGCCTTTTTTCTAAGTAATTAAAACGATATCCCATCTGAACCTTGACGTACTTCATAGAGTACCTCTGCTCATGCTTTCCATAATTGACACATATATTTTAGAGGAGTAGCCACCATAAAAGACAGTAGAAATGGGCCATGAGATATGAGTAGATATGGCCAAGGTCATACTTACTTAGAGAGCATATGAGAATACTTATGACAGTCTGGCACATCACCATGTGCATGGCATGACACCCTGAATGACAATTTGTGAAAATGCTGCTATTCTGAATTTGATCTTCTTTCACTATCAGCTGTGCCTAGAATCTATGTGCATTCTCTCTAGAAGGATCTCTGTGTGGAGAGCCGTAAGTAATCACCATTAAAAGATGACGCTGGCTCCCGCTGTGCCTAACTAGTAAACAAGCATTGTGCACAGGTGCGAGAGTGAATTCACAACAAGTCACTGCCCATCTCGGGGTGTAGTAATGAGGTGATGGGCGAGCAACAAATCATGTGCTGACACGCCACGCTGAGGGCTATATAAGCAGCACCATTTTCCGGGTTCTGGGTCTTCCCTCCTGAAGAAGCAATAAAGCTTTTGCTGCAGAAGAATCTGGTTGTCCGAGTGTGTTCTTGTTGGCGAGAACAATAGCTCGGGACAAGTGGCGCAGAGAACCCAGGAACTTCATACCATCACCAGTGCAAGGGAGACCCTCCGTTCGTGTGGCAGGTTCAGAACTGCGGGACACATAAGGCTCTGTAAGGTATCTTCGGCCTTGAAATTTCTCCAGAGTTAGAGCCCTTTTGTATGTTTTCACGGGGCTCGTTCTTTTTCTTTTGATTGCTTACTGCTTCCACCGCTGGAACTGCTGACTGGTTCTCAGTCGCAGTCAGGCACGGTTAGATAAAAGGGCAGCGGACAGTATGGGAACTTCCCACTCTGTGGTGACCGCCTGCACACTGTCCTGAGGCAGTGTGGCCTGAAGATCGCCACTAAGATTCTAGAGGGTTTTTTAAAAGAGATAGATCACATAGCGCCATGGTATGCCTGCTTAGGGTCCTTAACTATCGCCTCTTGGGAGAAACTGAAAGGAGATCTAGTTAGGGAACAGCAGTACCGCAAACTTAAAGCAGGGACCATGCCATTGTGGAAGCTGGTAAGATCATGCTTACAAGACGAGGAATGTCAGCAAATGGTTAAGGCGGGGCAAAGGGTGCTGGAAGAAATCCAAGACAGTCTATCAGAGACAGAGCGGAGAGAGAGATTAGGAGTTCAAAGGAAACATGGTGCACCTAAGAAGAAAACAAGCCTTTCCATGGACCTCGAGCCTGAGGAAAAGAGAAACAAGGGAAAGTATGCCCTGGGAGAGTTTTAAAAGGGGGATGGGAAGGAAGAGAGGAAGAGAGATCGAGCTGAGGGGAGGGAGCCTCTATCCGCCATTAGACGAGTTCAAGGCACTAGCTATTAGTAGCTCAGAATCGGATGAGGAGCTTAGCCCCCCTGAGGAAACAGACTCAGAGGAAGAGGCGGCTTGATATAAGGAAGAAAGATACCATCCAGGTGAAAGACGAGCTAATCAGTCACAGAATAAGACAAAAGCAGCTAGAGACAAATGTCAGCTCGCTGTGTGGTCTCAAAGTCAGCTTGCTGCGCGGTCTCCGGGCCCTCGACCTCTGGGTCCTAGTGTACCTCCGTCTTATGTACAGAGGTATCAGTCAGACTCATTCATTCCAAAGAGGAACAGAGAAAAGTACAGCAAGCGTTTCCGGTCTTTGAAGGCGCCGATGGCAGACGCGTTCGCACTCCGGTGGAGTATATACAGATCAAAGAGCTTGCTGAGTCAGTCTGTAACTATGGAGTCAGCACCAATTTTACTATAGCGCAAGTCAAAAGGCTTGCTACTTTGGTTATGACTCCCAGTGATTAGATGACTGTTGTAAAAGCTGCAGCCCCTAATATGGGAATGTATCTAGAATGGAAAGCTTTGTGGCATGATTCCTGCCAAGCACAGGCAAGGGCCAATGCCGCCGTTGAAGGGGACCAAAGAACATGGACTTTTGAGTTGCTTACGGGTCAGGGACAACACGCTGCTAACCAGACAAATTACCATTGGGGAGTGTACGCCCAGATCTCAGCTGCCGCCGTTAAGGCGTGGAAAGCACTCTCTAGGAAGGGAGAGGCAAGCGGACACTTGACAAAGATCATTCAGGGTGCCCAGGGGTCGTTCTCAGACTTTGTGGCTAGAATGACAGAAGCAGCAGGGAGAATCTTTGGAGACCCAGAGGCTGCTATGCCTTTAATAGAATAGTTGGTCTATGAACAGGCTATGCAGGAATGCAGGGCAGCTATTACACCCAGAAAGAGCAAAGGATTACAGGACTGGTTAAAGGTTTGCTGTGAGCTTGGAGGGCCACTCACTAATGCTGGATCGGCAGCCACCATTCTACAAAGGCAGAAGCACCCTGACATGGCTGAGCTCAAACTTTTTTATAATTGTGGCAAACCAGGACACTTAAAAAAAGACTGCAGAGCCCTTGTCAAAAGGAGAGCGCCAGGAGTGTGTACTAAGTGTGAGAAAAGGTATCATTGGGCCAAAGACTGTCGCTCAGTCAAGGACATACGAGGTAGGCCCTTGCATCCAGGACTTCCTCAAGTGGTAGAGAATGAGGGCATTCCAAAAAACGAGTTTCGGGGCCCCAGGTTTCAGGGCCCAAAAACATATGGGACCCTGACAGGCAACAGGTGGACCTCACAGTCCGCAGGGCAACAGAAGGCTCGGCTGGATTGGACCTCCGTGCCTCCACCCGATTCATGCTGATGCCCCAAATGGGGGTGCAGCCAGTTCCTACTGACTATAAGGGGCCTCTGCCACTCGGAAGTGTCAGTCTAATACTGGGCCGGGCCTCCCTTACGTTACAAGGCCTTATTGTTCACCCTGGAGTCGTAGATCAGGATTATGAAGGGGAACTTCAGGTTCTCTGTTCCTGCCCTCGGGGTGTTTTTTCTATTTCACAAAGGGATAGAATAGCTCAACTAATAATTTTTCCAAGCCTACATGGCTGTTTTCCCTCCTCTGGTGTCCCTCGAGCTGCTAGAGGGATTGGCACTACTGGAAATGATTCTGCTTACTTAATAATGCCTCTTGACTCCAGGCCATCCTTAGAGTTAGTTATAGAAGGGAAACAATTTAAAGGGATTTTAGATACAGGAGCAGATAAAAGTATTATCTCTTCCCACTGGTGGCCAAAAGCCTGGCCCGTCACTCAGTCATCACATTCTTTACAAGGGTTAGAATATCAGTCCTGCCCCACTATTAGCTCCCATTCCTTGAGCTGGCTAGCACCTGAAGGTCAAACGGGACAATTCACTCCTATGTTTTACCACTCCCAGTTAATCTCTGGGGGAGAGACATTTTACAGGCAATGGGAACGACCTTGACTAATGAATACTTGCCACAAGCTGTTCAAATGATGAAGAAAATGGGCTATAAAGAAGGAAGGAGATTAGGGAAAGAAGAGCAGGGTAGACTTGAACCTATCCCCCAAGAAGGTAACAATGGGAGACAAGGTTTGGGTTTTTCCTAGGGGCCGTTGAGGGCTCCATGCCCATACCATGGCTTACAGAGGAAGCTGTATGGGTTCCTCAATGGCCTTTCTCCTCTGAAAAATTAGAAGCAGCCACAAAACTGATCTCTGAACAGCTATGCTTGGGTCATTTAGAGCCCTCTACCTCACCCTGGAATACACCTATTTTTGTAATTAAGAAAAAAATCTGGCAAATGGTGCTTATTACATGATCTTAGAGCAATTAATGCACAAATGCGCCTATTTGGGTCAGTTCAGTGAGGGCTGCCATTGCTTTCTGCCCTACCCAAAAATTGGGAAATTATAATTATAGATATTAAAGATTGTTTTTTTCTCTATACCTTTATGCCCTCAAGATAGGCAAAGATTTGCATTTACCATCCCAGCCGTTAATCATTTAGAGCCTGATCAAAGATACCAATGGAAGGTCCTACCTCAGGGGATGGCAAATAGCCCCACCATGTGTCAACTGTATGTGCAATTGGCACTTACGTCAGTTAAAAATCATTTTCCATCATTACTTTGGGTACTTTACATGGACGATATTTTGATTTGCCATAAAAATTCACAGTTATTGCAAGATGCATACCCTATATTAATAAAAACGTTAGAGCAATGGGTATTGCAGGTGGCCACCGAAAAGGTGCAAGTTGCTCGAGTGGGAACCTTCCTAGGATCACTCATTTATCCTGACAAAATTGTTCCTCAAAAATTAGAGATTCGCAAAGATCAACTACATACCTTGAATGATTTCCAAAAATTGCTGGGAGATATTAATTGGCTAAGACCATTTTTGAAAATTCCATCAGCAGAATTAAAGCCCTTATTTGATATATTAGAAGGAGATACCCACATTTCCTCCCACAGAGCACTTACCCCAGCTGCATGTCAAGCTTTACAAACTGTAGAAAAGGCCTTACAAGATGTTCGATTACAACGCTTTGACGAGTCGAAGTCATTTGAACTGTGTGTATTAAAAACTGCACAGTTACCAACAGCAGTCTTGTGGCAAAATGGACCCTTATTGTGGGTCCACCCTAATGCTTCCCCTGCAAAAATTATTGAGTGGTATCCTAATGTAGTTGCTCAACTTGCACTTCGGGGAATAAAAGCAGCCATTACTCATTTTGGGAAAGAACCTCATATCCTAATTGTGCCTTATACCTCTGCTCAAGTTCAAACCCTGGCAGCAACAACTAATGATTGGGCAGTCTTGGTTACCAAGACTTACTTGGTTATTCAGGACAAATTGATAATCACTATCCAAAACACCCAATTTTACAGTTTGCCTTAAGCCAAGCCATAATGTTTCCAGTAATGACAGCCAAATATCCACTTGCGGATGGGGTAGTGGTGTATACAGGTGGATCCAAATCTGGCATAGGTTCATATGTTGTAAATGGCCAAGTAACATCCAAACAATATAATGAGACATCACCCCAGGTTGTAGAGTGTTTGGTAGTACTGGAGGTCCTTGAAACTTTCCAGGGACCACTTAATATTGTATCTGACTCCTTATATGTGGTTAATGCAGTTAATACGCTTGAAGTTGCTGGTTTGATTAGACCCTCTAGCAAGCTTGCCCACATTTTTCAGCAAATTCAGTCTGCCCTGTTACATAGAAGACATCTTATATATATTACTCATGTCAGGGCTCATTCTGGCCTTCCTGGCCCCATGTCTCATGGAAATGACTTGGCAGACAAAGCCACTAGAATCGTGGCTGCTGCTCTGTCCTTGCAGGCAGAGGCTGCAAGAGAATTTCATAAACGCTTCCACGTGATGGCTAAAACTTTACACCGCCGTTTCACTTTAACCAGGAAAGAAGCTCGTGACATTGTCACCCAATGTCAAAACTGTTGTCAATTTTTGCCTACTCTTCATGTAGGGGTAAACCCCTGAGGTGTCAGGCCATTACAGGTCTGGCAAATGGACGTCACTCATGTTTCTTCCTTTGGAAGAAATCAATATTTACATGTTTCCATTGACACCTGCTCTGGTGTTATGTTTGCTACACCTTTAACAGGTGAAAAAGCCTCTCATGTTATACAGCACTGTTTAGAAGCTTGGAGTGCTTGAAGCAAGCCCACAATCCTTAAAACTGATAATGGGCTAGCACATACCTCTGCTAAATTTCAGCAATTTTGTCATCAAATGGATGTCACTCACCTGACTGGCCTTCCTTATAATCCTCAAGAACAAGGCATTTGTGGAAAGTGCCCACTGTACACTCAAGTCTTATTTTATAAAACAAAAAGGGAGAGTTGATGAGACTCTGCCCTCAGTGCCAAGAGTAGCTGTCTCCATGGCACTCTTTACACTTCATTTTTTGAATCTTGACGAGCAAGGTCGCTCTGCAGCTGATCGACATAGCTCAGACCCTGATAGACCAAAAGAAATGGTGAAATGGAAAGATGCCTTAACTGGTCTGTGGAAAGGCCCGGATCCTATTTTAATAAGATCCAGGGGAGCTGTCTGTGTTTTTCCGCAGAGTGTAAACAACCCATTTTGGCTGCCGGAACGACTCACCCGCAAGATATTCATCAAGGATGGTGTGGAAGATGCTGACCTCCCGAGGATTGCTTCTGATTCTGACAATGCTGAACTTGTCTCAGGTTCCTAGTATAATGGGCGAACAGAGATGGGCCTTTCTCTCGGCTTTTCCTAAACCAATGCCAGTTCACCATGATGCTATAGTTTTTCCAAAATTCTTTACTACTAATAAAAAACTGGATTTACCATATTTGCCATTTGACCCTTTATGGGTCCCGTTAGGAGAAAATCGCTCCCTCCAAGAACAGGGTTCCTTATGTTTTCAATTATCGCAAAAGGGGGATTGTATTCAGCTCAGTATCCATATGTTGGGATCATTTAAGGATAGTGGGACTGTAAATCTCACCCAAACCCGAGAAAAAGGAAATAGTATTATTCATGTTACATGGTTTTGGTGGCAATCGACAGTCTGGCTAAACGGTACATTCCCGTCTCCTAATTGGAATGAGACGGAGCGTACTCGCCAACCCAGAATTGCACCCCATTGTGGTGGAGAGGATGAAGGAGAGTTGCCGCCATGGACAGACTGTCAGTCATCTGTAGCCAGATGGATTGATGAGCACAAATATTTTACCTTCTCCCCCAATATGTTGTTCGGGCCTGAGGAAGAGTTTGTAATGAGAACGGGCCTCTTCTTGAAGGACCGCAGATTGAGCCCTTACCACAAATGGCTACTTTGTGGAATTAATGGAAGCTGTACAGATCTTAATCCCCTTGTTTTCTTAAAGGGGGGTGCCGTAGAAAAGGCCATTTACACTGGTGTCTCCAATTATACCAGGATTGGGGTAGATGGACAACCAACGAGATATGTAATTCATACGGAAGAGATCTCTAGTTTAAATAAGACACAAATTAATCAAACCAGCTATATATCAACTCCAGTATGTGTCTATCCTCCTTTCTTGTTTAATTTATCAAATGGTTCATTTGAAAACTGTGTAAATGATTCCTGTTGGATTTCTCAATGTTGGGATGCAACAAAGGACACCCGCGCCATGGTGGCCCGGATCCCACGCTGGATCCCTGTTCCAGTGAAAACACCCTCCACCTTATCCCTGTTTCGACAAAAAAGAGATTTTGGCATTACTGCTGCTGTGATCATAGCAATTTCAGCCAGTGCAGCTGCTGCTACAGCTGCAGGGTTCGCTATGGCTGGTATGGTCCAAACAGGCACTAAATTAAATCAGCTTTCAGTTGAATTGACTGATGCCATCAATGTCTAAACTTCTGCTAGTGCCCAGTTGAAAGGAGGGCTGATGATTTTGAATCAGCGCCTTGATCTGGTTGAGGAACAGATAGGTGTCCTATACCAGTTGGTCCAGTTGGGTTGTGAAAGAAAAATGAGCGCTCTGTGTATTACCAGTGTTCAATATGAAAAATTTACTCGTGCAGCTAATCTGTCTAGACAGCTTTCCTTGTATCTTGCAGGAAATTGGTCCGAAAGATTCGATGAGACTCTAGAGGCCCTGAGGGCGGCAGTTTTAAGGATCAACTTGACTCGAGTGGACCTGTCATTGACAGAGGGCCTCTCCTCCTGGATTTCATCTGCATTTTCTTATTTTAAGGAACGGGTGGGGATAGTTTTATTTGGTGCTGCCATCTGCTGTGGGCTTGTGTTCATGCTCTGGTTGGTCTGCAAGCTCAGAGCCCAACAAAAACGTGACAAGGTTGTGATAGCTCAAGCACTTGCTGCCATAGAGCAAGGGGCCTCCCCTGAAATTTGGCTATCTATGCTCAAGAATTAGTCGACATCTGAGTTCTCTGCTATCGCATCCCACGGATTTGTGGATCCATTGCACTGGGATGAGAGAAACTCAACAATCATTGGTCAGCCCTTGCACATCGCTGAGGTTTCCTCTTTCATGCGATAGGGTGATTATGATTTCCCCACTAATTCATTTTTTGGCTGGCCTCTTTTGTAGAGTTCGCCCTAGGTCATTTAGCAGTTACTGTCACACAGTACTGCAGTATCCAGAGACGGGCAACTTTCCTCATGCACAGACCAACCTAAGACACGGGGCCCAGTGGCGATAGGGTTACCCTATGACGGGTAAGGCTGTGACATTGGAGGAACGACCTAAAACAGGAGCCACAGCAGATGGACATAACTGCAGAGGCCCAGACCAGCCTCATTTGTAATAAAACTTAAAGGGGGAGATGTGGAGAGCTGTAAGTAATCGCCATTACAAGATGGCGCTGGCTCCCGCTGTGCCTAACTAGTAAACAAGCATTGTGCGCAGGTGCGAGAGTGAATTCACGCCAAGTCACTGCCCATCTCAGGGTGTAGTAATGAGGTGATGGGTGAGCAACAAATCAGGTGCTGACACGCCATGCTGAGGGCTATATAAGCAGCACCATTTTCCGGGCTCTGGGTCTTCCCTCCTGAAGAAGCAATAAAACTTTGCTGCAGAAGAATCTGGTTGTCTGAGTGTGTTCTTGCCGGCGAGAACAATAGCTCGGAACATCTCTGTATCTTACTCTCAAACTCATTCTTTTGGAAAGTTAAGATAGGAATCAACACGCTGCACAATGTCTTTAAACACGATGCTAGGGTGATTGTCATGAGTTCATCACTATCACCTTCCAGTCAAGACAGGAGATGGAACTATAAGGTCTGAGGAAGGGTGATTAAAAGGCCCTTGATTAAAGGACAGTATGTGTTTCAGAATATGAGTGTTATTATGCAACACTTTATTGCTCCCCTTCCCCCTTCTATGCTGAGTCTGTGCCTCTGCCCAGCAACTTCCACGGCATTCCTTTCACATCCTTGTTCCTCAGCGTATAGATCAGAGGGTAGAGCATGGGGGTGATGATAGTATGAAAAAGGGCAAGAAATTTTCCCTCCTTCTCAGAATACCTGTGGACAGGTTGGAGGTATGTGGAGATGGCTGAGCCATAAAACATGGCAACCACAATGAGGTGAAATGCACACGTCACAAAAGCCTTTCTGCGACCAGCCATTGACCTGATGTTCAGTACTGCCCTGGCAATGTGAGCATAGGAGCCTAGAATTAGCAGTAAAGGACACACTAAGATTATGACCCGGGCCACAAACGAATTGACCTCTGTTCCTCCTGTGTCCTCACAGGCCATCTTCAGGAGAACAGGTAGCTCACAGAAGAAGTGATTCAGTTGATGTCCACACAGAGGCATGGCCATCACAAGGCTTGTCTGGATCAGAGAGTTCACAAGGCCCCCCACCCAGGAGAATACAACCAATGCTCTGCAGAGAACAGGGTGCATAATGGTTGTGTAGTGGAGTGGGCGACACACAGCAGCATAGCAATCTATAGCCATTGTCACCAAAAGCACACACTCAGTTCCTCCCAGTGAGAGCACTATGCAGAGCTGGGCCACACACTTTCCAAAGCTGATGGTCCTGTCAAGTCCAGAGAGGTTGACCAGAAGCTGGGGCACAGTGCTGGCGGTATAGCAGAGGTCCAGGAAGGAGAGGTGGCAGAGGAAGCAGTACATGGGTGTGTGCAGGTGGAGGTCCAGTCAAGACAGAATGGTGATCACAGTATTGCCAAAGAGAGTCAGAGAGGAGAAAATAGAAATGATAGCAAAAAGGATGGGTTCTACGTGAGGCCAGTCTGAGAAGCCCACTAAAATGAAGCCATCTTCTGAACTGGTGTTCAAATATTTCATATCTTCCACCTGTATAAACAGAAGACAATGCTATTTATGGAATAAATAGCAGAGGACCCACATAAATAAATTGCAGAGGACCCACATAAAGTTCCCAGCATCCACGCGCTGTGATTATTATTCTTAAATGCACCAAAATCCCACATTTTGAGTTGCTACTCTACTCAATTCTGTTGAGTCTTACATTCCCTCTCTGAACCCTCCAGTCCAAAAAATCTCTTGTTCTCCTTCAAATTAATGACCTTTATTTTTCTTCAGTTGCTGTTACATTTTTCTATCTATCTATCTATCTATCTATCTATCTATCTATCTATCTATCTATCTATCATCTATCTACTCTCTATCTACCATCTCTATCTATCTATCTATCTATCTATCTATCTATCTAGTCTTCTTTAGTCTGGAGGCAACTAAGTTGACAGTGGTGTGACCTCAGATTCAACTAATTCTTGTTGCTTGTTTGTCCTATGACTTTTGCCAGGCTCAGTTCTCTGGATATGACCCTTCCTTGTCTGAAAGGAGAGGTGATCTACTGTGATCCTTGTGGCATGGACATCAGGATCCAAAAGCAGTAATGTAGAACCTTTATCAATAATCTAGTGTGTGTGTGTGTGTGTGTGTGTGTGTGTGTGTGTGTGTTGTAAGTGTTAGAGTTCTGTGTTGTTTTGACTTCCTTTTCTAGTCTCTGAGACAATCTCTTTCAGGACTTTGGATCAAAGAAGTAATCTGTCTGAGTTTGCAGCCTCTGGGTTTTTACTTTCCATCTCTTGCTTGATAAATGTGGTAAATAAACCAATTCTTGGAGCCTTGACTTGCTTCCATCTGTCCCAAAAGACTAAGTACCATATGAATTTCATCTGGGAAGAAACATGTATATTCTTTTTGATGAATCTCAATAGTTTGTTGCTCTTGCAGCTAAACATTTTTTCTTTTTGTATTTTGTCACAAGAGTGCTTTTAAACTTTTTTTTTTCCATTTGAGATCCAACCTCTTTGGAAATAGGAAACAGTGTGAGAATGCATACTAATGCCTTCTTTAATGTCACAAGAAGTGATGAACTCATGTCGCTTTTTCATGACATGTGGATCTTAAATGCATTTTCTTGAGTGAAACATTTAATCTTCCATAAACTGTGACAAATACTTTAGCTTTTTATTTTTTAATGTATGCATGTGAGTGTTTGCTTAAATGTGTGTCCATGGAACATACCTGGTGCCCACAGAGGCCAGAAGAAGGTGTCAGATCTTCTGGAACTAGAGTTGCTCACGGCTGTGAGCTGCCATGTGGGTGCTGGGAACTTTATGTGGGTCCTTTGCAAGAGTGACGAAAACTGCTGAACCACCTTTGCTACCCAATAATTTATTTTTTAACAAAGAATCCTGAACTCCAAGAGCATTTGTATAAGCTAAGGAAATATGGCAAACATTAAAAATTGCTTTTCTTTACAGACTGTTGTGCTAAAAGCTAAACAAAAGTACAAGATTTTAGATGTTCAATGTAGGGCTCTTTGATTTCCTTAGTTAAGGTTCTTCTTATGTGTTGTATTTATTTTATTACTATTATCAGTGGAATACTTTCCTTTCCTCATGGTTTTCTTTAGGAACATAATTTATTTTTCTGTTGTATTTGTATCTTAAAATTTAGTTGAATTCTTTTATTTCTGGCAGTTTTAAAAATTGCATTGAGCTTCTAGTGTGCTCTTTTTACCCCAGTGGCTCTCAAACTGTGGGTTGTGACCCCTTTGGGGATTACATATCAGAAGCAAAATTGCAGCTATGAAGTAGCAATAAAATAATTTTATGGTTGGGTGTTATCATATCATGAGGAACTGCAATAAAGGGTCACAGCACTAGGAAGGTCATGAATTGGGAAGGTTTAGATGGTCGAATTTTCAAACAGTTGATTTTACTCCATCCTGCTTAAATTTGTCATCTTTTATTTACCTGTCTTGGAGAAACTAGATGTACATGTGCAGAAATATCAAAATAGACCATCGCCCACTTCATGTACAAATAGCAACTGAAAATGGATTCTATAGTCTTATTTATAACACCCCAAACTGAGTGGCAAAAATGATGGACTTGATTTTTGACAAAGATTTTTTAAACCTGTGCTTACAAACACACTTGAAACAGACAGTGAAGCCCAGTGTAACCTACAGGCTCTGGGTGGTCTTGTTGTAGAGGCTGTACACACGTTGGTCAGAGGCTGTGTGGGAAGCCTCTGTACACTGTTGCTATGAGTTAAACTGCTCCAAATCATTTATTCTATTAACCTATTCTAAGAATAGTAAGCATTTGGACAAAAGAAGAAATAAATACTTGCTATTACAAATAAAATTGTAGGTAATTTGTTTCTAGGAAACTTGCCTTGGAAGAAATGGTACAGATGTTCTTTGAAAGGGGTGATGTGATGTGGTTCTAAGGGACCACCTTGGAACTAAATAAGGAAGGAGGACCAGTATAAAAGGAGCAAGCATAGGTAAGTGTGTTCTTTGCTTCAATTAAGCTAACAAAAAAGAGCCATACAAATAATGAATCCTATGCAGCACAAGAAAATCTACAGAATCAACTGACCTGGCCCATAGAGGCCCACAGAGACCAAACGACCAGCCAGGAGCCTGTATGGGACTCCCTATGCCCTCTGCAGACTGTAATGGTTGTGCATCTTGGTCTTGATGTGGGAATCCTAACAGCAGGAGCAGGAGCTGCCTCTGACTCTGTTGTCCTTATCTGGGACCCTTTCTCCCTACTGGGATGCTTCTTCTAGCATCAAGGGAAGTTGCACCTAGTATTACTGCATCTTGATATGCCAAGGACAGTTGGTATCCATGGAGGGGGGCTCTTCTTTTCTGAAGAGAGTGGGAGGAGGAGTGGGTAGGTGGGGTCAGTGAAGTGGAGTAAGGACTGGGAGAGAGAAAAGGGAGGGGAAACTGTGGTTGAGATGTAAAGTAAGTAATTGGTCACAAAACAGGCCTCAACCGATACAAAAATATTGAAATTATCCCATGCATCCTATCAGATCACCACAGACTAAGGCTGATCTTCAATAACAACACAAATAATAGAAAGCCAACATTCACGTGGAAGCTGAACAACACTCTACTCAATGATAACTTGGTCAAGGAAGAAATAAAAAAAAAGAGAGATTAAAGACTTTTTAGAGTTTAATGAAAATGAAGCCACAACATACCCAGACATATGGGGCACAATGAAAGCATTCCTAAAAGGAAAACTCACAGCTCTGAGTGCCAACAAAAAGAACCTAGAGAGGTGTACACTAGCAGCTTGACAGCATACCTAAAAGCTCTAGAACAAAGGAAGCAAATTCACCCAAGAGAGTAGACAGTAGGAAATAATCAAACTCAGGGCTGAAATCAACCAAGTGGAAACAAAAAGAACTATACAAAGAATCAACCAAACCAGGAGCTGGTTCTTTGAGAAAATCAACAAAATAGATAATCCATTAGCCAGACTAACTAGAGGGCACAGGGACAGTATCCTAATTAACAAAATCAGAAATGGAAAAAGGAGACATAACAACAGATCCTGAGGAAATCCAAATATAATCAGATCCTACTACAAAAGCCTATACTCAACATAACTGGAAAACCTGGATGAAATGAAAATGGACAATTTTCTAGACAGATACCAGGTAGCAAAGTTAAATCAGGATCAGATTAATGATCTAAACAGTCCCACTTCCCCTAAAGAAATAGAAGCGGTCATTAATCATCTCCCAACCAAAAAAAAAAAAAAAAAAAAAAAAAAAAAAAAAAAAAAAAGCCACCAGATGGGTTTAGTGTAGAGTTCTGTCAGACCTTCAAACAAGACCTAATTCCAATTCTCCTCAAACTATTTCACAAAATAGAAACACTAGGTACTCTACCCAACTCATTCTATGAAACCACAATTATTCTGATATCTAAACCATACAAAGATCCAACAAAGAAAGAGAATTTCAGACCAATTTCCCTTATGAGATGTAAAGTAAGTAAATAAATAAATAAATACATTAATTAAAATATATATTCTATGAGTATTTTGAATGACAATACAAAATGAAAAATTTGATACTGCAAGATACTACTAAAATATTTATATTATTTTATTATTTCTTTATGCTTATTTATGTTTATGTCTGTGTGTCTTTGTGCACATGGATGTCCACAGAGACCAGAAGAGAGTATTGGATCCCACTCTGGAGTTAAAGCTGACTGTGAGCTGAGAACTGAACTCTGGGCCTTTGGAAGAATAGCAAGCACTCTTTAAACATTGAACTTTCTCTCCAGTCCCATATTTAAGATACATATATTGTCCTTTTATAAGAATATAGTAATGTAAAGGTAGAGGACCAATCATAAACACATTTATTTTAAACAGTAAAAAATTTTAAAAACATATTTATTAAGAATGAGAGGAAAAACCAAGACCCATAAAGTGATTGTTTATAAAATATGAAAATAGAATCGTGTAAAAAATTGTTCTCTAAATTGTTTTATTTTCCTTTTCTCCTCCTTCCCTTCCTTCCTTCCTTCCTTCCTTCCTTCCTTCCTTCCTTCCTTCCTCCCTCCCTCCCTCTCTTCCTTCCTTCTTTCCTTCCTTCCTTCCTGCCTGCCTGCCTGCCTGCCTTCTTTCCTTCCTTCCTTCCTTCCTTCCTTCCTTCCTTCCTTCCTTCCTTCCTTCCTTCGATAGGGTTTTTGCTCTATACGCAGTCCAGTCTACAATTCCAGGTCCTCTATCCTACCTTAGCCTCCCAAGTGCTGGGCTTATGACATAATATCAGCTCATCGTATCAACCATAATAATCTACAATTAAGACTGAGATTACAGGAAAGTATGTGTAAAGCTAACAGAAATAACCCTTTTCTTGAGAGAGCTTTTTGTTGTGTTTACTATGAATAGTTTTTGCTGGACTGATTTCTGCCTTCTCTTATCAAGTTTACTGAGAGAGATGATCATCAATGAACAATCTGTCAATGCAGATTTAATTATTTCAAAAAATATCTTGGCACTTTTAAAAACTGGATAAAGTATGAATTATAAATACAAACTCTAGCTATGTCATTTAATTAGTGTAACAAAGCTGTTTTGATTTGGGTGATCTCTATAGTCAGTTCATGGATAGATCCATGCAGACAAGTTCAATCATGGATTTTATTACAGATTTTGAAAGTTCCCCTGTGTGGGTTTTAGTTTACTTAGCCGTAAAACCCAAAAGACAGTTGGACAGGATTTGATTGACAGGATTTGATTGACATTAAAATCTCTCAACCTACTCCTGTGCAAAGCACACTATAATCCTAGCCATCTGAAGGCTGAGGCAATGAATGGGGTTGAAGTCAGCCTAAACTACATAGTGTTTCTTTCCCAAAATGAAAAAATACAACAAAATAACAAAAATGAAGAATAAAAATCACAATGGTGCTTCAAAAATTCCAGAAATATTCAACAAGGGTTGCTGAATGAATTAATAAAGACACTCTTAAATCCAAGAATACGGTGTACAAAGGCACACTCCCAAACTATGCAACCTCAAGGCCAAGGTGTTTTATTTCTCTGTCCCATCATAGTGATAGGCTGACTCTTCGGCCTAACCAGGCCTTTGACCCCTGGGTGTCTGCTTGTGAGTCCCTTGTTTGGTGGATGAGTGTTGCTTTCTAAGCCCCAGTGCCCTACTGCAATTGACTCATCTACAGTATCACAACAACCACAAACACCTGAAAGGACGCATTCATGCTCACCCAATGTTGAGGCCAGGGACTCCCTGTGTTTAGCGTAGCTCTCCCCACTCTTCCTGCACTGCACCTGTGTCTGTCACTCCACGGTCAGGTGCTTCAGCTGTGATACCTGCTCATCCCTCATTGATATTTTCCTCCACTCTTCCTGTGGCAACAGCTAGGTTCCCACTCATTCCCATATTTGGTAATCATGGAAGGAAGTTACCCTTGAGAAATATTTTCATGTGTGTGTGTGTGTGTGTGTGTGTGAGAGAGAGAGAGAGAGGAAGAGAGAGAGAGAGAGAGAGAAGGGGGGCGGATCATGGCAGGCTTGTGGCTTTGGGTGTCAGTCCTCACTTTCTGCCTTGACTGAGACAGTGATTGAGACAGGGTCTCATGTTGTTCATGCCTGTACCTGTCAGTCTCACTGGCTGTGAACTTTCTAGGGTTTTCAATCCAGTTTGCCTTTCAGGTCTTCTGTCAGATGTTGCCATCAATAGATTCAAGTTCCAAAATAGTGATATTAGCTGAGCTCTGCCAGTGAAATCACCTAGGCAGGGGGACAGATTTCTGATGCTTCTCTATAATTCATCTTCCTAAAACCTTGTCCTGAATCAGTTAACTTTTTGACAAGACTTCCAAGGTCCTTAACTGGGGGGAAGAAATAACCTCTTCAATGAATGGGATTGGTGACAATGGATAATCATGTGCAGTTAAGTTGGACCTTTATCTCACATAATCTACAAATATTAATTGAAAATGGGTTAATTTGCTTTTTCTAAAAGAACAGACCTGATTAAAATGAATACATTAATTAAATATATTAATTAAATATAATTTTAAAAATGTATATTTGAATTAAATGAAAATATAGCATTTAATATATATATATATACATACACTAATAGGGGATTTACTATATTATTTCTCTTCTGTTCATTGGGTAGATTTCAAAGATGACCTCTACCACCACTCCTTACTTCTCCCATGGTTACTCACTGATATGATATGATTTTAACAGTATCTCCTGTCAAGTATAGAAGGTGATTTCCCTTTCCTTTTTGGATGAAGTGGACTGCTGCCTTGTTTTAGCTGAGACAATTCATTACAAGTGACATCAAGAACACTTTCCCCTGTCACTCTTGCAACTCAGCAGCCAACATGAGAGACATACACCTATGGCAGCATGTTGGAAGTTTGGAAGGGAGATGTTGACCTTTAAGAAGAAATCATCCAGCCAAGAACTTCAGATCAAATGTTTTAGAACACAGACCATTTTGATTAGAGCTTGCTAGGGGGCGCTATATTGTTTTGGTTTGAACTTTGGGAAAAGCCAAGCTTGAAAGGTCTAGACCACAGAGTTTATAAAATGAAGCCACGAAAGTAGGTAGGGAAGGAAGCAGCGACTCCCTAAGAGATGCCTTCCCTGTCTCCCCCCCTGAGAGCTGTGCATGTCACAGGCAAGTAGGAGGAAGGGAATGAGGCAAGAGTAGGAGTCAGATGAGGTTTATATCTCAAAGAGACTGGGAATCCCCAGTACTTAGACCCTGGTTCATGAAGAGACAGACCAGGAGTGGTCAAGGGAGGATACCCCAAGGTATGGAGGCAGTACCTTACTCCTGAGGGAGCTGCCAGAAACAGTGTGGGCTGTGTAGAAAAGATCACAGAACCAGCTAGCCTGTGGAATGGGTTCAGAGTGACAGGCTCAGAACAGCTCTGCAAGAGAGGGCTCTGCTCAGTACAAGTTAGAAGGCTGAGGAGAATACCCTGGACCAGTTCCCAGCAGATATGGCTTGGAGGAGCTACAGTCATCATGGGAGGCTTCAGCAGAGGGTAGCTCCAATCAGCCAGGCACATACCAGTAGTCAAAAGTAGAGGAGAGCCCAGGCTGTGGGGGTACTGTTGAGGTTAGAGGAGGAACTTTGTGTAGCCTTTACAACACCAACATTCGATGGATGTATGTGGAGGTAGCATTTGAAGACCCAGCACTTACCAAAGGTAGCCAGGGTCAGCCAGGGAGGTCCAGATTTAACCTATAAATGCCTAAAACACCAATCTTCATAAACAGGAGAATGGTTCTTGGCTGTACTTTAATTCAGTTATAAATAAAAAAATGTAATTTTTTTTAAAAGATTTATTTATTTATTATATGTAAGTACACTGTAGCTGTCTTCAGACACTCCAGAAGAGGGAGTCAGATCTTGTTACAGATGGTTGTGAGCCACCATGTGGTTGCTGGGATTTGAACTCTGGACCTTCGGAAGAACAGTTGGGTGCTCTTACCCACTGAGCCATCTCACCAGCCCCCCCCCCCAAATGTAATTCTGTGTCTGTGAGTTGTAGTGTGTGGATATCAAAACTTCTACATTTGCATGTGAGAGAATCCCTAAAACAGGATTTATTTAAATAACCTAATAAATCCCCTGTAATGGTTAGTCCTAATTGTCAATTTGACAACTGAGGGTTGTCTGGATTAGGTTGGCCAGTGAGTATGTCTGTGAGGGATTGTCTTGATTGTCTTAACTGGTGTGGGAAGACCCAGCCTGAACGTGGGCAATTCCGTTTCCTGGTTTGGGGCCCCTGAACTGTGTAGGAGCAGAGAAATCTAGCTGAGTAACAGGCATGCACACATTCATCTCTCTCAGCTTTTGTCTGTGGATGTGATTAGCTGTTTTAGGTTCCAGGTGCCTTGACTTCCTGTTATGGTGAACTTTAACCTAGAATGGTAAGCTGATTAAAGACTTTCTTTTCTATGTTGCTTTCTATTGGGGAATTTTATTACAGCAATAGAAAGGGAGTTAAAACAGCCATCCAGAGTGGAGAACCAGAGAGCCAGGTAATAGGATTAGACTTTTATTTACCAATGACATGAGATATACATGAAAAAAAGTAAGTGGAAATGTTCAGTGTAATTCATTTTAGGTGAAGAAAAAAGAGGCAACTTTTAGTGTATTTCCTATTACTAATTCCCACCACAAGGCTGGGTAATTTATAAAGAAGAGAAGCTTATTTTCCTAGCAAGTCCAGGGGCTTGGTAAGTTGTTTTTAAAATTTTTTTTCTGTTTCATATCATGGTACAGGGCACCATCCTGTGATACAAAAGAATAAGTGTGCTGGTTTGTGCATCTTGTCTTTTTCTAGAGAAACCAGACCTGCGCAGAGGCCCTACCTTGAAGATGTTGTCTAATCCTCCCACACTTAACACTATCACATTGATTTAAGGATTAAATTGTGTATATAATATATACATACATATGTAAATACATATAAACAATACACATATATACATGCGCGTGCACACACAAACACACATATACATACATACACATACACATATACACACACATATGAGACAGGGTCTCATGTAGTCCAGGATGGACTTGAACTCACTAGTTAGCCAAGGATGACCTTGAATTTATTATTCTCTTGACTTTACCTCTTGAGTGCTGAGATTTCAGGTATGAGACACCATAACTGATTTACATAGTGCTAGGGATGGTATCTAGAGTTTCATGCCTGCTCTACCTACTGATATGCATCCCCAGTCCCTCAATATGTGAATATTTGAAGGATAAATTCAAATTACAAATAAAAGGAAAGAAGGAAGGAGGATAGTTAGGCAGGCAGGAGCTTTTCTCCACAAAGAAGGGAGAAGCCCTTCTCCCGTGGAACTCTGCCACCCAGCCTCCTGATCCCCTGACCAGGTCACTTGCCTGCTCCTGTTCATTCATTATGCACAGGGTGGAGGCATATTTGTTGTAGGGAACCTCAGAGTTGGCTCAGGACTCCCAAGACCAAGTTCTCAGCACAATGAGATGCTTTTGCTCCAGAGGGAGAGAAAGCAGGGAATAAGAGAGAGAAGATATGGGATGCGGGCCAAGGGGCCAAGGAGAGGGGATGGGCATTTATTTGTCCTGGTGGGGACAAAGGACTGCTTCTGGATAGAGAGGAGACCAATGT
This sequence comes from Mus musculus, assembly GCF_000001635.26. Lineage (NCBI taxonomy): Eukaryota > Metazoa > Chordata > Mammalia > Rodentia > Muridae > Mus > Mus musculus. The sequence goes on along the minus strand of NC_000077.6, from coordinate 51,132,852 downwards.
GGCACATAGGAAAATGGTGGTTTGTGGAGGTAAGGGGGAAACCGTGGGTTAGGACATGGTGCTTGATTTTAATTGGGCATGTTAATTAGGTGAGCCAAAGGGGACTTTTCATTGTTGGACTTCAGTACTTTGAGAGCCAAATCTTGGTAGTCAGCCTCAGGAGGAACTGGCCGAATAAGGGACTAGAACTTGATGGTTAGCTTTAGGAATGTCATCTAATAGTTTTTAGCAAGGCAGAGGGGGAGAAGGGAAAGGCCTGCCAGGGCCATGTTTACTGTGCTTGGCCTGGCTAGAGTCCCTTCACCTGTGATAGGGCTGGCATTGAAATTGTTCCACATGAAGACAGTACTCCATCTCTAAATATCTAAAAGGATGTTGGGAAATGGAACTTGATTCCTTCACCAGGCTCTGAGAGGCAGGTCTAAGAATGATGTCACAAACATTTAAAGAGGCTCTATTTTATTTGAAGTAATATATTTCTAAAGAGTGCATATATATCAGAACAGACATCAAAACTAGTCTCTCCTCTCCCTCCCTCTCCTGTCTGTCTGTCTGTCTTCTCCTTCTCCTTTTCCTCTTCCTCTTTTTCCTTCTCTTCTTCCCTCTCCCTCTCCTGTCTGTCACTTTTTCTCTTTCTCTCTGTTTGTCTGTCTCTTTCTCTCTCTCTCTCTCTCTCTCTCTCTCTCTCTCTCTCTCTCTGTATCTCTCTCTCTGTCTCTCTGCCACCCCCCTCTGGTTTGTATGTGTACCTGTCTGTATGAAGATAAAGTAGGAAGAAAGTCTTATATATGTGTTTGTATGTACTCTTTTTTTTTTTTCCTTTTTGAGAAAGTGTCTTGCTCTGTAATCTAGGCTGGCATGAAACCCCCTATATAGTCTAATTTGGTCTCAAACTCACAGAAATCCTCAGCCTTCCAAGTGCTGGGATCACAAACACGTGCTGTTGTGCCTGTCTATGTGTCTGTTCTTGGTGCCCATATATTTATAGTTTCTCTGTAGTCCAGCTTTAGGTCAGGCATGGTGATTCCACCAGAGGTTCTTTTATCCTTGAGAAGAGTTTTTGCTATCCTAGGTTTTTTGTTATTCCAGATGAATTTGCAGATTGCCCTTTCTAATTCGTTGAAGAATTGAGTTGGAATTTTGATGGGGATAGCATTGAATCTGTAGATTGCTTTTGGCAAGATTTCCATTTTTACTATATTGATCCTGCCAATCCATGAGCATTGGAGGTCTTTCCATCTTCTGAGATCTTTAATTTCTTTCTTCAGAGACTTGAAGTTCTTATCATACAGATCTTTCACTTCCTTAGTTAGAGTCACGCCAAGGTATTTTATATTATTTGTGACTATTGAGAAGGGTGTTGTTTCCCTAATTTCTCTCTCAGCCTGTTTATCCTTTGTGTACAGAAAGGCCATTGACTTGTTTGAGTTAATTTTATATCCAGCTACTTCACTGAAGCTGTTTATCAGGTTTAGGAGTTCTCTGGTGGAATTTTTAGGGTACTTATATATACTATCATATCATCTGCAAAAAGTGGTATTTTGACTTCTTCCTTTCCAATTTGTATCCTCTTGATCTTCTTTTGTTGTCAATTGCTCTGGCTAGGACTTCAAGTACTATTTTGAATAATGGGTAGGGAGAAAGTGTGCAGCTTTGTCTAGTCCCTGATTTTAATGGGATTGCTCCCAGATTCTCACCATTTACTTTGATGTTGGCTACTGGTTTGCTGTAGATTGCTTTTATCATGTTTAGGTATGGGCCTTGAATTCCTGATCTTTCCAAGACTTTGGATTTTGTGTTGGATTTTGTCAAATGATTTCTCCTCATCTAACGAGATGATCATGTGATTTTTGTCTTTGAGTTTGTTTATATAGTGGATTACGTTGATAGATTTCCGTATATTAAACCATCCCTGCATCCCTAGAATGAAACCTACTTGGTCAGGATGGATGATTGTTTTGATGTGTTCTTGGATTCGGTTAGGGAGAGTTTTATTGAGTATTTTTGCATCGATATTCATAAGGGAAATTGGTCTGAAGTTCTCTATCTTTGTTGGGTCTTTCTGTGGTTTAGGTATCAGAGTAACTGTGGCTTCATAGAATGAGTTGGGTAGAGTACCTTCTGCTTCTATTTTGTGGAATAGTTTGTGAAGAACTGGAATTAGATCTTCCTTAAAGGTCTGACAGAACTCTGCACTAAACCCATCTGGTCCTGGGCTTTTTTTTTTTTTTTTGGTTGGGAGACTATTAATGACGGCTTCTATTTTTTTTAGGGGAATATACTACTGTTTAGATCATTAACCTGATCCTGATTTAACTTTAGTCCTGGTATCTGTCTAGAAATTTGTCCATTTCATCCAGGTTTTGTTACCTCCTTCCAGCCTAGCTAGGCTGGCCTCAGACCATCTGCCACTGAGGCAGAGCCACCTGCTGTGCTGCTTCTCATCACTCTCTTTTGATGTGCCACTACCTGCCTGAGGCCAAACCAGTTCTCTGAGATTTTCCGGAGTTAGCACTGAACTGTGAACTTCCGGGAGTTCCTACTAAAAGGCTTATCTGACTACTTCAAAGGAACTTTGCATGACTGGAAATGGGCCTCCCCTCTTCTTTATAAAGCGTGTTTGCCTACATTAAAGTTGAACCTTGATCATACTATTTGTCTTGTTTCCATTCTTTCTCTTGTCGCCTAGATTCCCTCTTTTCTTCCAGATTCCAAGATGCCTTCCAGGCTAGAACCCGGACATGTGAGCTGCTGACCGGCCTCAACAAATTGGTGTCCCACGCGGGGCCTGGGAAAGGCAGAGAACACGGGAAGGAACACTGCTGGTTTGAAGCCCCATGGAAGAAGAAAATAATTAAAGAAAATTCATACCGGAACACGAGAAACAACAAGCAAAAGGTTGCCAGGTGTGGTACAGTCTAAGCTGGATCAGCGCTAAACCCGCGATCTGGATTCACTTAGGTTCAGCAGTGAGATTATCAGGACCTAGGAATGTAACAGGCAGTTAGCCGCAGCTTCCAGAAGCTGTTTCTTAGGTTAGAGAGGAAAAGGGGTTTAGATTTAATAATTAGGCGGATTAGCCAGTCAGAAACTGCATTAGGCGGGAGGAAAATGTCCCAGAAGCAGAGAGAAATTTTAGGTGACGCCCTGCCTTGTTCTCTCTGGGCCCTACAGCAGAAGTTCCCTGCCCTCTTTGTGTTTTTGTTTAAAGTCTTGTCTAATGGCTGGTGCACCAGTCTGTTCATGTGTTCAATTCATGTATGTTTGTGTCTAGTTGTCTGAATGAATGAATGTTCTATGTTTTCATGTTAGAAGATAAAAGATGACCAAAACTTTGTCTGCTGGTATAGCAAAGCCGAGAGTGGCCACAGGCTTTAGCCAAAATCAGGCACACAGCAGGAGAGCCCCTACTATTAAAACTGTTCGTTAAAAGAAAAAAAGAGAGTCTGCAACCTCATGGTTATTGGGGCGAAAAAGCTGATAGATGGTTTGTCCTAAGAAAATTCTCTGCATTCGTGATTATTGCATTTAGCTGATTACAAAATGCTTTTTATTTTATAATTGTAGCTAGAAAAATTAATATTTTCTGATTGGTCTAAGTGGAATTGCTTCATTTGGTTTTTACTGGTAATGTGCTTTGTATGTCTTCACAATCAGCTCATAAGTTATTGGTTATGATTAAATAATTGTTACATTGGTAACAGAAGGTTAGCCTTAAATTGGCAACTCAGGAGTCTTGACATAAGCAGGCCAAAAAACTGGGCCTCCTAAGATACTTTTAGCTGAGATAATATTTAATGTGATTCTTATCCTAGAAAGTAGGATTAAGATAAGATTTAAAGCAATGTCCCTTTAATGAAGCATTACTGTATAAATTGGCAGCCAAACTTCATAATATGATAGTAATGCTTCTAATATTGACTCTTAAGGTGATAAATTGTTTTGAAATTGGGTTTTGCTTTCCCAAAGTTATAGTTATAATCTAATGTTGCAAAAGAAACTTAGTAATTCTAAAATCTGTCCTCATGGCAAGAGGAACTAAGCTCAGAGCAGCTTCTGTGTGGTTTGTGTGACTTTCTTTTGTCTTGCAGACAGTGCCTAGGGAAGCTCTGGAAACTTGCCCCTTTGCCTCCAGAGGAATTTTCTCTTAGCTGAAAGAACACCTTTGCAGATCTAGCCAGATACTGTTTTAATAAAGTTAAAATTCATAGTTTATAAAAATTCAATCAGACTGTAGAATTTATAAAGGCATTACAATCTAGCTTGCCTACTTTTTATATAGTTATGATAGATACAAAAGTTTGGTTTTCTTCTCCTTTGCATCTTAAAGATTGTAGAGGTTTTGCTTCTAGTGAGTTTATAATAACTGGAATATTTTGCCTCTAGGTATGGCTAAATATAGATCTACATTATGTGAGAAATTTTTATCATTTCTGCTTCTAAACAAGAAGCCAAGAGTTTAAATCTTTCAGTGTATATTGTTTCCTAAGTGGAAAGTATTTTATTAGCTAATGCCTCTCAAGGGAAGTTTACTTAAAACCTTAGCTAACCCTAGGCAGAGCCGCTTTATCCTTACTGTAAACATTTATCTGGTCCCTGTTAATCCTTTTGAAGTCATTCCTTTGTTTCATGTCAGGTAACTTCTAAGTACTTTGCCTGCTTCTCCCCAACCCCAAATTAAGTTGCTTGACAAGGGGGAAAGAGGCTTTTTCCTCCCTTCAGTGGCTCAGCCTAACGTCTTTCGGTTTTTTTGCCCCAATGATCTTCCATGTAGGAAGCCAAGGCTGGCGAGCCCGACTTTCAGAGCCACTGTAGGGGGGCCTTTTTGAGGGGAGGTGCCCCCAGGGAAGCGGTGGCCGTGGTCCTCCAGGACACGCTGGGGCCCTTGGGCGCACAGCTTTCCCTGAACGTGGTGATGTGAGAAGCCGCCAAAAAGTGGGCGGCTTTGTAGTGAACTGCCAGTGCCAAGACCTCGGAGCTGCCCTTTGACATCGCTTTGGCGGGTGCTTCAGGCGCGCACTGCCTCCTCTGCTTAGGAGATACAGGTCTCAGGAGCAGATTAAAATCCAGTAGCACTCACCTCAAAGCACAGTTTCAAAACCTATTAAAACTACTGTGGTGCTAATAAAGAATTGTAAGCTATTTTCGTGTATTTTGGTAAACCTATAACAAAAAACTGTGTCTTAGGATCATGACAAAATGTCTGTTCCTTGTTCCAATCAGCATTTAATTTGGTTATTACAGAATATTAATAATTGATCTATTGCATTCCATCATTTTAAATAAGATTGACAATCAATATCCCAAAGATAAGTTAAAAAAATTTTATATATGCTTCTGTATCTTCTATAAATTCATGCATGCATGCATCCCAATTATTGTGTTTAAAAACAACCCCTCTGTGGGAAATAAGTAGATGTGAATTAGATCACACGCTTGTTCTTTTGCGTTTCCCCCTGCTTCAGCACAGATAATTAAGTCATGTGCTGTGAATGGTGTTTTAAAATGCTGAACAATCAAACCTTAATTTGTATATTAATAGTCAATATTATATCACAGAACTCACAATTGCTTAAGATTGTTCATCCTTCAGATTCTATTAATTCTCAAATTTGCAATTGCTTATGCATATACAACTCATAAGAAAAAAATGCTGTCCTTTTAAGAAGGCTGTTTTTAGATATTTAATAAATTGTTCTGGAATGCCTGGACATCTTAAAGCAATGCCATGCTAGATTTATATCTCAGGCAATCTATAGGTCCTACATATAAGATAGATTGGATATATAATCTCGTTCTTTATATATTCAAAACAGTTATGGTTTAAGATAATATTTTAGTATTCTTGAAAATTGTGCATGTAAAATTCTTTCCTCTTCATGTCCTCAGTTACTACTTGCTTCCACATAAGGGTGTGAATTCTTGAGGACTTATACTTAATAAATAATTGCTGCAAATAAATGCTCTTATTTCTAAGTTAATAAATAAGTAAATTATGCACATGAGACTATTAATAACTTCTCAAGCTTTCTAGTTACAACTGCTCTTCAAGAGAAACAATTGAAAGTGGTATTAGTCACTGCCCATGTTACATGACTACTGACTATAACAGTCAAGTATTTGAGATGTTTTATCAACAAATTATTAATTCTCAAGGACAAGATATTGTGGAACTTTAAAACTTTAACTTCTTAAAAGACAAAGAAGGGGGAAAATATATCCCTGTGCATATTATTTAATGTATTCCCCTGCACATTATTTTAATCATTACTTTAGAATTTTGAAATTTAGATGTCAAAGAACTTAATAAAGGCTTTATAGTATCTTAAGAGGATCTACTTATTGGCATATGGTTTGATCCTAAACAGCTACCTTATTAGGAAAGGGAAAAATATATGTTCTCTCCAAGAATGCTGCAGAAGCATGATGGTTAATTTGTGTGACAAACTGGCAGGTGAGTTGGCTCGGTGCCCTGACTGAAGTGACAAGGAAGCTAAATTGGGTACATGTTTTCGACCCATCCTTGTTTGCCATTTTTCCAGTTTGGACAAGTGAAGTTGCCTTGCTTCAAGCTTTTTAACTATGGCAATAAGAACATCAGAGACTGTATATTCTAACTTAGAAAGATTAGTCATTTAATAGAGTCATAATGATTTTTCTCCTTTCTTCAAAGTGACCAGTTATTCTAACTCAATCTTAGACTGGTCTAGTAATAATTCCAATATTAGAGATTCCTATTATAGATAGCTAAAATTCTTAATTACCTAGCCAAGTTAATTTAGAGCTCAGCTTCCACTTCCAGAGAATCTCTGGCCTTTCTGCTAATTCTCAAAGCCAGCTCCCCCACACCTGGAGGCCAGAGCCTGAGCTTGATTGTTGCTAATTTGCAACTGAATAAAGTAGCTGGGCTTCTACAAAGAAGCTTTTATACTATTGCTTTTCACTGTCCCACCTTTGTTTCTCAAGCAGGCCAGCAACGCCCATCAGCCTGACTGCAACAGGAGTAAAATCTGCTTCCAACAACACAGGTGGCAGTTATTATTATTGTCCAGCAAGAAGCATTCTAGTACATATTGTGGATTTGGTCTGATTTGGGAATATGGTGTGCCATGAAGGCCTGACAGTCAGTGACGGGCAACCAGATCACGGAATCATACCAATCTAAGACAGGGGTACATGCCAAAAGGCAGTGGTTATTGATAAAACATCACAGAGCCATGTTTGTGTAAATTATAACACATCCTAGCTGCATGTAACCTCCTATGATGGAATTGGATGGTTGGGGAGGATCTGAGATCCTAAGACAGGCGGAGCCGCCAGCCACCATAATTCCCAGGCAGGACATTAGAGCATATATAAATTTTATGCCTCAGTCCAGTTTTGTTTAATATTATTTAAAGGGGGAAAATGTTACCTCCTTCTAGCCTAGCTAGGCTGGTCTCAGACCATCCTCCATTGAGGCAGAACCACCTGCTGTGCTGCTTCTCATCACTCTCCTTTGATGTGCCACTACCTGCCTGAGGCCGAACCAGTTCTCTGAGATTTTCCAGAGCTAGCACCTAACTGTGATCTTCCTGAGTTCCTACTAAAAGGCTGATCTGACTACGTCGAAGGAACTTTGAGTGACTGGGAATGGGCCTCCCCTCGTCTTTATAAAGCATGTTTGCCAACATTAAAGTTGAACATTGATCAGACTATTTGTCTTGGTTCCATTCTTTCTCTCATTGCCTAGATTCCCTATTTTCTTCCATATTCCAAGATCCCTTCCAGGCTAGAACCCGGACAGGACATATGAGCCGGTGGCTGGCCTCAACAAGGTATTCCAGTTTTGTTGAGTATAGCCTTTTTTTTTTAAATTAGGTATTTTCCTCGTTTACATTTTCAATGCTATCCCAAAGGTCCCCCATACTCACCCCCCAATCCCCTACCCACCCACTCCCCCTTTTTGGCCCTGGCATTCCCCTGTACTGGGGCATATAAAGTTTGCAAGTCCAATGGGCCTCTCTTTCCAGTGATGGCCGACTAGGCCATCTTTTGATACATATGCAGCTAGAGACAAGAGCTCCCGGGTACTGGTTAGTTCATATTGTTGTTCCACCTATAGGGTTGCAGTTCCCTTTAGCTCCTTGGGCAATTTCTCTAGCTCCTCCATTGGGGGCCCTGTGATCCATCCAATAGCTGACTGTGAGCATCCACTTCTGTGTTTGCTAGGCCCTGGCATAGTCTCACAAGAGAGAGCTATATCTGGGTCCTTTCAGCAAAATCTTGCTAGTGTATGCAATGGTGTCAGCATTTGGAAGCTGATTATGGGATGGATCCCTGCATATGGCAATCACTAGATGGTCCATCCTTTTGTCACAGCTCCAAATTTTGTCTCTGTAACTCCTTCCATGGGTGTTTTGTTCCCATTTCTAAGAAAGGGTAAAGTGTCCACACTTTGGTCTTCTTTCTTCTTGAATTTCATGCGTTTGGCAAGTTGTATCTTATATCTTGGGTATCCTAAGTTTCTGGGCTAATATCCACTTATCAGTGAGTACATATTGTGCGAGCTCCTTTGTGATTGGGTTACTTCACTCAGGATGATACCCTCCAGGTCCATCCATTTGCCTAGGAATTTCATAAATTCATTTTTTTAAATAGCTGAGTAGTATACCATTGTGTAAATGTACCACATTTTCTGTATCCATTCCTCTGTTGAGGGGCATCTGGGTTCTTTCCAGCTTCTGGCTATTATAAACAAGGCTGCTATGAACATAGTGGAGCATGTGTTCTTCTTACCGGTTGGGACATCTTCTGGATATATGCCCAGGAGAGGTATTGCTGGATCCAATGGTAGTACTATGTCCAATTTTCTGAGGAACCGCCAGACTGATTTCCAGAGTGGTTGTACAAGCTTGCAATCCCACCAACAATGGAGGAGTGTTCCCCTTTCTCCACATCCTCGCCAGCATCTGCTGTCACCTGAGTTTTTTATCTTAGCCATTCTGACTGGAGTGAAGTGTAATCTCAGGGTTGTTTTGATTTGCATTTCCCTGATGATTAAGGATGTTGAACATTTTTTCAGGTGCTCCTCTGCCATTCGGTATTCCTCAGGTGAGAATTCTTTGTTCAGCTCTGAGCCCCATTTTTTTAATGGGGTTATTTGATTTTCTGGAGTCTACCTTCTTGAGTTCTTTATATATATTGGATATTAGTCCCCTATCCGATTTGGGATAGGTAAAGATCCTTTCCCAATCTGTTGGTGGCCTTTTTGTCTTATTGACGGTGTCTTTTGCTTTGCAGAAGCTTTGCAATTTTATGAGGTTCCATTTATCGATTCTTTGTCTTACAGCACAAGCCATTGCTGTTCTATTCAGGATTTTTTCCCCTGTACCCATATCTTCGAGGCTTTTCCCTACTTTCTCCTCTATAAGTTTCAGTGTCTCTGGATTATGTGGAGTTCCTTAATCCACTTAGATTTGACCTTAGTACAAGGAGATAGAAATGGATCAATTCGCATTCTTCTACATGATAACCGCCAGTTGTGCCAGCACCATTTGTTGAAAATGCTGTCTTTTTTCCACTGGATGGTTTTAGCTCCCTTGTCAAAGATCAAGTGACCATAGGTGTGTGGGTTCATCTCTGGGTCTTCAATTCTGTTCCATTGGTCTACTTGTCTGTCACTATACCAGTACCATGCAGCTTTGATCACAATTGCTCTGTAGTACAGTTTTAGGTCCGGCATGGTGATTCCACCAGAGGTTCTTTTATCCTTGAGAAGAGTTTTTGCTATCCTAGGTTTTTTGTTATTCCAGATGAATCTGCCGATTGCCCTTTCTAATTCGTTGAAGAATTGAGTTGGAATTTTGATGGGGATTGCATTGAATCTGTAGATTGCTTTTGGCAAGATAGCCATTTTTACAATGTTGATCCTGCCAATCCATGAGCATGGGAGATCTTTCCATCTTCTGAGATCTTCTTTATTTTCTTTCTTCAGAGACTTGAAGTTCTTATCATACAGATCTTTCACTTCCTTAGTTAGAATCACGCCAAGGTATTTTATATTATTTGTGACTATTGAGAAGGGTGTTGTTTCCCTAATTTCTCTCTCAGCCTGTTTATTCTTTGTGTAGAGGAAGGCCATTGACTTGTTTGAGTTAATTTTATATCCAGCTACTTCATTGAAGCTGTTTATCAGGCTTAGGAGTTCTCTGGTGGAATTTTTAGGGTCACTTATATATACTATCATATCATCTGCAAAAAGTATTATTTTGACTTCTTCCTTTCCAATTTGTATCCCCTTACTTCCTTTTGTTGTCTAATTGCTCTGGCTAGGACTTCAAGTACAATCTTGAATAGGTAGGGCGAGAGTAGACAGCCTTGTCTAGTCCCTGATTTTAGTGGGATTGCTTCCAGCTTCTCACCATTTACTTTGATATTGGCTATTGGTTTGCTGTAGATTGCTTTTTATCATGTTTAGGTATGGGCCTTGAATTCCTGATCTTTCCAAGACTTTTATCATGAACGTGTGTTGGATTTTGTCAAATGCTCTCTCAGCATCTAACGAGATGATCATGTGGTTTTTGTCTTTGAGTTTGTTTATATACTGGATTACATTGATGGATTTCCGTATATTGAACCATCCCTGCATCCCTGGGATGAAACCTACTTGGTCAGGATGGATGATTGTTTTGATGTGTTCTTGGATTCGGTTAGCAAGAACTTTATTGAGGATTTTTGCATCGATATTCACAAGGGAAATTGGTCTGAAGTTCTCTATATTTGTTGGGTCTTTTTGTGGTTTAGGTATCAGAGTAATTGTGGCTTCATAGAATGAGTTGGGTAGAGTACCGTCCGTTTCTATTTTGTGGAATAGTTTGTGAAGAGCTGGAATTAGGTCTTCTTTGAAGGTCTGATAGAACTCTGCACTAAACCCGTCTGGTCCCGGGCTTTTATTGTCTGGGAGACTATTAATGACTGCTTCTATTTCTTTAGGGGATATAGGACTGTTGAGATCATTAACCTGATCTTGATTTAGCTTTGGTACCTGGTATCTGTCTAGAAACTTGTCCATTTCATCCAGGTTTTCCAGTTTTGTTGAGTATAGCCTTTTGTAGAAGGATCTGATGGTGTTTTGGATTTCTTCAGGATCTGTTGTTATGTCTCCCTTTTCATTTCTGATTTTGTTAATTAGGATGCTTTCCCTGTGCCCTCTAGTGAGGCTGGCTAAGGGTTTATCTATCTTGTTGATTTTCTCAAAGAACCAGCTCCTTGATTGGTTGATTCTTTGAATAGTTCTTCTTGTTTCCACTTGGTTGATTTCACCCCTGAGTTTCATTATTTCCTGCCTTCTACTCGTCTTGGGTGAATTTGCTACCTTTTCTTCCAGACCTTTTAGGTGTGTTGTCAAGCTGCTAATGTGTGCTCTCTCTAGTTTCTTTTTGGAGGCACTCAGAGCTATGAGTTTTCCTCTTAGGAATGCTTTCATTGTGTCCCATAAGTTTGGGAATGTTGTGGCTTCATTTTCATTAAACTCCAAAAAATCCTTAATTTCTTTTTTTATTCCTTCCTTGACCAAGTTATCATTGAGAAGAGTGTTGTTCAGTTTCCATGTGAATGTTGGCTTTCTATTATTTATTTTGTTATTGAAGATCAGCCTTAGTCCATGGTGATCTGATAGGATGCATGGGACAATTTCAATATTTTTGTATATGTTGAGGCTTGTTTTGTGACCAATTATGTGGTTAATTTTAGAGAAGGTACCATGAGGTGCTGAGAAGAAGTTATATCCTTTTGTTTTAGGATAAAATGTTCTGTAGATATCTGTTAAGTCCATTTGTTTCATCACTTCTGTTAGTTTCACTGTGTCCCTGTTTAGTTTCTGTTTCCATGATCTGTCCATTGGTGAAAGTGGTGTGTTGAAGTCTCCCACTATTATTGTGTGAGGTGCAATGTGTGCTTTGAGCTTTACTAAAGTTTCTTTAATGAATGTGGCTGCCCTTGCATTTGGAGCATAGATATTCAGAATTGAGAGTTCCTTTTGGAAGATTTTACCTTTGATGAGTATGAAGTGCCCCTCCTTGTCTCTTTTGATTATTTTGGGTTGGAAGTCGATTTTGTTAGATATTAGAATGGCTACTCCAGCTTGTTTCTTCATACCATTTGCTTGGAAAATTGTTTTCCAGCCTTTCATTCTGAGGTAGTATCTATCTTTTTCTCTGAGATGAGTTTCCTGTAAGCAGCAAAATGTTGGGTCTTGTTTGTGTAGCCAGTTTGTTAGTCTATGTCTTTTTATTAGGGAGTTGAGTCCATTGATATTAAGAGATATTAAGGAAAAGTAATTGTTGCTTCCTATTATTTTTGTTAAAGTTGGCATTCTGTTCTTGTGGCTGTCTTCTTTTAGTTTTGTTGAGGGATTATATTCTTGTTTTTTCTAGGGCGTGGTTCCCGTCCTTGTATTGGTTTTTTTCTGTTATCCGTTGAAGGGCTGGATTCGTGGAGAGATAATAGGTGAATTTATTTTTGTCCTGGAATACTTTGGTTTCTCCATCTATGGTAATTGAGAGTTTGGCTGGGTATAGTAGCCTGGGCTGGAATTTGTGTTCTCTTAGTGTCTGTATAACATCTGTCCAGGCTCTTCTGGCTTTCATAGTCTCTGGTGAAAAATCTGGTGTAATTCTGATAGGCTTGCCTTTATATGTTACTTGACCTTTTTCCCTTACTGCTTTTAATATTCTATCTTTATTTAATGCATTTGTTGTTCTGATTATTATGTGTCGGGAGGAATTTCTTTTCTGGTTCAGTCTATTTGGAGTTCTGTAGGCTTCTTGTATGTTCATGGGCATCTCTTTCTTTAGATTTGGGAAGTTTTCTTCAATAATTTTGTTGAAGATGTTTGCTGGTCCTTTGAGTTGAAAATCTTCATTCTCATCCACTCCTATTATCCGCAGGTTTGGTCTTCTCATTGTGTTCTGGATTTCCTGGATGTTTTGAGTTAGGATCTTTTCGCATTTTCCATTTTCTTTGATTGTTGTGCCGATGTTCTCTATGGAATCTTCTGCACCTGAGATTCTCTCTTCCATCTCTTGTATTCTGTTGCTGATGCTGGCATCTATAGTTCCAGATTCCTTTCCTAGGGTTTCTATCTCGAGCATTGCCTCACTTTGGGTTTTCTTTATTGTGTCTACTTCCCCTTTTAGGTCTAGTATGGTTTTGTTCATTTCCATCACCTGTTTGGATGTGTTTTCCTGTTTTTCTATAAGGACTTCTACCTGTTTGGTTGTGTTTTCCTGTTTTTCTTTAAGGACTTGTAACTCTTTAGCAGTGTTCTCCTGTATTTCTTTAAGTGAGTTATTAAATTCCTTCTTTATGTCCTCTACCATCATCATGAGATATGCTTTTAAATCCAGGTCTACATTTTCAGGTGTGTTAGGGTGCCCTGGACTGGGCGAAGTGGGCGTTCTGGGTTCTGGTGATGGTGAGTGGTCCTGGTTTCTGTTAGTAGGATTCTTACATTTAGCTTTCACCATCTGGCAATCTCTGGAGTTAGTTGTTATAGTTGTCTTTGTTTAGAGATTGTTCCTCTGGTGATTTTGTTACCCTCTATCAGCAGACGTGGGAGACTAGCTCTCTCCTCTGAGTTTCAGTGGTCAGAGCAGTCTCTGCAGGCAAGCTCTCCTCTTTCAGGGAAGGTGCACAGTTATCTGGTGTTTGGACCTCAACCTGGCTGAAGATGAAGGCCCAAAACAGGATCTTTCCCAGAAGCTGTGTTGCTTTGGCCAGGAAGGTGGCCGGTTGTCTGGAGCTGAAGATGGCGCCGCCTCAGAAGCTCTGTGGCTCTCGTCTGTCTCAGAAACTGCTGGCCTCTCGAGTATAGCCTTTTGTAGAAGGATCTGATGGTGTTTTGGATTTCTTCAGGATCTGTTGTTATGTCTCCCTTTTCATTTCTGATTTTGTTAATTAGGATGCTGTCCCTGTGTCCCCTAGTGAGTCTGGCTAAGGGTTTATCTATCTTGTTGATTTTCTCAAAGAACCAGCTCTTCGTTTGGTTGATTCTTTGAATAGTTCTTCTTGTTTCTACTTGGTTGATTTCACCCCTGAGTTTGATTATTTCCTGCTGTCTACTCCTCTTGGATGAATTTGCTTCCTTTTTTCTAGAGCTTTTAGGTGTGTTGTTAAGCTGCTAGTGTGTGCTCTCTCTAGCTTCTTTTTGGAGGCACTCAGAGCTATGAATTTTCCTCTTAGAAATGTTTTCATTGTGTCCCGTAAGTTTGGGTATGCTGTGGCTTCATTTTCATTAAACTCTAAAAATTCTTTAATTTCTTTCTTTATTCCTTCCTTAACCAAGTTATCATTGAAAAGAGTGTTGTTCAGTTTCCACGTGAATGTTGGCTTTCTATTATTTATGTTGTTATTGAAGATCAGCCTTAGTCCATGGTGATCTGATAGGATGCATGGGACAATTTCAATATTTTTGTATTTGTTGAGGCCTGTTTTGTGACCAATTATATGGTCAATTTTGGAGAAGGTACCATGAGGTGCTGACAAGAAGGTATATCCTTTTGTTTTAGGATAAAATGTTCTGTAGATATCTGTTAAATCCGTTTGTTTCATAACTTCTGTTAGTTTTACTGTGTCCCTGTTTAGTTTCTGTTTCCACAATCTGTCCATTGATGAAAGTGGTGTGTTGAAGTCTCCCACTATTATTGTGTGAGGTGCAATGTGTGCTTTGAGTTTTACTAAAGTTTCTTTAATGAATGTGGCTGCCCTTGCATTTGGAGCATAAATATTCAGAATTGAGAGTTCATCTTGTAAGATTCTACCTTTGATGAGTATGAAGTGTCCCTCCTTGTCTTTTTTGATAACTTTGAGTTGGAAGTCGATTTTATTAGATATTAGAATGGCTACTCCAGCTTGTTCCTTCATACCATTTGCTTGGAAAATTGTTTTCCAGCCTTTCATTCTGAGGTAATGTCTGTCTTTTTCCCTGAGATGAGTTTCCTGTAAGCAGCAAAATGTTGGGTCCTGTTTGTGTCGCCAGTCTGCTAGTCTATGTCTTTTTATTGGGGAATTGAGTCCATTGATATTAAGAGATATTAAGGAAAAGTAATTGTTGCTTCCTACTATTTTTGTTGTTAGAGTTGGCATTCTGTTCTTGTAGCTGTTTTCTTTTAGGTTTGTTGAAGGATTACTTTCTTGCTTTTTCTAGGGTGTGGTTTCCATTCTTGTATTTTTTTTCCTGTTATTATCCTTTGAAGGCTGGATTCGTGGAAAGATAATGTGTGAATTTGGTTTTGTTGTGGAATACTTTGGTTTCTCCATCTATGGTAATTGAAAGTTTGGCTGGGTATAGTAGCCTGACCTGGCATTTGTGTTCTCTTAGTGTCTGTATAACATCTTTCCAGGGTCTTCTGGCTTTCATAGTCTCTGGTGAAAAGTCTGGTGTAATTCTGATAGGCCTCCCTTAATATGTTACTTGACCTTTCTCCTTTACTGCTTTTAATATTCTATCTTTATTTAGTGCATTTGTTGTTCTGATTATTATGTGTTGGGAGGAATTTCTTTTCTGGTCCAGTCTATTTGGAGTTCTGTAGGCTTCTTGTATGATCATGGGCATCTCTTTCTTTATGTTTGGGAAGTTTTCTTCTATTATTTTGTTGAAGATGTTTGCTGGTCCTTTAAGTTGAAAATCTTCATTCTCATCAACTCCTATTATCCGTAGGTTTGGTTTTCTCATTGTGTCCTGGATTTCCTGGATGTTTTGAGTTAGGATCCTTTTGCATTTTGTATTTTCTTTGACTGTTGTGTCGATGTTCTCTATGGAATCTTCTGCACCTGAGATTCTCTCTTCCATTTCTTGTATTCTGTTGCTGATGCTCACATCTATGATTCCAGATTTCTTTCCTAGGGTTTCTATCTCCAGCGTTGCCTCACTTTGGGTTTTTCTTATTGTGTCTACTTCCCTTTTTAGGTCTAGTATGGTTTTTTTTCATTTCCATCACCTGTTTGAATGTGTTTTCCTGTTTTTCTTTAAGGACTTCTACCTGTTTGGTTGTGTTTTTCTCTAAGGACTTGTAACTCTTTAGCAGTGTGCTCCTGTAATTCTTTTTCCTTTTTTTAAAAAAAAATTTTTTATTAGGTATTTTCCTCATTTACATTTTCAATGCTATCCCAAAAGTCCCCCATACCCTCCCCCCCCCCCCCCACTCCTCTACCCACCCACTCCCCCTTTTTGGCCCTGGTGTTCCCCTGTATTGGGGCATATAAAGTTTTCAAGTCCAATGGGCCTCTCTTTCCAGTGGTGGCCGACTAGACCATCTTTTGATACATATGCAGTTAGAGACAAAAGCTCCGGGGTACTGGTTAGTTCATATTGTTGTTCCACCTATAGGGTTGCAGTTCCCTTTAGCTCCTTGGGCACTTTCTCTAGCTCCTCCATTGGGGGCCCTGTGATCCATCCAATAGCTGACTGTGAGCATCCACTTCTGTGTTTGCTAGGCCCTGGCATAGTCTCACAAGAGAGAGCTATATCTGGGTCCTTTAAGCAAAATCTTGCTAGTGTGTGCAATGGTGTCAGCGTTTGGAAGCTGATTATGGAATGGATCCCGGGATATGACAATCACTAGATGGTCCATCCTTTCGTCACAGCTCCACATGTTGTCTCTGTAACTCCTTCCATGAGTGTTTTGTTCCTAATTCTAAGAAGGGGCAAAGTGTCCACACTTTGGTCTTTGTTCTTGAGTTTCATGTGTTTAGCAAATTGTATTTTATATCTTGGTTATCTTAAGTTTCTGGGCTAATATCCACTTATCAGTGAGTACATGTTGTGGGAGTTCCTTTGTGATTGGGTTACCTCACTCAGGATGATGCCCTACAGGTCCATCCATTTGCCTAGGAATTTCATAAATTCATTCTTTTTAATAGCTGAGTAGTACTCCATTGTGTGAATGTACCACATTTTCTGTATCCATTCCTCTGTTGAGGGGCATCTGGGTTCTTTCCAGCTTCTGGCTATTATAAATAAGGCTGCTATGAACATAGTGGAGCATGTTTCCTTCTAACCGGTTGGGGCATCTTCTAGATATATGCCCAGGAGAGGTATTGCGGGATCCAATGGTAGTACTATGTCCAATTTTCTGAGGAACCGCCAGACTGATTTCCAGAGTGGTTGTACAAGCTTGCAATCCCACCAACAATGGAGGACTGTTCCTCTTTCTCCACATCCTTGCCAGCATCTGCTGTCACCTGAATTTTTGATCTTTGCCATTCTGACTGGTGTGATATGGAATCTCAGGGTTGTTTTGATTTGCATTTCCCTGATGATTAAGGATGTTGAACATTTTTTTCAGGTGCTTCTCTGCCATTCGGTATTCCTCAGGTGAGAATTCTTTGTTCAGCTCTGAGCCCCATTTTTTAATGGGGTTATTTGATTTTCTGGAGTCCACCTTCTTGAGTTCTTTATATATATTGGATATTAGTCCCATATCTGATTTGGGATGGGTAAAGATCCTTTCCCAATCTGTTGGTGGTCTTTTTGTCTTATTGACGGTGTCTTTTGCCTTTCAGAAGCTTTGCAATTTTATGAGGTCCCATTTATCGATTCTTTGTCTTACAGCACAAGCCATTGCTGTTCTATTCAGGAATTTTCCCCCTGTACCCATATCTTCGAGGCTTTTCCCTACTTTCTTCTTTATAAGTTTCAGTGTCTCTGGTTTTATGTGGAGTTTCCTGTATTTCTTTAAGTGAGTTATTAAAGTCCTTCTTGATGTCCTCTACCATCATCAGGAGATATGCTTTTAAATCCGGGTCTAGCTTTTAGGTTGTGTTGGGGTGCCCAGGACTGGGTGAGGTGGGAGTGCTGTGTTTTGATGATGGTGAGTGGTCTTGGTTTCTGTTAGTAAGATTCTTACGTTTGCCTTTCACCATCTGGTAATCTCTGGAGTTAGTTGTTATAGTTGTCTCTGGTTAGAGCTTGTTCCTCTTGTGATTCTGTTAGCCTCTATCAGCAGACCTGAGAGACTAGCTCTCTCCTGAGTTTCACTCTCTGCAGGCAAGCTCTCCTCTTGCAGGGAAAGTGCACAGATATCTGGCATTTGGACCTGCTTCCTGGCAGAAGATGAAGGCCCGAAACAGGGCCAGTCCCAGAAGCTGTGTCGATTGGGCCTGTCCCAGAGCTGTTAGCTTCTGTAGTCCACGCTCTCACCTGCGCAGACTAGTCTCACAGGGGTCCGGGAACCAAGATGGCTCCCCCAGGTGCTCCGGCAAAGCCCTCCTGGGCGGGGCAGACACTTCTCTGGCAGGGAGGGTTCCTGGATGTCTGGAGCACGAAACGGGGTCTGCCTCAGAAGCTGTCCTCTAGGGACCTTGGGGGTGTCCCCTGACTCCATGCCCAAAGTGACCTCGTGCTGGCGCCCCTCCTCTATTTTTTAATACTTTAACTTAACCTTTCTTGATGGCCAGGGAGAAAGCTCAATGGGTAAAGTGCTTTTTGTGCAAGCTTACAGACCTGGGTTCAGATCCCAAGCAGCCACATAGAAACCAAGGGAAATGCATTGCTTTCACACTAGAGATGGGGAAGCAGAGACAGGTGACTCTTAGGGACTTACTAGGCTGTCAACCTGATAGAAATGTTGACCTTGGACTATAATAAGAGGCTGTCTCAAAGAAAAAGATGGAGAGAGAGATCAAGGATGACTTCCATATTGACTTCTGGTGTCCTTATGCATACAGACACCCCACAGACAGCACATGTGCATGTACACATGCACCTAAAATCAAAACATTTTTAAAATGTCTGAAAACCTCTCATGATTCAGAGACAAAGTCTGCATCTACACTTATTTTTATATTCATTTATCCATTCTTTTTTTTACTCTGACTTCTGACAAATCATCTGAATTTCTCTGCTTGCCAGCGATTTTCTATATAAAGTAACAGTTAACTCTGCCCCCAAAATATCAAAATATTGAGTGGAATGGTGGTGTGTGAAATTTCATCAGACAGCACTGTTGTAGTTGTTCAAAGTTAATTTTCTTCCCTTTTAAGTGTTTACAGTGGGGCTAGGAGAAAATGCAAATGGGTGTGGTGGTGTTTAATCCTCACACTTAAGGAGACAGAGCCAGGGAGCTCTCTGAATGTAAGGCTCAGTGAAGCTAGCCAGGGTTATGAGCAAGACCCTGAGTTAAAAGAAAACAAACAAAGCAGAAAGGCCAGCCGGTAAAGCTGCCAGCTGCCAAGCCTGGTCACCTGAGTTTAATCCCTGGACCCATATGTTAGAAAGGAGATCTAACTCCTGGAAGTTGTTTCTCTCAACTTCACATGCTTGCTGGGATACCTCTCGATACACACATGCTCACATGAATGGAGGGATGGATGGGTGAATTAGTAAATGAATGAATGAGTGAATTAGTAAGTGAATGAGCAAATGAAAGGGTTAGTGAATTAATTAATTAATATTTAAAATGTTAAGAGGACATGAAAGGAAGAAGCATGAAGACAAACATTTTGGCCCTGATCCGATTATAGGTGCCACTCCCTGCCCAGGTAGGATTAACATGAACTCTGAGGCATTCTAGGACTTTCCATGCATGTAAAGTTCACATACAGTGTTGCCGTGTATGCCTTATTTGTTTCAGAGAAAATCATTTAGTCATATCTCACTCTCTTCTCCTCAGTGGCCTAAATCTGGCGCCTGTGGCATGACTAAGAACCATCTGGGAAAAACTTCCCAATAAATATGAAAAGCTATTCCAGGACCTATAAGACATGTTTGATCCTTCCAGAAACATGGCAAAGTACCACAATGTCCTGAGGGGTCAAAACTTATAGACTCTGTCATTCCCCTGCTCCCCATTATCAAGAAAGATGTCATGTTCCTCCATGAGTGTCCTCTGATTCTGACCAGCAGAAAGAAATGACGACACAGCGTTCTTCTCAAAGCAGTTTATTCAGGAACCTTTCAACATGCATGCATGAATCTCTCTTTAGGAATAGTCTCTTGTGTGTCCTCTTCCGCCCCCAATCACAATCCCTTATATAACCCCTCAACCACGCCCCATCAGCCCAGTTCACGTAACAGCAGTCCATTGGCCAGAATCATCACTCGTCATATGGTCTGATCTTGCATCATGGTGCACCTGCGCAGTTCTCACGATGGTCGTGGCTTATTTTCTGGTGTATGAGGAAGTCATGTGCAAGTCATAAGACTTGGCTGCAGTCCCGGGCGCCATCTTGGGACTGCTGCCACACCCGCTCCTCACACATGAGGGTGAGCACAGGTTGGCTCTGTCTGTTCTGGTGGGAGCACAGAGTGAACACTATGCGATTTCTTGTTCCTCCTCTTTAATCTCAGGAAATAACTCAAAAATAGATGGATTGGTCAAGCTAAGAATGATTGCAAAAGAAATCCACCATGTTGGCCAAATGGCTTCAGTCAACATGGACCCTGCCTTTATGTTCAGGATGTGGTGTGTGAGTTGTTGGCCATGGCATGTGTGGGATGAGAAGGTTAAAGTGAGCTTGCCCACAGGGAGAAAAAGCTAAATAGTTAGTGATAGGAGTTACATTAGGATGTGCTGAGACAAATCACCTTCAAGCTTCGGTTGTGGTGCTGTGTCTGAATTGGATCCAGGGCACATATAACAGTAGTGCCAGTAGCTTGTCCCTCAGACAGTTCTAGTGAGTGTTGGGTACAGTGTTTACTTCTTATTTCAGTACACTGAGGTGGAGAGTTAGAGCTTGTAATTGGTAGTACCAACTAGAGCAGAATTGTCATAATGTCCACACACTGCATTCATCTGTTGGTGCAGTAAGCAGTGGTTGGTTCAGTGGAGGGAAGGAACAAAAGTGTAGGCAGCAGTCCTTTAAGCCAGAGATATTTGTAGTGGATGTGTGTGAGGTAACAAAGCAGTTAATGTCTGTGGGTTTCTAGAACTGCTTGTCCAGAAGTTTGGTCCTTTCTGAGCTTGTGGTCTGTCTCTTTTTACACCCATGCTTCAATCTCTGTGATTCTCACTTACAGGAGGAAGAAGTAGCAGAGGCTGGGGTAAGTGGCGGAGCCTGTGTACACTCAGTTCTTCTTCAGCCTGTTGGTTTGTTTCTTACCTGTCCCGTTTTCTGAAGCTTTGTTTTTTTATTTTTCCTTAACTCTCTCACTCTATTAGAGTTTCAGATGCAAACTGACTTCAGATTTGATCCGCTGGGACATTGCTGAAGTCAGGTCCACAAAAGCCGCTAAGTGATTGATGATTATTCTGGAAAATGAGTATTATTATTCTGGGAAAATGTAGACCAGATGTATTTCTTGGCTGTCAGAAAGATTTTATTTTAATATAATTTGTTGGTTTTTGAAATGAAAAAGCTAAGAAAGCAGGGACAGGAAGCTCTTAAATGATAGAAACTGTGCAACTAAACCCTGTCGCACAGATGTGGGAGTGAGGGTGATGCTAGGCACCCATGCACCTTAACGTTTCTACAACTCAACTAGTATTTTCGTTATACATAAACCATCCCCTTTAAAAATAGTTCTTAACAAATTCCTGTACTGGTTTCCACACATATGTTTACATTTGTGTGACTGTTATATTAACAGATTTATTGTTTTAAAAACTCACATTCAACTCACAGAGTAAGAACACAACAATGAACAGCATGGCTGAGTTTAATTACACCCATATAAATTACCTCCATTTGAAAAGGCAAATTATATTTTGTAAATTGTTGTTATGATCACTCAGTATTCTTGCACAAGCTTTTATATGCAGTTATGTTCTCTGGTTTCTCTGCAAGAACAGACTTTGAATGCTTTGTGAGATGGAAAGTAGAATTTACTGGTAGGAGCAGAACATATGCCAAACATATCTGTGTCTACGTATTATGGATAATTCCTTTTGAACTGAACTTTATGTAATCTCTGTTATTCTGCATTCCCCCAGAGCAATTTACTTATTAGAGTGGGGCATGGGATCTTTCAAGCATAGAGTCTTTACACAAGACTGGCAGTTCTGGTAGATCAGCCTGTACAGTACTCCAGAGACTTGCAGGATTGTTTTTCCTTCCAGGTCACTGAGTCAGGGCAGTGTGAACGCCACAGTGCTATAAGCTGTTCAGACAGGCGGGCATAAAAAGCAGGCACCCTGTACTTCCTTCCTCAGACATCTGTATGCCAAATATCTGTATGAAGATGCCCAAATGGCTCTGAAAGTGAAGCAATATCTGTCCATCCTGGAGCTGGAGATGGATGAGGAGTCTTCAGACACTGTCACTGTCGTGGGTACCAGCAACCAGCACAAGTGAGTGCCTCCCCAAATCAGCCACAGATTGTTCCATGTGTAATGGTGAGGGTCAAAGGGGGTTTCAAGCAGCAAGACACACAGTCCTTGTGCTTGACTAGGTCTTCAGGTCCAGTTAAGTTAGTGTGGTAAGGAGACACTGAGTTCTCACCTCCTTGCTTTGGCTTCATCTGACACTGCCTGCACCACAAGCGAAGGGCATACAGGTGATTGTGGCTCCAGATGGCATGCCTTTTCTTCTCACAGAATTCCCACAGTGATGGACAATGTGGTTAGAGATGATGAGGTGAAAGAAGTTCAGCTTTGTGTGTGCTGGCTACTGGGTCTCCCTCAGCCTTGACAACAGCAGAGCTCCTTAATAATGAAATAACATTAAATGTCACATTCTGGGGATTTCTGGTGTTTTTGAAGACTAAGTAAAGTGTCTCTGAAACTGTTCAAGCTTAACTACTCTTAGCCATTTCTATTTGAGCAAACTAAAAATATTTTATTACAATTAAATAAGAATCTAACATAACCATGAGTTTGCTATCTGGCCCTTAACTTGTGTTGCTTAATCATCTTAAAACAGTTTGTAAAGCATCTATTAGAAGGACTGAGTCTAAGCCTCATATTCTTAAATGAGTCACATAGGCACAATGACTATCTAAATTAACTATTAATTTCAAATTTTGTATTAATATATGGATTAATACCAATGAAAACCAAAAATCTATATCAATATACATTCTGTGCCAATGTAAGAAATTATAAATTTAATTTGTATCAATTATAAAGATTTCTATCAATTAAGATTATGGCTACACAGCAACTTATTCAAGAATAAAATTAGTTAAGGTAAATGTGACACCCTGCATTACCCCACCTAATCTTTTACTAACTTTGTTATTGGCTCTGATAATGAGCTAAATGTTGGCTCTGATAATGAGCTGAATGTTTCTTGTTTTAATTGTCTTTTCTCTAATTGTGTTTCTGTACTGTATCATGGTCAATCTGTAATGGTAGTACATCAACCAGCTTTTACTATGATTTCTGAAATTTATCTGAACCCTGGTATTCTAAAAAAGCCTTATAAATATTGGAGTAATTAGATCATGCTCTGGCAAGGAAAAAGGTACAGTTGGGCTGATCATTGCTGGTGTTGTTGCTCTCATAATATTTTTAGCCAGTGCTGCTACTTCTGTGTTAGCTTTAGCAAAAGAGGTACAAACATCTAGTTTTGTTCATCATCTTGCTGAAAATGTAACCAATGCCCTACACATACAAGAGGACTTGGATAGATAGCTAGAACAAAAAATTGATGCATTCTATAATACAGTGAAGGACATGGGAGATGAGGTACAAGCAATGAAAGTCAGAAGCCATTTGGAACGTCATGATCCATATCTCTGGACTTGTATAACTCCAAAATGTATACTGAGAGTCAGCATAACTGGACCAGAGTAAAACACACTTGCAGGGTATTTGTCATACTATTAATATATCTTTAGATTTTTTTTTAATCCTGCGTAAAGATGTTGTAAGTTTAAGAAATGCAAAGGCTTTGTCTTTGCAAATGATACTATGAAAAAGTTACAGGCCATTTTTCTTTCACGATCTTCGTTTACATCCCTCTTATTGGACATATCAGGACTTGGCTTTATGATCCTTTTTATGGCATGTCTTTTACCCGTTCTTTTGAGAGAGATCATCAGATTTTTATAAATGTCAAGGCAGAGTTATATATGTTCCAGCTCCAATGCCTTCCCAAGCAGAAGCTGGTAGTCAATGGTAAGATTATCTTGAAACTTTCTTAACCTAAGACAGACCATGAATATGAGATTATTTGTGTGCCAATGATGAATAAGAGCTGTGTTTTCAGATGACAACCTAATACAAGCACGACTTTCTGCTCTGTGACTGATAAAGTGCCTCTTAAAAAAAAAAGGCAAGTAAGATTTTCTCAAAGGTGGATCAACCTACAAAAGGGCATGAATGCTAGGATTCTTGTACTGATGATGGGTAAGGTCCATACTTCTTGAGGGGTTGCCTAAGACAGGCATCAATAGCTGAGACTGCTTTGACTTGTATAGATAAAAAAGGGGACATATGGGGAGTACTTCAGGAGTTAACTTTGGCTGACTTCTTGCTTATGATTAATCATGAATGAGTCTGATGACATCTTTTTGTTTTTATTTAAGACATGAGTTGTGTATGCCAAGTTCCTTAGCTGTGCATACATCCTTGTGAGGCTGTCCTAGCCTGAAGGAAATGGCCTTAGTCAAATGTAGATACTGTGTATCAGCATTTGTGGTCATTGTTTATCTTCCTGGAATTGGCCATGCTTTGTGCTGCTTGCCTTTAAAGGACACTAAAAAAAATAAACTTGTTCACTGGCATGGTATTAGCCAGCAGTCTTCTCATATTCTGTCTCTTGTGTCTTGTTTCTACCCTTCCTATAATCATTCCCACTCCCCCAGTCATGGTTCCTGTGTTGACTGACCAGCAGGCTCTGGAAGAGAGGATAGACCGCTGCCCAGCTTTTGTATTAGTTAAGGCTTATTACAAATATAAATCTTACGTGTGCTTTTTATCTGAGAACTAAGTCATCTAAGGCAGGGTAGAAAACCCATGTCAAGATTAAATAATTTCTTTTTCTTTTTTTTAACCATGCAAGGAAACTTTACTTTGAAAGGATTTTGCAATAAACACACTGAACAGGCTCCAAGTAGCTGTCTATTCTTCTCCCTCATCCTTGTCCTCATAGGACTCGATGCCTACTTCCTTATAATCTTTTTCCAGGGCAGCCATATATCCTCTCAAGCCTCAGAGAACTCCCCCACCTCCATTCCATCACCCATACACCAGTGTACAAAAGCCCTCTTGTCGACACTCAAGTCAAACTTGTGGTCGAGGTGGGCCCAGGCTTCAGCAATGATTGTTGTATTGCTCAGCATGCACACTGCATGCTGCACCTTGGCCAGGTCACCCCCGAGGCACCACAGTGGGTGGCTGGTAGTTGATACCAACCTTAAAGCCTGTGAGACACCAATCCACAAACTGGATGCTGTGCTTTGTC
Organism: Mus musculus; assembly: GCF_000001635.26. Taxonomy (NCBI): domain Eukaryota; kingdom Metazoa; phylum Chordata; class Mammalia; order Rodentia; family Muridae; genus Mus; species Mus musculus. The sequence goes on along the minus strand of NC_000077.6, from coordinate 51,107,526 downwards.
TTGATGCAGCTATGGCAGCATTCATATCCTTCAGCCACACATCTCAATGACACAGCAGGCAGCAGGCCAAGTACTTGCCATTCCAAGTGTCACATTTCACCATCTGTTTGGCAAGCTCAAAACAGGCATTGCTGATCTCTACTACTGACTGCTGCTCACAGTAGGCCTTCTCTGTAGAAATGACTGGTACATAGGTAGCCAAGGGGAAGTGGATGCGAGGGTAGGGCACCAGGTTGGTCTGGAACTCTGTCAGGTCTGCATTGAGGGCCCCATCAAAGCACAAGGAAGCTATAATGGAGGAGACAATTTGATTGATGAGGCAGTTGAGGTTGGTATAGGTTGGGCGCTCAATATCCAGGTTATGGTGGCAGATGTCATAAGTGGATGGAGAATTCCAGCTTGGACTTCTTGCCATAGTCAACAAAAAGCCACTCCACCAGCAGAAATGTGAAGACGGAGCCAGTGTCCCCTCAAATGCTGTGGAATACTAGGAAGCCCTGAACTCCTGTACACTGACCAGACAGCTTATGGATCCAGTCCAGCACTGGGTCTATGATCTCCTTGCCAATGGTGTAGTGACCACAGGCATAGTTGTTGGCTGCTTCTTCTTTCCCAGTGATAAGCTGCTCTGGGTGGAAAAGCTGGTGGTATGGGCCATTTTGGATCTCATCAATTATAGTAGGCTCCAGATCCACAGAGACTGCCCCAGGCACATGTTTTCCAGCTCCAGTTTCACAGCAGAAGTTGGTGAAGGAGTTGTCTCCTCCCCCAATGGTCTTATCACTGGGCATCTGCCTATCAGACTGAATCCCATGTTCCAGACAGTAGAGCTCCCAGCAGGCATTGCCCATCTGGACACCTGCCTACCCCACATGGACTGAAATGTACTCACACATGATGAGTTTGGGCTGTATGTCTCATGTAGAGTCAGGGTCACAGGTCTCTGTGAGATCTGAGATTAAATAATTTCTACAACATTTTGGCACCACAATGTTGGTTATAAGTTCAGTGTTTGTAATGATTTTACCAATCCTCTATCTGAGAAGTCAAAATAGAGCACGCATAGATAAAAAAAAAGAGATACTAAATTAAATCAATCTATACTTTTGATGACTTCAAGTTACTAGACCAAAGGCATACTATTTTGAGAGAGAGAGACTCTATATGTGATCAGAAAAAAAAAAGGCTTTAGACATCTTCCAAAATAATAAGGATCAGGTTTGATAGAAGACCTCCTAAAGATCTTGACTACAGAAAAAAAAAAAAATCAGAAAGACCAAACAAGACAGGTAACATGATTTACTGATCTCTCTATATGGGAAAAGCCCCCAAACTGTCTGAGGCATAAAAATGTCACTAGCCAAAACTTCAACTATACATAACCTATAAATATTATTGACTACAAAATCCTCAAAGTTTGCCATGCCATCCTTTCATATGACATAAATAAAGATGTATTACCATTTGGTTATTGATCAAACTAGCACATAAAAAGGGTCATTGCTTTTCACAAAAACAAAAATCCATCCTTAACTCATCTATACACATTACACATTTCATACATATATGTTTATGAAATTAAAGTTTGGTGATAAGGTTTATATATTACAAAATAAAACACCAAAAATACAGCTCTGACAAGATTCTCCCTCAAAAAATGCTAAAATGACCTGCTGTTCCAGCTCCCTGCCTGATTCTGCCTTAACTAATGGCTTGCTTACTTAAAAAACAACTTCAAAAATGGCTAATAATCCCCCATGACTTTGGTTCATCCAGCCTTTCAGACTATTCCAGTCGAGACTTCAGTTAAGCCCAAAATTTTCTCAACACATAAAAACTAGACAACAAATAATAACAACTAACTTTATTTTTGACTCAGCCATTTTTTAAAAATTTCCCTTTACATTAAAATTTCTTTGCCCCAAGTACACAAAAAACAAATATAAAAAGACCATTTTTCCAGTCTCTTAAGCTGATGTAGGTGCTTTTGGTCATTTTATAAGTTATAAATACATTGTCATTCAAAAGATAACTTATAAATAATTATAATTTTAGACAAAAAAGTAAATGAAAAACTTACAGATTTCTATCTTTCCTTTCCTCTTCTCTTTCTGTCTTTCTTTCTTTCTTTCTTTCTTTCTTTCTTTCTTTCTTTCTTAAATAAAGGGAAACAGGTTAATAAAAGAGATATAGTGATATTATAAGAAATTAGACAAATAGGGATGGATTATTAAATTTAGTCTTAAACAAAACATTTTATAGCCACAATCTTACATTGGTAGAATTGACACTATATTTTCTTATATTGGTAAAGAATGTATATATTAATGCAGGTTTAAGTCTTTTCATTGATAAATCTTTGTATAGTGATACAAAGTTTAAAATTAACTTTGTTTTTCTTAGATAGACATTGTGCCTATGCAAGTCATTTAAGATTACAAGTTTTAGACCCTTTTAATAGCAGTCCTTTTAATAATTGCTATTACAAACTGTTTAGAATAATTAATTAATGCAAATAAAGAGCAAGTAGTCAAACTCATGGTCATATTAGAATCTAATTTAGTTAATTACAATAAAATGCTTTCAAGGTTATTCAAATAAGTAGCTAAAATAATATTTAACAATTCAATTATGCTATATGCTATAGATAGATAGATAGTCTTCAAAAATCAGAGATCCATAAAATATTACATCTAATGTTATTTCATCATTAAAAGATCTTTCGACTACGTGACATGTCTGCTCATATCAGTACCCCATTTTACTTCAAGGAAGGTGATGAAAATCATAAATACCTCATGTGGAGTTGCTTCAGTTGTGACAAACTAGCCATGGGGCACAAAATGCCCTCATTTTATCTTCAGACAAAATGTTATCCAGAAAGAACAAATGAACACAGGAAAGTTGAGTGTCATGCTCTGCCAAGACAGGGTAAGCAAATCCTTCATAATTCCTACTTCACAAAATGTCTGTCAGATGTTTTGGGTCAGTTGTTTAAATTTTGAAAGCTATGTTCCTACATACTCAAATATATATTTCTTCTTGTCTCTGATGGGGTTAAAGACTAGTTACAATCTCACAATTAAATTTAAGCTGTTTAACATTAAAGAAGATGTTCTAGATTAAAAAAATAATAATTTTCAGATGGTCTTACAAGTTAAAATCAAACATAATTGAGGTACAAAATTACAAAGTCATTAAGATAGATGATAAAATTATTTAAATTGCCAAATGTAATAGACTAGATGTTATAAATATATATCATACCTTATAATTTATATAATTTTTATAATTGTATTCAATTTACTTCTGAGAGAAAAGAGCCTTTTGTTGAACTAAAAAGGGAAATTGTTGAGGTTTGATCTTTAGCTATCTATTGTAATGCTATGTGCATCCCCCTAAGACCTGGTTGTCCCAGAGGAAGAGAGTCCACACCTACACTTTGGGCCCAAGTTATTTCTGATTGGTAAATAAAGGTGCCAATAGCTGGGCAGAAGAGACATAGAGTTTAGGTTTCCAAGGCTTGGGGGGTCAGAGAGGGCCCATGAGGAGGAGGAAAGACTGGAGGAGGAAGAAGAAGCCATCATGGCTTAGGAGTAAAGAAAATATGGCCCTGTGGGCTGGTTAATTGGAGTTAAGAGCAGCCCAGATAAAACATAGTAAATAATACTTCAGGATTCTCAATTAAAAAGTAGATTCTAACAACATAGACGGTAGGCAGCTGCCCAGCTTTTGTATTATTTAAGACTTATTATAAATATAAAGGTTATGCGTGGTTTTTATCCGAGAACTAAATCATTCAAGGCAGGTTAGAAACCCCAAGTCGAGATTAAATAATTTCTACAACAATCATGTGTGCAATTTAAGCATTTATTTATAAAACGTGGATGGCTGATACCATATGTGCTCTGTTGTACAGGTGGGGGTTAGAGGACAACTTGTGTGAGTTGGTTTCAGGGATCAAGCTCCACTGTGTATATGTCTGTACTTTCTTTATTTGTGTGCTGATAAGTGTCTAGGGTGGGTCTGTATCTTTGCTGTTGGGAAGAGTGTGATGATTAATGTGGATAGCACGGGGGCTGCAGGTCGGTCATATGGTCTTTGGTCAGCTTTGGTGAACCTTCCATAGGACCTCCTAGGCTGCTAAGCTTGTCCATCCGAGTCTACCAGGGTTCTTCTCCAAGCTCATCCTCACTAGCACTTGTTTTCTTGATGGTGGACATTCTGACTAGGGTGAGGTGGAATCTCAGTGCAGTTTTGATATGCATTTCCTTTATGGCTAGGGATAATGGAGGTTTTTCATGTATTTATTCGTCATTTGCATTTCCTCTTTGGAGAACTATCTGTTCAATTCATTTGTCTTTTTTCTTTTATTGAATTTTTATAGAATTTAATTTCTTGGGTTCTTTACATATTCTGAATATTAATCCCCGTTGAATGACTAGATTGCAAAACGGTCTTCCATTCTATAGGAAGAGCATCTTATTTGATAGTTAGGTCATCTGTCATGGCAGCATAAGGGGTGACACAGGGGACTGCCCTCTTATTGACTTAAGCTTTAACAAATACAGAAGCTGACCTCCTTCACTTACATCATTTGAACAAATTTTTGCCATGTGATCAGTAAATGACAAAAGTTTAGGCAAAATATGTTTAAGTTATTTATCTGATGTGATTTTTTATTTTATTTTATGGGGTTAGGGATCAAACTGAGGCACATGCCAGGCTTGAAGGTAGATCCCTACTTGATGACCACTAACTATGAAACTTAGGAGACATAGTATGCAGCTAATGCCTGAAAAATAAAGAAATCTGGAATCTTCTCCCATTAGCAGTAACCCGCTCTCTGGTTCTCTGTGTAAATACTCAACAGAACGACTTTCCATACAACTGTTCTTGCTTCTGAATTTATGCAGAGGAAAACATTAGTTCCAAAGTAAAGTTGCCCATGAAGTTGGCTTTGGAAACATGTCCCCATTCCTGAGTTGACAATAGGCAGTATATCTTTTGCGCTCTCATTCCCAAGTTGACAGAAGGCAGTGTGTCCCACCTGAGCTCTCGCCTCCTGATCAGTGTTATTTGTGTTTGTGGGAAAACAATCCTCCCTTGGCATATTTTCCCTTTCCAACTCTTGTGCTTGTCTTATGGCAATCAAACTGAGTGGCACATTTCCCCACTACCTGCATTCTCGATCCACATACATTCCTGACAGCTCTGCTGTGTGCTTCTGTCTCCTTCTCTGTGCTGAACTTTGCATAGGGAAGACTGTCATTCTTCTTATCTAGAAATACCCATGAGCTATATTTAATGTGAGGTAGGCGCTCCTGAATATAAAGCTGTCTCCCATTTTCTCAAAGTGAATGTCTCTCAAAATATCTTCTAGGATTTTTTTTAAAATTTATGACCTTTATAATGTGGATGAAATGTCACCTGCCATCCTAAGATATTAAGTTTAATGTATCTTAAATTGCATTATGAAAAAAATAATAATTAGGAGGTTTTCTTCCCTCAATCTATTTTATGAAATTGTTTTGTCCTAAACAATTCCAGCATTTTGGACTGTAATAAAAGCTATCACCTGCAAGGTGTGGTCGTACACACCAGTGATCCCAGCATTCAGGAGGACTGTGTATTTGCTGCCTCTCCGGGCTACATAAATTGAATGCCTGTTAGAGATACTTAATGCAACCCTGCTTCAAAAGTAAATAAATCATTGTTAACACCACTTTGAAACACCAAACATGGCTGCTAGCAAGTTTACTCTATCTACAAATACTGAAGATAATGGAAGTCTTTTGTAAAGTGTGTGTGTGTGTGTGTGTGTGTGTGTGAGAGAGAGAGAGAGAGAGAGAGAGAGAGAGAGAGAGAGAGAGAGAGAGAGAGAGAGAGAGACTGTCCCTAGAAATAGTTTTCTATCAAAACTGTTCATTCTTAGTGAAATGGCTCAGTGTGTAAGGGTGCTTGCCACCAAACCTAACCACCTGCATTTTATCTCTGGGACCAACTTCTTCAAGTTGTCCTCCAACCTCCGTCCACGTGCCACCACACGTACAAAACAAAGGGGAGGTGGCATAGAGGGTAAGGATGCTCATTACCAAGTATGATAAGCTCAATCCCTGGAACCTGTGTGGTGGAGAAAAAGAGCCAGCTCCTGCAGGTTGTCCTCTGACATCCACATCTGCAACATGGTATACACACACACACACACACACACACACACACACACACACACACACACTAAATAAACAACAAATGGTAAAAAGCCAAGTGTGCTTGTATATAGACACAAACACAGACATAAATAAATAGTGTTGATTTTCCTTTACTTTGCTTTTTTTTTTAACTCATGGTCTCACTATGAGGACCAGACTAGTTTCAAACAAACAGAGATCCACCTACCTCTGCCCTGCAAAAGCATGTGCCACCACACCCAGCTTAATAGAATGTTTTAAGGGAAAAAAATATCTACCCATTCATGTAGCGTTACTGTGTAGCCTTATGCATATCGTGTATGTTAACATTTTTATATTTAATCAGAGAACTGCTTAAATCAGAGTGATGTTGTAATAGAATTACATTACAACAGCATCAACAGGTTGTCAGTAGGGCTCAGTTGGTAGAATACCTGCCTAGCATGGCTGAATTCATGGGTTCCATTCCCATCACTACAAAAGCCAAGAGGGGGTTGCTGCTGCTGGGAAAGCTTGTTAACTGGTCAGCTAAGAAAATGGAAGAATTCCTCCAAGCATCAAGCACAGGGCAGACTTAACCTTGTCTGTTGGAACTTGCAATGTGATTTATAAAACAAAAACAAAAACCAACCGTGTTAAACCTTATCAAGACCTGATAGCCTTTAGAATATAAACCAGGGCCTATGGGGACTGAAATGACAAAATTTAACCTTCAGATGCTCTCCAGTTTCATTGTTGCTGTATTTGTTTTGTAAGTGGCATTGAAAAAATTTTTATTATGATAGGTGTGGTAGTGCAGGCCCCTAATTCCAACACAGAGGTAACTGCAATAAAAACATTGCTAGAGGTCAACCTGGGCTAAAAGAGGAGAAAGTTACATTTCATGTAATTATATCTGTTCACCAGCCTTAGTATTATTATGGACATTTAAAAATTGAGTGCTGAGAAAGACTGAGGCATTTTTCATTAAACATATAAAAATTTAATTGCATTTCCCCTCCCCCTCCAAGCCTTGTGGTTTTACAATTATTTTTATGAACAACTGAGAGCTAAGAGTCCTTTCAGATCAGAAAATCAACATCCATTGAGCCAGTGTGGGGTTGAGGAAATGCACAACACCCTTAAAGACAACTGCCTTGTAGGTCATTCAACTAATACATCATCAATGTTGAAAAAATAAATGAAGGAAATCTAAGAGTACCCTCTTTGGGTCTTATTCTTTTTATGCAGTTGTCCACTTAAATTTTTATGGATCCTTCTTGTTGAACTTTTAGGCCATCCTCAAAAAGTCAACGCATCTTTTGAAAATAAGACACTTAAGATGTACCCTGGTGATGCAGACCTTTAATCCCAGCACTCAGGATGCAGAGTCAGGTGGATCTCTGAGTTCAAAGCCAGCTTGATCTACAGAGTAAGTTCTAGAATAGCCAGGGCTACACAGAGAAACCCTGTCTTGGAGAAAGAAAGCAAGAAAGGAAGAAAGAAAGAAGAAAAGAAAGAAAGAAAGAAAGAAAGAAAGAAAGAAAGAAAGAAAGAAAGAAAGAAAGAAAGGCAGGCAGACAGACAGACAGACAGAAAGAAAGAAAGAAAGAAAGAAAGAAAGAAAGAAAGAAAGAAAGAAAAGAAGGAAGGAAAGAAAATAAGATTGGGTTCACACTTCTAAGACAGATCAGTTCTTCTGGATGGAGTTTGGTTGTGAGAGGCTTGGCCTCCAGTTTTGTTTGTCTTGTCTTATTCTGCTAAGATTGAAACTAGTGCCTCAGGCATGGGACAAGTGCTCTATCTTTGAGCTGTGTTCAGTTGGGTTTACTAACAATTGTGTCTTTTGTAGCTAAGGAAGCAAGAATAGTCACGGCATGCCATAGTTTCTTCATCTCTACCAAGGTGAATGACAGTAGGTAGCTTTTTCTGACTGTTGAATAAGCAACTTATACTTTATCAGGGTAAAACTTTATTCTCTTATTCACCAGGTGTTTATAGGTTTTTGAATAAACCCAAATTTCATTGTCAACATATAATTTTTGCTCATTTGGTGGACCTGTTTAATTTTAGGAGCCTACAATATCTATTTACTGCATTTACATTCTCACTTGAGTTATACGTTGCATCCCATTGGTACAGTGGATAATTTCTCAGATTCCGGCCACAGTGAAATTTCTTCACGATGCAATATTGTCAGAAATTCTACTTTTGATGTGTTTCCAGTCTCTTTGCAGGATGAACAGTGCCAGAGGCTTTCTGTCAGCATTGTGAAGGCCAACATAGGTGTGGTGGGCCGGATGGAGTTGCAAACCCCGACGGAGCCTGATCGATACAGCTCAGGGTAAGCGTCTGTTCCTCGCGTTCTTTCCTGTCTCTTTCTGTGGGTCTGTGAATAAGCGCCATGCTGTTTTTGTTGTGCGGTCTGCTTTTATAATTGTGCTTATTCCTCAGTGTCCCTGTTATCCCGTCCCATGGGATTCAGTTATTCGTGGGTGCGAGGGGGACCGCAAACCTGGAAGAAAATGGGAGGAAGGGAAGGAGAAGCAGAGACCAAGAAGGGTGCCTATCAAGGTCTCCGTTTATTCTGCTGAGGTGCCTTGTTTTAAAGCATACATCTTGGGGAATAAGGAAGGGAGGGGTCGAGGGGGAATTTAACAAAGAACAAAGAAGCAGGCATCTGCTGACATGAGGGCCGAAGTCAGGCTCTAGGCGGCGGGCACTCTGCATCTTATCTCCGGAACATAGATCCTCCTTGTCAGCCTTGGGGTGTCAGGGCGGGCTCAGGCATAACTCGTGTCCTTGGATGGCATATGGGAGTCAGGAAGAGATAGGGAAGAGGGGACTATAATTCAGCTTTTACAGCCTCAGGTGCCAGGAAGGGAATAGGAAGGAGGGAGTGACAACAGGCTCCTAGCATGAGGCCGTTTGGCCTGTCAGGGAGATTGTGAAGGGCTCGCTTTCTCACGGGATGGTCTCTGACACTCTGTGGCTCTAATAGAACTGCACCGTAGACAGCGAGGCATAGAGAAGAACATCTACAAAATCGCTATTGCAAGCATCGCTTGTATTAATGAGGAAATAGTTATGTGGCCACATGGAAAAACTGATGTCAAAATTCAACAGCCCTGAAAGATGAGGTACAGTTCAAAGTTCTTCAACTGACTATTTTGAAACACCGTCTGTTAACAAACGAATTCTCGGATTATTTATTGCCAAAGAGGAAAGAAAAGTGATTTTTGGTTCCTAACAAGAATTAAGAAAAGAAACTTGAAGTGTAGTCAGTTTTACAGATTTTAAGTGCAGATCACAGATTATTAAATCTTTCATTAAAGAAATCATGAATTTTCAGAAAAGCAAATGCCGCTTTGGTTTCCAGGACGTCGTTCTTTGTCATCCGGTGCCAGTCTTCGGATTTTAATTTACTCGTTTTTAAAGTGAAACCTGGAGACCTAGAGGAATATGGAACTGGTTATCCATTTGCTAATACTGAGCTGTTATCCCTCTTTAGATGCAGGAAGAGAAGAGGAAACGGGATTTTTACCATGCACTGATGTGTCGCTCGCAGGCAGGTTCCTGGTCCCTCTTGTCCCTTGTTTTGATTTTATCTTCACAGTAGAACTAAGGGCTCAACAATTTTAATGTCAGCCGTTTTTAGTTGTACTCCCATGGTTTGTAATAGTAACCTTGTTCAGCAGTTACACCACTACACAGAATAATACCCGGTGACTATTTGCTGCAGACAGCCTAGTTTCCTGACATGTCCAGAACTGTGCCTCTACCCTGCACCTTACGCAACTTGCAAGGCTTTGTACCTGACACCCTGCCTTGACTTTGCAGTCCAGAATGAAGGCAGGTACATGAAGTCCCCTACCACACCTTCAGACTCGGCGTCCCCATGTTCATCTCCATCGCCAACCTAGCCAGAAGTGCCCGGGCTAAAACGTGGCCTTCCATCAGTCAAATGGTGGCATAGCCCACTAAAGCCTGGCCTGCAGCCACAGCGAGCCGGCCAAAAGGCAAGCCGCAGTGGCACACCCCAGCTATACAGATGGATGCCTAGCGCCCTTCCAGCTGCAGAGCTTCTCAGGACTGGAGGAGGAAGGTAGGCTTCCCCCACACCCCACCTGGGCTCCTGGAGTGACCCGCTGGCAGCTCCGGGTCCTATTTGAGAAGCTTGGGGGTGCGAGCGCACGGGGGTGGAGGGTGCTGAGGCAGCAGTTCCAGGAGTTTTAACTGCTTGCTATAGAGGGTTCTCCCTCTTTTTTTCCCTCCTCTTTTTGGCGGGAGTAAGAACTTTTCCTTGAATGGTTTAAGAAGTGCAGCAGTTATCAAAGAGTCCCGTGTAAGAAGGCATGGATATGACTGGAGCTTAAGGATTCTTCCTTACCCCAACCCCCTCGTGCTAGGGGGAGCGCCAAGGAACTACATACAGGGTGACACAGCCGAGCCTGGATTTCTACCTGTGACACAGCCGAGCCTGGATTTCTACCTGTGACATAGCCGAGCCTGGATTTCTACCTGTGACACAGCCGAGCCTGGATTTCTGTGACAATACTTAGTAAAACTGAAGCCATGTGTGTGTGTGTGTGTGTGTGTGTGTGTGTGTGTGTGTGTGTGTGTGTGTGTGTGTGTGTCTATTTTAAGGATAAGAGTAAACTTCTCTGGGTTTTTCTCATTTCAAGAATTCAGAGGAACATCTTGCAAAACACCGTGGTTAGGTTTTCAGCAGAAGAACTGTAGCTGACAATTTACTAGGCAAAAAGTAGCTTGGAGATGAAAGGCTAGAAAAACTCTGTGTGCACTTTGGGGTTCTCTGCCTCTCTCAGATGTTCCTGCCAACACTGAGTTGAACACAAGGAGAAGATCCTGTCCTTCACCTTCTCTGTAAGTGCTCAGGAGAGTTGATTTCATTGTACAACCACTACAGCAAAGTCTAAAACATAGCAAGTGGGAATTATAATCTTTCAATTACAGATAAATATTGACATTGTGTGTGTGTGTGTGTGTGTGTGTGTGTGAGAGAGAGAGAGAGAGAGAGAGAGAGAGAGAGAGAGAGAGAGAGAGAGAGAGTTCAGCTCCCAACACCTGTGTGTGTAACTCTAGCTGTAGGAGACCCAACACACTATGTTGGCCTCTGTGGCACTCATATATGCTCACACACACACACACACACACACACACACATAAAATAAAATTTAAAAAAATACACAAAAATGGTTGTTTTGAGAATGATCTGGAGAGATGGCTCTGTGGTTAAGAGTATACACTGCTCTTGCAGCAAAGTTCAGTTTCCTATACCCATATAGATGTGGCTCACAACTGCCTAAAATGTTACTGCCGGAAATCTAATCATTTCTTCTGGCTCACACAGACAACTGTTCTCACATGCATATACCTGACACAGAAGCAGCCATGCATTTAAAATAAATCTTAGAAAACTACATCTTGTTTTAAAACTTAAATACATTTTCCCAATAACCTTCCAATCAATAAGCAAGTAATGTACATAATTTTACTTATTTATTGTTATCTTAGTTTGGTTTCTTTTGCCGTTATAAAAATGTTCTGAAAAAAGCAACTTGGAGGGAAAGGGTTTATTACATCTTACATTCCAGGTAAGACTCCATGACTCAGGGAAGTTGGAGCAAGAACTGAAGCAGAGGCCATGGAGAAATACTGCTGGGAGTAGATTAGTCCCAGGCTCCCATTCAGCTTCCCTTCATATACAACCAAGGCCACCCTTCCCTAGTGATGGTACCACTTGCTGGACCCTCCTGTGTCTACTAGCAACCAACAGAATGTCTAACAGGCCACTCTATTGAAAACAATTCCTCAAATCAAAGTTTCTTCTTTCCAGCTTTGTCAAGTTGACTGGCCACTACAGTTGCTACTGTTTTTAAGACAGTACACTGGACTGCCTTCAGATACTTACTCCTGGCTCAGCTTCCTGGTGCTGGAATTATAGACCTAAATGACCACACCCAGCTGCCTTTTTAATAGTTTTATCAGTTTGTATCAAGTATGATGGTGCAAAAATTTAATTGTAGCATTTGAGAAACAGAGGCAAGAGGATCTCTTTGTGTTCAGGGTCAGCCTGGTCTACATAGGGAGTTCCTTACAGCCAGGGCTACATAAAGAAAACCATCTCAACCCACTCCCAAAGATATATACATATATTTTTTGTGTATATTGTGTATATGTGCGAAGATTTGAATGGTGCACCCATTTTGTTGTTTTTGTTTGTTGAGGCAGGGTTTCTCTGTGTAGCCTTGCCTGTTCTGGAATTTGTTTTGTAGACGAGGCTGGTCTCAAACTCAAAGATCTGCCTGCCTCTGCCTACCGAGTGCTGGGATTAAAGGGGTGCACCATCATGCCTGGTGATGCACCCTTTTTAAAATTTGTAATAGTTGCTTGGCAAAAAAATATTTAAGTGAGCTTCATTAGAATAAATATTTTTAAACTTAAGTGAACTTATGATAGCACACAAAAAATTATCTACTTCTTGACTTCTTATTTTGGTTTCTCTCCTGCTGTATTTGCGGAAGACGAACAGGTGTCTGCTATTTGAAGCACAGGCTCCTTTGTCCAGAGTGAGCCACCCCAAAGAGAAGAACACAAGAAGATGTCCCAAGCACTGGAGCCTTGGCACCCACATCCTGAGGATGGTGGACCAGTTTGCCTCCTTCTTTCTCTGTCTTAAAACATCATGGGGCTTCTTCTCCCCCTCCTTCCTTTCCTTTGCACATGAAATGCTGTGAAGAATTTGCCCTGGCACTTTGCTGGCCTGTTGTTAGAAATACACAGCCCAGACGTGCTGCCTGCCACGTCTTGCGGTATCATTCCAAATTCCAAGATTGTTACAAGGTGATTTTCCCTGGGGACACTTCTCCATGCCTGGAAGGAGTTTCCAATCTTTCTCTCGGATTCCAATCCAGCCCTAGCCCTCGATCTCATTTGGAAGATGAGAAAAGCTAGCCTTTGAAGTACAAGGAAGACCAGACAGATATGAAATCCTTAGAGTATGTGCTTGTCCACGTGTTTACAACATCCTTTAAAATAAAGCTTAAAGATTGTGTTCAGAGAGTAAATGTTACATCTATTTAGTGATTATATTTAATGATCATTTTGAACTTTAAGTAGGATTGCCAGCCTGTGTTTCTGAAAAACCAAATATGCCAGAAAGGGTTTTGTCTGTGCCAACAGAAGACCTGGGCAGTGATTCTGTCTTCCCATGTCCTTTTGGTCTTGCCAGTGAAGTGCCCTATCCCAGAACTATCAAATGTTACCCAATTACTTAGATACCAAGACTTCTCACCTGCTCCTTCCCCAGTAGGTGAGGCTCTAATGTAAAACTACACGTGGCCAGGGGATGGAACTTGGACTTGTGTGTCCTGTCTGAGCCTCGTGAGGCAGGATGGTGTTGTTTGAGAACCTGTCCTGCTCAACTACAATGGGTGGCAACCCCCTGTCTCTAGGTTTTGTTTTGTTTTGAGTTTTGTTAATTTAGAGTTTTAGAGCTTTTTGTTTTGTTTTATTTTGTTTGTTTGTTTGTTTTATTTTTAAAGAAACATAACTGGATAGCATCACAGTGAAGCAGCTTGGGGTGTTGGAGTGAATGCCAGCTATTCTGCATTGTTCTTTCAAGACAGCCTCCTCTTGCTGGATTGGCACCAGAGAGTATGTCTTTAAACATGATAGAGGTCACAAACATGGTTACATGCACTAGCCTTTGCAAAGTGGTTAGTCACCAAAGGCTGATGTGTAAGTGGCTTTGTGGATGCTGCACATGGAGAAAACCTAAGAGTAGCATATGTCTGTTCATAGCTGCGGTTAGCCCTAGAATGACTGAAAATGACCCTGCCGGTCTATTTTTGTGTTCTTTTTGCAGGGACTTCAGAAAAGTGAAGGCTGCCAATCCAAGTAGTACTCAGATGTGAGGGACTGCTGATCTTGGATTTTTCCATTAAATTCAGCTGATCATATTGATCAATAGATAAATGTAAGTGGCCTCACATTTTAAAGATCAAATTGCAGTGTTTCTCACTGTGCCAAACAATGTCAGTGCTTTATTTAATAATTCTCTTCTGTGCCATGGCATTTGTCTACTTATGTATCACACTGTCACTTACTTGTTTATAATCAAACATGTAACGTATATAAATGTAATGTGCATTATTGCCAGTTTTATTCAATAGGCTATGGACCTCATGTGCATATAAAAAGACAAAACTCTAGCTCTACCACAAATTTTACAGGTGTTATCTACACATTAAGTAATTGTAGAACACAGGACTGCTAATCTCAGCTCGCTCTGTGATGTCAAGTGCAGAATGTAAGTTAACTGGTGATTTCCTTATACTTTTGATATCACTTGTATCTGTGTATCTTTTAGGAAGACACTGGTGGAGGCTGTCCCCTTTGTATTTCTACATACAACAATTGTACATAAAGCCTTATCTAAATTTTTAATAAATTGTGTTTGATTTTTATTACTGAAGTAAAGTAGAGGTTGCAGTACAGGATCGGGCCTGAGGAGGCTGAGGAGTAAGCCTTTTGCTTAGGAGAAACTGGGTGACAGCCTGTTTCCTTTTCATGGCTCTTTATTGAGTCAAATAGATTACTATCATTAATGGTAGCATTAATTAATCCAGGTTCAAATTTGCCCATGTTTCTTGAGGTTCAGTGTAGCATTTGTCTCTGTACCTTACCCCGATGTAATTTCTATGGAACATCTTTTTTCTTTTTTATTTCCTGAAATACAGAGGAGTCAAAATGACACTAATAGTCACAATCACCAAGAGAACAGTTTGGCTACTCATTGTAGACACCCAGCTAGCATGTGATATGCTTTGCTCTGTGAGATGCTTTGTTTTCCCTGCTGGGGTTGAACCCAGAGACCTGTGCCAGCTAAGCAAGCCTAGTCTAACTAACTGTTAAGTCTGAATAATAAGATTTCAGTCCATGAAAAGAGAATTTATATTTTCATAGGTAAAAGCCAGTCAAGTGTCAGTGTGCTGACATTAACATTAACATTTTGAGATCATAGGTTCTTCCCTGGGGCAGATGTCAGTTAGTCTGAGAAGCTGGACAGACTGTGCAGAGCTTGGGAGGCCAGGAACTGAAAAGAGGCGTGGGAAGCTGTCCCTCCCACCCACCAACTCCTGCTAAACCTGTCTGCATAATGGTTAGGGGATGTGAAGAAAAGGGAAAGACTGTTATTCTAGCAATTTCCCCTGTCTTAATGAAAATTCTCATTGTTTTTTCTACAAAATGTACGAAACCATGGCAAGTTACTTGTAATTGCTATCCTTCTGTCTTATCACCCTTCCACACTCTCAAGTGAGCAACCATCATGGCCAAATTGCAGTTCGTAGGACTTCCATCAGATAGAACTGTTAAGGGGGCAGTTTCCATGTACCTGTGAATCATAGAACTCTGCTGTTCACCGCTCTAGTTGGCAGCATGAACCTCGGGGGCAGGAGGGGGGGGAGGCTAAAAATGAGGCAGACTAAGGTCTCATGCAATGGTCAACTTTATTTAGAACATCAGATAATTTATACTCTGAGGGTTAAGAATCGCATGAGTAAGGTGTTCAATCATAAGGACAAGCCACATGTGGCAAAAAATAGGTTTTCCACAGAAGCATGTGACTAACAACAGCTGAGGTAAACTCACTCCTATCTGCCTGAAAACATGAACAAAGAACAAATCTATGTTTTGAAGAACTCTTGCCTTGTTTTCTTGGAGTTTTCTCACAAGCACACAGAATCCCCATTGCTCGACTCCATTCTTGGATGTGTTCGTCCATCTCCTCTGTTTCTGTTTTTTGATAGCAGGATATCCAGAGTGGCTCTGATCTGAGATGTTGTAGAAAAATGTTATTGTCATTTGATGCATGTGTATCCCATAACCAATGGGTATTAGAACAGTGAATGCATTGTGTGTCATATTCCAAGAACAGAGATCCAAACTATATCTGGCACTATGAGTTACATTGTTATATTGATCAGAAAAATCTAGACAACAGCTTGAAAAGAGACCCATATGACTAGTAGTTCTAGTGTCTTGTAGGACAGAATATTTGCCTTTAATACAGGTATAGATTTCATGATGTCCTATGCAAATGGGAAGTGGTTCAAATCCTAAGGAAAAATTAAAATCTCTTCTTCAAATGAATGAGTGTATCTGTTACATCCCAAAGTCCAGGCATAAACACGGGGTCATTAATGAAATAACTTCTCCTGTGTGCTCAGGCCGTCACTTGGCCCTGGGTAGGCAGACTCCACTCTGATGGAAGAGCCATGATCTCCTCTATGCTTTAGCTGGAGGCTTGCTCTCTTCCTGGTGACTTACACTGTCTCCTCACCCTCTGCTGGTGTCTTTGATGGCTCAGGGCTGGAGGAGCTGAAGAGGAATCTGTGGTGTTTCAATGGATCCCTCTGCAATGACAGATGCATAACCCCTCCCCAGCTCTTTTCCGGACAAGTAAAAATGGGGCACGTTAATGCACCAGCTGGCTTTTTTTCCTTAACTGTAATAGATGAATCACAACAGCCAGTTCCACCTGTTAGGCTGAGGAAAGAGAAGTATACCGTGAATCCCACTCATACCCTTATCAATAAACCATCAATAAAATAAGTGTCGATGGAATGGGAGAAGGTTGGACAATTTTGGTAGTCACAAATTTATGAGAAAACCCCATAGCTTACCAGCAGGGTAATGATCTCCTATCCTTCCATGTTAAGCTGCAAGTGAAATTTGAGAATCAATAGAGTTCTGTAATGCTTTTAAAAATTGTTAAGTTTACTATAACAGAGCACAGATCAAATCCATATAATTGTTGCCATTGGGTCCTCCCTGGTTTACTAATTGAGCAATCAAAGTACAATATTAACAAGCTGTTAATATTTTATGATCATTATGGTGTAAATAAATGTACCCCAAAGGTTTC
Organism: Mus musculus; assembly: GCF_000001635.26. Taxonomy (NCBI): domain Eukaryota; kingdom Metazoa; phylum Chordata; class Mammalia; order Rodentia; family Muridae; genus Mus; species Mus musculus. Next base: position 51,090,402 of record NC_000077.6, on the reverse strand, counting down.
TTTTCTCGTGTCTCTTATAGGAGACAATAGTGGAGAAAATATGTTTAAAAGCAATGACAGATCTACAAGACACACAAATGTCTGGAATCCAATAGCTGTAGTTCTTGAATCCCGAGATAATACCTTGCATATTATCTATCAAACACTGGGAATACCAAGCATACCTCATGAGGCAAGGAAGAACAGTGCTTCGCTGCAGTGCATAGGTTGTAAAGTAAAGTTAGCATTTTTTTTTTTTTTTTTGGTTGTTCGAGACAGGGTTTCTCTGTGTAGTCCTGGCTGTCCTGGAACTCCCTCTGTAGACCAGGCTGGCCTCGAACTCAGAAATCCACCTGCCTCTGCCTCCCAAGTGCTGGGATTAAAGGCGTGCACCACCACGCCCGGCTAAGTTAGCATTTTCATAAGCTCTCCTCATCCCAAAATGGAGAGACTTCAGCATGAGACTGATTATCATATTCACCACCCCATGCTTCAGGGTCACTTTCAGGCAATGGAGGATACATGTCTGAGGAGGCTCCACAAACGAGCCGAGGGAGCTGTCACCAGTGTCGGGTGTGCTGTTTTGACTTTCGGTTTTGCCTCTTATCAATTTTAAGGTTTGATCATCCAGTTTACATTCATTCAAGGAGTTAGCCTTCCCTCCCTGGTGACTGATATCCCCCCAGATCTTTCCCAAGTGCTTTAATAACAGCACAAAGTAATGCCCAACTGACCTAGAATTGAACAGGAATCTTTCCCCCTTATTATTGTCCCCTCTTCAATATTCTTTCAGATTCTGCCTCATGCTTCTTCATCCTAAGTTCCTGCAGAAAACCAGGACCACACCTGTGCTCCTCCTTTCTTTTTAAAAAATGCAAAAGCACAATATAACGCCAAACGTTCCCTGCTTTCTGCTTCATCCTGCTCATTTACCCACCTGTGAGAAGGCCCACTCTTATCTCACAGCCAGCTTCAGGTCCCTGTTTAGACACCACTAATTAGTGATGCGAACCTGGGAGAGAAGGGCTTAAGACCAAGGTGAGCTGAAGTCCCATGCAATAGCCAACTTCATTCAGAGCATCAGACAAGCTATACTCTGAGGGTTAGGAAGAGTCACCGGGGTAAATTATAAAACCCCAAGAACAAGCGGCACATGCCAAAACCATGGTTTTTCCATAGAGGCATATGAGTAGCAACAGCTAAAGCAAACCCATTCCTTCCTGTTACATCTGGGAGGGTGCAACAGAGAGCAACATTCCAAGAACATTTCTGTGTTTCTGAAGAAGCTGAGGCCATAGCTCTTGCTTTATTTTCCTGTAGTTTTCTCACAAGCACCCAAAATTTCCCTCTCACAACTCCATTCTCTTTTCTTCTCTCAGATGCTACATTCCAAACAGTTTCCCCTCCTTCTTCCAAGTCTTTCCATCCCACCTCCCCTCTCCCCCCCCACCCCACCCCGATCCATCACCACCTCCATCCTCCTTCAGGAAAAAGCAGGCCTCCCAGGAATATCAACCAAACACAGGATAACAAACTGCAATGAGACCAGGAGCATACCATCGCATCAAGACTGGACAAGGCAACCCAGTAGGAGGAAGAGGGACCCACAGATACGCAAAAGGGTCAGGGACGGCCTCTCCCCTACTGTTAGGATTTCCAGAAGAACACCAAGCTACTTAGACATAACATATATACAGAGGACCTAGGTCAGACCCCTACAGGCTCCTTGATCTCTGCGACTCCCCATGAGACCCAGTCAGTTGATTCTGTGGGCCATGCTCTCTGGGTGTGTTCCCTCTGGTTCCTTTGTTGATCCTTCCTTCTCCCCCTCTTCTGCAGAACTCCCCAAACTCTGCCTCAATGCTTTGCTGTGGGACTCTGCATCTGCTGCCATGTTCTTCATCACTTGCTGGATGAGGTCTCTCCTGTCTCTCCAATGACCATTATGCTAGGTTCCAGTCCCAGAATAGCCTGCAGGCAGGACAAACTGTAGGCCACAGGTTGTGTGGCTGGGTTGGTGTCTCAATCGCTCCATTTGAGGCCTTGCCTGGTTACAGAAGTTGGCCATTCAAGTTCTGTGTCTCACAGTACTAGGAGTCTTTGCTAGGGTTACTCTCATAGATGCCATGGAGTTACCTTTGCTAGGTAATCTCGGACATTCCATGGAGTTTCCATTGCACTAGGCTTGCACCTCATGCCTGAAATTCCCAATTCCAGAAATCCAGTCATTTCTCCTGCCCTCCTCCCTCCTGTTGACAACCCCACCCATCCCCAGCCCACCCATGAAATCTATTTTCCCTCCAGGGAGATCTCCCTGTTACTTAGCCTTTCTGGGTCTCTGAACTGTATATATATAGCATGCTTCCCCTTTACCTTACAGCTAATATCCACTTAAAAGTGAGTACACACCATGGTTGGTCTGTCTGGGTCTAGGTTGCCCAACTCAGAATAATTTTTTTCTAGTTCCATCCATTTGCCTGCAAACTACACAATGTGATTCTTTTTGACAGCTAAGTAATACTCCATTGTATAAATGCACCACATTTTCTTTATCCATTCTTTGGTTGAGGGACATCTAGGTCGTTCACAGTTCCTGGCTATTAGGAATAAAGCTGTTATGAACATAGTTGAGCAAGTGTCCTTGGGGATAGCATGGAGAATCCTATATAATTTTTTCTCCACCTGTGTATGTGTGTGTGTGTGTGTGTGTGTGTGTGTGTGTGTGTGTGTGTGTATGTATGCATCTAGGAGTGCTATAACTGGTTCTTGAGGTAGGTTGATTTCCAGTTTTCTGAGAAACCACCATATTGACTTCCAATGTGGATGTATAAGTTTACACTTCTACCTGCAGGGCAGAAGTATTCCCCTTGGTCTTATCACAAAGTTTACTAAAGCATAAAATTACAATATGCTAATTACCCCAGCCTTATCATTACACAAGATAAATTTGTATAAAACATTCAATTGTACCCCATAAATATTTATGGTTAATATATGCCAAATCAAACTGAACAAAACCAATACAGAATCAAGTCAAAATACAAGAGTTTTGGCCCCAAAGTGTGAGGGAGGGAGAATGAAACCAAGGCAGTCTTCCAGGTCTCTTGACCCAACAAAGATGTTTCAAACTGTAAAGAGCAAGTGGCATTGAATGGTCCTCTTGGCTAATGGAGACACAAAACTTTCAATTGTTTCTGTGGCTTAGAGAAGGAAAACAAGATATATGTGAAATGAGAATAGACCATGTGTCACTGTCAGTACTATTTACATACACAAGGCAACCCTTGTTTCTTATCCCTTCCCATGTGCCAACCTCCCAGCCCAGAAGATGGACAGTATCAAGACTTCTTCATTTCTCAGTCCCGATGGACCATTTCCACCCCACAGGAGGCTGCCAGGGAACTCTGTGGGATTGAGGGAGGAGACAAAGGTGGTCAATTTACACAGACTAGCCACCTTTGATTCTCAGCCAGAGAAACCTCTAGGAATCTAGAGATTGTTTCTTCATTTCAACATTCCAGAGATCTCTGGTCAGAAAACTATGGGTCTCCAGAAAGAATGAGACCAGCATATGCCAAGCCCTTATGTTCTACCTGCAGCATCAGGAAGAAAATGTGGGCAGCAAAGTTTATGTCTCCTTTCACAGAGAGAGGGAGACGGAGAGGGAGAAGGAGAAAGGGAAAGAGGGAGAAGGAGAGGGAGAGGGAGAAAGGGAGAGGGGAGAGGGAGAGGAAGAGGGAGAAAGGGAGAGGGAGGGGGAGGGAGGAGGGAGGAGAGGGAGGAGAGGGAGGAGAGGGAGGAGAGGGAGGAGAGGGAGAGAGAGAGAGAGAGAGAGAGAGAGAGAGAGAGAGAGAGAGAGAAGAAAGATTAAAACCAGGCACAAATTTCAAGGACCAAAGCTAGAGTTCCTGGGACAATAGATCAGCCACCCAACCCCACTCCCTGCACCCTTGTCCTGAGCATTTCTGGGAAGGCAAGTTCTGGTGCGGTTGCCCAATCTGGACCATAAGACAGCTCTGGAAGGGGCATTTTGTTTGACAAGCACAATGCACTTTTAGATATTTTAGTTAATTGCCAACCTGTACAGGTCTGGTGGTTTCACACTGACAAGTTGAAAGCTAGCCTCCTGGCTCCCACCAGCAGAGCTGGCTGGCCTGAGTGTAGGCTCCTGCTGTCCTCCCCAGTTAATCCCATCAGCCCATGGCTTCCCTCAGGACTTCTGACCCCTGCCTGCCCCTGAAGCAACAGACCTGTCCATCTGAAGCCTGGACAGGTGTCTCTCTATACATTTTCTTACTCAGAGAGCTATGAGAACAGATTCACCCTTGGGATCGAGCCAGATGAATTAAAATCTGAGCTGGGAAATGACCTGGGCTCTAAAAGAGGCGTAAAGGTCCAAGTTCTGAATCCAGGGCTGAGAGTAGCTAGGGCAGGGGAAGTTGTAACAACGGATTTTCTTCTAGATGCCCCTTGACTGTCTTATAATCTATCTGTTAGATCTAACCAAACTCTGATTTACTTCACTCCTCAGCTCTACCCCCTTTTGGTAGCAACTAACTTACTTATCTTTCCCTAAACAGCCTTGATGTCTTGGCTTTCTGATTCACTGCTTGGGCTGTTCAATTCTCAATATCCCACTTATTTTTCCCTCCATCCACTGCAACCTGTCCCCGTCTAAGACCTCCCTTCTCGAAGCTGGAATAGTTCAGAGCCTGTTGTCTTTTCCTGGCGAGGTGGCAGATACTCACGTTTCAAGTGTTTGCCAAAGCGCCTGAACTCTGGTCACCATCTAGAACTATTAGAAAGCTCTGCGGGACCACCTTGCAGTCAGTGAGAAAGAACAAGCCGACTGCCAGCTGACAATTCCCCTAAAATGCTCCTGGGTGCCGCCAATGCAGCGACCAGGTTTAATACTGAGTCAGACAGCCCCTCCTTCCCCGGAGGAGCAGCAGATGACAGGCGGGGGCGGTGGTAAAGCTGGGAAGACCACGCGCTTTGCACTGCAGTCTCCCAGCCTTGGCCACAGGAAAGACTGTGCAGGGACCCACCACGCCAAGTTTCAAATGTCAAAGAATCCTCTGGGAACCTTGCTTCTTTCCTATTCACTTGGAACATACAACTGATCGGTTAACAGCAGTATTTCTTTCGAAAACAAACAAACAAACAAACAAAACAAGACGAATGACCCAAACCAGGAGCGAGTAGTGTGCAGGTGAGCTAACCTGCATCTCAAATGGAATGGACCTTATGTGCAGCCTCCTCCAGCCCGGCTCGTACCTGACTCCTGGCCCTTGATGGGATGTCCTGGGCACTGCGCGATGAGCAACAAGCCTATGCAATTGTGACTCAAATTTTATTGGCAAACATCAACTCCCTCGTCGGTTCCTAGGACTCTGTTCCGCAGGACCCTATTTTATGAGGACACTTCGCTACGGTTCATCCACTTGGACCATTTCCAAATCTCAAATGGCTTCTGGAGACAAACTGGGTACACCAAGTGGGAGGGACCAGGTTCGGTTTTGAAAGTGCACCATCAAAGTTATGCACCATAAAAAGTTATGTTCTAGAGCAGGTACAAGGCTGGTCTGAGTACACTGCAGCTTAGCAGCCACGCCTCCTAATCCTCCAAAGGTCCTCACCCTCGCTGGCTCCGCCCCAGAGCTCTTCTTCTGGCGCTCCACCTGCTTCCACTCTGCATAGTGGTTGCCTTCGAATTCCTGGAAAGCTGCTGCTCCCTCAGAGACACTGAGACATGCTGTTGTCCTGACAACAGAGACCTAGCACTTGAAAAAGCCAGGAAGAATGTCAATGGATGCTGCTTTAAATCCAGATTCAAGGATATAGGAAAAACTGGTTGGTAGGGCAGGGGTAAGAAAACATCGATGTTAAGCTATACAGGCTGAGCTTCAAGAGCCTGGGTGGGGTCGGTGGGCATCTCAAACTGGGGACATTGTGTTGCCCCACCTCTTCTTCACCAATCGAGTTTGTGCTTCGCAGGATTGAATTTATCCCAAGTCCCTAGAAGAGGTTTTCACAGTTTGAAACCAACTGTCACTCCCATTGCGTCCTATACACACTGGCACTAGTCAAGTCAGAGACAGCAGCCAGGAGAAGAGGTGTGCTGGGGCTTTGAGGAAAATCTGCTTACTTATCTCACAGCAGCAAGTCCTAGGAGAGACCAAGGCTTTTACCCTAAGCAATGTGTGTGGAGATGCAGATTCTAGGGTTGCACAGCCATTTGTCAATGCACGGAGATTGCTGGGCTACATACAGGGATGGAGGCTGTTTGGTGGAACGCACAGATAACAACAATTCCATTTAAGGCAGAGTAGGGAGGGCTGATACTGACCAAAAACCAGGCTTAGGCTACATAGCCCTTAGCCCTGACTTGAGGTCCTGAGTCTGCCAGCTAGGCTCCGTTTCCTAAAGCTTCCACAAGATCCCAAGACAGCATGGCCAGCTGAGGACTGAGTGTTCAAGGGACATCTGTGTCTGTGAGGACATTTGCATTCAAACCCTGCCTGCCAGCAGCTCAAGGAGAAGGCCTCACTCAGCCTTGTGCTTGCACCTTTCATCAGGTGTGGGTTTGACACGAATCCACAAGTGGGCTCTTCTCCCCACTGTGGCAGGTGGTGCATGTCTCATAAGACCATAGGGAATGTGCTTTGTGGGCCGTGAGCTCTGTGTCAGGCACTATGACATACATTGCCGCATTCTGTCTTCAGGTAGTGTAGGAATGTGAAATTCCACTGGAGAGACAAGGAGACTAGAGTTCTGAGAGGAAAAGTGGTCACGCAGCCAGAAATGGGACACTGCTGGCAAAGTGTGTGGTCCGAGTGAGCTTCCTAAGCTTCTCTTGGAATCACCCAGGAATCTATTCTATTACCTCTCCGCTGTCCAACCAGAGGTCATGTGAAATTCCCTTAGGAACTGAACTGCTGTGTTCCCCCCTCACCTCACCTGTGGGACTGGGCAGAGGAGGGAAGCAGAAACTGCAGAGATGAGAAAGTTGCTTTGGACATTCACACTGCTCTCCCATCAGTGAAAACTCACCCATTCCCAGTGTGGAATCTGGACCCAGCTTCCTCTGCAGAAGCCAAGGTCCTTCCTTCTCCTTTGTATGGTCACATGACAGCTGCTGCCAGCATACTCAAGTACCTGGATGGATGGATGGCCTGGCTCTCACCTGTTCTCCAGAGGCTCAGGGGCTTCTCGGGGCTTTGTGACCAAACTGATGGAGCTACTGGGGAGAGGCAGAACCTTTAAGAGGTGGGAGCTTATAGGGGGAATGGTAGTGAACAAAGACCAGTGACACAGGTTGGTAAAAAGAATTTACCAAAGGCCAACAAGCTGAAGTGCCCAAGTGAGGATGCTTCAGTCCCACTTGGGAGGGAGAAGAAAGCAATCACAAGTGGGGAGGGATGGAAGGACCTGGGAGGGAAAGTGAATTGGGGAGGGGGTAGGGAACCCGATCTGGTATTGGGTGAGGGAAAAGGACTGAAGCCCCAAGGGCCAGCAGAAAAAATGGAAACAGGCAACCTCAGGAGATAGGAAGTTGGGGGAACAGTCCAGAATGCAACAGAGACCTGAGAGGTGAGAGACCCTCAGGACTCAAGGGGAGGGACCTTAGAAGAAATGTCTGACAGTAGGGAGAGGGAACTTACAGAGCCCACCTTCAGCAGGAAGACAGGGCATCAAATGAGGGAGGGGGCATCCCACAGTCACAGCTCTGACCCATAATTGTTCCTGTCTGAAAGAATTACAGGGATGGAAATGGAGAGGAGCCTGAGGAAAAGAAGGTCCAGTGACAGGCCCAAAGTAGGATCCAGCTCAAGAGGAGGTCCCAAGGCCTGACACTATTACTGAGGCTATGGAGCTCTCACAAAAAGAGACCTAGCATGACTGCACTCCAGAAGATCCAACAAGCAGCTGAAAGAGGCAGAGAGATATTTGCACCCAACCAATGGACAGAAACAGCTGACCCCTGTTGTTGAATTGGGGAAGGCTGAAAGGAGCTGAGGAGAAGGGAGATCCTGCAGGAGGACCAGCAGTCTCAATTAATCTGGACCCCCGAGATCTCCCAAACACTGGACCACCAAACAGACAGCAAACACCAGGTGATATGAGGCCCCCAACACACATACAGTAGAGGACTTCCGGGTCTGTGTTCATTCAGAGATGATGCATCTAACTCTCAAAAGACTGGAGGCCCCAGGGAGTTTACAGGTCATGTGGGGTTGGGGTGGAGACATCCACATGGAGACAGGGGGTGGGCAGGAGGTATGAGATGTTGGAACAGTTGGAGGATGCAGGGGTGGGGGGGGGGTGAATAAAATATTGAGTGTAAAAAATAAATAATTAAAAAAAAGAATTTACCAAGAACATGAAAGAGAGTTTATTGAAATACAATGTAAGAGAGACAGTAAATAGAAACAGTGCTACCAAAAAGGAATGGGAGTCCCTTTAAAACAGTTGTGGGTGGGTGGGTCCGGGAGGAGTTGTTCCAAGGAACCAGTCTGAGGTAACAGGAAATTTCATCATTCTTTATGGAACTTGTGGAACAGAGCAGTCCAGAATCAGGTTGGAGGACTCGTGCCTTATTCAGGGTACCTGAAAATTCCCGTAAGCCGCAGGTGCAGCACTGGGAGTCCTGGAAGAGTCAGCAGTCAGAAGCCCAGGGGAGGAACAGCAGCCTGGTGGCACCAGGACCTCACAGGGTTTGGTGACATTCAGTGCTGTGACTGTGGGCTTCTTGTAGTTCAAGTGGGGAAGAGCAGAGCCTCTGGCAGGGCTTTGTGCACAGATCTCATGTTAGAGAAGTGCAGCAAGCTGATTTCTGTGGGTCTCACACTGCTCAGCCAGATCTGCTAACCTGTGAATCGGAACAAAGAACCCTGGAGGGTGAAGATAGAAAACCTTAGCAAAGAATCCAGGATTATCTTGAATCCTCCACCTGCTGGGACCCTAGCAAGCCGAGTAGTTCTGAGCTCTGCCCCACCCTTTCTGAGCTCCATCTTCCTTCTGGTCCATATTGCTACCTGCAGTCGTGGCTCTGTACCCTGTAGTTGTAAATTTTTCTCAACCCTAATTCTAAGAACTGTTCTTACATGCGTTAACTTCCCCTCTAGCCCACCACTCACCAGAGGTAGTTGAAAAGAAAGGTTATTAGGTTCTGGGGTGGTGGTGGTGGTGGTGGTGGTGGTGGTGGACCTATTTAAAAAAGGACCTGTTCTTTGGAGCAAATCCCATCTGCATTGTCAGGAAATCAGCAGTTCAGTTCACAGGATTTAGCAGTGACAGCTTGAGCCATTTGCAAATATACCAGCAGGAATACACCACCAGCCCAGTTCTGCAGTGTCAGGATAGCAAATGTGAATCAGCAGCAGTGGCATGATCTGGCAGAAACAGTCAGGCCTCCACTGAGTCTAGTATAACTGTCCTCTGAGAGTCTCTATTCCATTGCTGGTAGGATTGTAAACTTGTACAACCACTCTGAAAATCAATCTGTCAGTTCCTCAGAAAGTTAGAAATATTTTTACCTGAAGACCCAGGTACAATGCTTCCGGGCCTATACCCAAAAGATGCTCCACCTTACCACAAGGACACATGCTTTTATGTTCATAGCAGCTTTATTCAGGGTAGCCAGAAACTGGGAATGACCCAGGTGTTCTTCAACCAAAGAACAGATACAGAAAATGTGGTTCATTTACAAAGTGGAATCCTATTCAGCTAGTAAAAACAAAGACATAATGAATTTTGCAGGCAAACGCACGGAACTACAAAATATCATTCTGGGTGAGGTAACACAGACCTGAAAGGACATGCATGGTCCATATTCACTGGTAAGTGAATATTAGCCATAAAGTACAGGATACTAATGATGCATGCCACAGACCCAAGAATTTAAACAAGAAAGATGGCCCAAGTGAGGATGTCTGGATCTCACTTAGAAGGGGGAATACAATCGTCATAGAATGTGAGGAGTGGGTGTGGCAGCAGTCCCAAGATGGCGCCCGGGACTGTAGCTAAGTCTTATGACTTGCACCTGACTTCCTCATACACCTGAAAATAGCCACGACCATCGTGAGAGCTGCTCAGGTGCACCATGATGCTGGCAGTATAAACAAGTCCATATTTGGTGGAGACATGCCCCTGCCACCCTGATTTGTTGAAGCTGCATGCCTGGTGAGGTGGTGTGGCCTGCTGTGAGTGGATGGGGGCTGAAAGTATATAAGAGAGAGGCCCAGTGAGAGAGAGAGAGAGAGAGAGAGAGAGAGAGAGAGAGAGAGAGAGAGAGAGAGAGAGAGAGAGAGAGAGATGAAGCAAGAGAGATGAAGATTGAAGTATGCTGAATAAACTGCTGTTAGAAGAACTGGTGGGTGGGTCGTTCTTGCTGGTCGAGAGCAGACGCGACAATAGAAGGCAGAGGGAGGAAGGGTAGCAAGAGATGGGGAGGGGAGCTGGGGATGTCAGGATCAGGTACAGGGAGAGACAGGAGAGAGAGTCAGAGGGTCAGGAGAATGAATGGAAATCTGAAGCTGCCAGGGGTAGGGGTGGGGAATCTCTAGACTCACTAGAGACCTGAGATGGGAGCAGCTCCCAGGTGTCAATGTGGGTGACCTTAGCTGACATGAAACCTGAAGACACCACCTCCTGTAGCCAGCCAGTACCCCCAGAGAAGGGATTGAGACAACAATCTAGCCGGGCATAGTGGCGCACGCCTTTAATCCCAGCACTCGGGAGGCAGAGGCAGAGGCAGAGGCAGGCAGATTTCTGAGTTCGAGGCCAGCCTGGTCTACAAAGTGAGTTCCAGTACAGCCAGGGCTATACAGAGAAACCCTGTCTCGAAAAAAACAACAATAATAACAATAATAATAATAAAAAGACCAATCTACTTACAAAACTTTCAAAATTTGTCCTGTCTAAAAAGCAATGTAGGGACAAAGATAGAGCATGGAATGAATGAGCTAAAGGAATGGCCAACCAATAACAGGCCCAACTTGAGACCTAGCCTACAGGCAAGCACCAATCCCCAACACTATTAATGATACTCTGTTAAGTATGGCTGTCCTCTGAGAGGCTCCGCCTAGCAGCTACGTAAAAACAAATGCAGATACCCATAGTCAAACATTGGATGGAGGTTGGAGGCTCTTATGGAAGATTTGGGAGAAGGATCAAAGGCCCTGAAGGGGAAGGGAACCCCACAAAAAGACCAACAGAATCAATTAACCTGGATCCTTGTCAGGTCTCAGAGACTGAGCCACCAACCGAAGAACATACATGGGCTGGACTACCCTCCCCGCATCTAGGGCTGCCTTGGCTGGCAGTAGTGGGAGAGAATGGGTCTAACCCCGAAGACACTTGATACAACAGGGTGGGGGGATACCCAGGGGGTCCCCACCCTCTCAGAGGAGAAGTGGAGGGGAGATGGGGGTACTCTGGGAAGGAAGACTGGGAGGGGTCATCGTTTGGGATGCATATTAATTAATTAATTAAAAATAATACTGATTCTGTTTAATGATGCTACCTCAGGGCAACATCATACTGTAGATTATAGGTTTTAAGTTTGGAGAATTACAGTATATACATATGTTAATGCATCATACAATCGATTCATACTCAGGATTTCAATATGCTTTTGCCTTAAGTCCTGACAGTAAGTTAAGTTGGAAACTGAGAAATACTCAAGAAATGAAGAGAGGACAGAGAACCCAGGATCAGGGAAGCTCATTGGTGCCAGGACTCAGAGTCATATCTAAACTAGAAAACTCCTCTATCCTATTTCTCATTCACAAGTCTGAAGGGCTGATGCTGGGTCCCAAATGTAGACAGCTGTGCTGATGATAGACCTGAACCCAGTGGTCTAGGATGTCCACCCAGTGTTACCTTTACAGTCCCAGAGGCTGGGAAAGACCCAGTGTAAAGGGAATCTGAGCCCCATACCAGGACAGGCTTCCTGGGTAGCTAGTGTCACAGGCAACCTTCATCTTTTCTAGAATCTGGGCCTTCCTAGCAACGTCTAATACTCTCATGAAGACCGTGTAAAGCTATGTGTGATGTGTCCTGCACTCAGAGGTCAGATGAGGGTGTGAGATCCTCTGTTACCGGAGTTACAAAAGGTTGTGAGCCACCATAGAATGTCTTTCTTCTATTTCATGGTGACTGGTTTTGGAGACAAGAGTTTCACAGTGTAGCCCTGTTAGCCTGGATTTTGTTATACAAACCAGGCTGGACTTGAACTCACAGACCTACCTTTCAGAAATCTTCATACTACTGGGATTAAAGCTATGTACCACCACAGCAGACCCGGAATCTGTGTCTCATAAAACAAAAACAAATGTGAGTGTAGTACTATTTATTTCTTTTAGTCAGCCCCAGGTACAATCCTAGACTTCAAATACATTGAAGATGGTTCCTACATCAAGAGAGAGTTTAGGATAAATATTAATATTATGAAATGTTCACTGTATAAATTTGAATATACTGCACAGGATACCTTTCTGGGAATCTTGCTTTTTAAAACTAAGTTTTAAATATTTGAGATTATTATAATTTTATATACAATTATAGTAGTTAACAGAGTATGATGGTTTGTATATCCTTGGACCAGGGAGTGGCACCATCTGAAGGTGTGGCCTTGTTGGAATAGGTGTGACCTGGTTGGAATGGGTGTGTCACTGTGGGTGTGGGTATAAGATCCTCACCCTAGTTGCCTGGAAGTCAGTCTTCCACTAGCAGCCTTTGCATGAAGACAGAACTCTCAGCTCTACCTGCGCCATTCCTGCCTGGATTCTGCCATGCTCCCACCTTGATGATAATGGACTGAACCTCTGAATCTGTAAGCCAGCCCCAATTAAATGTTGTTTTATTAAGACTTGCCTTGGTCATGGTGTCTGTTCACAGCAGTAAAACCCTAACTAAGACACAGAGTTATCCAGGATATCCTTCTGTGTCCGTATTAACATCAGTGTCACAATCGTGTTCCTTTAGAAGGAATGAAAATGCTCTCGGAGCGCAGGGCTGCAATCCCAGCCCTTTGGATCAGGAAGATCCTGATTCATATCCAAGTTTGGTTCTCCATGAAGAGCACAGAGAAAGGGGTGAGAGATTATACAGAAAGGCTACTGTACTTTCAACTCTATTTTACCCACTGACAGAGATAAAAGTATCCCAGAGTACCCACGACGTTGATTTTATCATGCATTTCTAGGTATTAATATATTCTATGTTTTCACTCCATTGATTGTGTTTCCACTGCCAAGTTCCTACAGTGAGGACCATGCTTGACAACTCAAAGACACATATGGAACCAGGCAGAGACCTGGGGATTTTCTCCATCTCCTCCCCCTGTCCATCACCTCCAGCTTCTCCTTTCATCAGCACCTTCTTTCTATTCATTCCTTAGAGTTGCCTCACCCCAGGTCTGCTGTGTTTAACCGTTTGTTGTTCAAATTCCTACCCCTCATCTTCCTCCCAATGTCAAGCAGCAGGGTCCCAGGGTGTGCAAGCACCTGTCCAACTCCCCGGCCCCACTGCTCACCTGCAGGCCTCCACGACAGTCCAGCACCAGCCTTCGGGACAGCCCACCACCAGCCCTATCTACTAGGCTGTTCTGCTTCTTTTCACTCTTGTCCCTCTTACTGAGGATCTTGTCCACACTCCGCTCTGTGGGGCACTGGGCTGCACACAGACAGCCTGGTCTCCAGTCAGTCGAGCAAAGATCACCACCCTGGGAACCCAATGGGTGGTGATTTCCATCTACATGGGACAGAAGGTGTTCGATCATGTCTCCTAGACCCCTGGCTCCTGTCGAAGTTACCGCCCCACGGCCCCCGCAGGAGAGGTGTGTGACTAAAGTCACACAGACAATGTCCTAAGCTCCTGGCATTCTAGCTAGACTCCACACCCACAATTACCTGACTATAGCCAGATATGCTCCTCCCCATAGTTACCTGACAACAGCAAGATGGTTCAGCCCACTACAAAAGGGGCTGCTTGGCCCCTCCTCGCTCTCTTTAAGCTCTCACCTTTTTCTACTTTCCTCTCTAGCCCTCCTTCTCTCTCTCCTCGTGGCCATGGCCAGCCTTTCTCCCTCTTTCTACATTCTCTCTTTCCCCCTGCCTTTCTATAATAAAGCTCTAAAACCATAGACTGTCTCTGCTCATCAAGGCCCACTATGCTTGAACAATGGGATAGGCTTTCCCCTAACAAGCTTCGTCTAACCTCCCGCTGGAAGGCCTTCCTGCACTCCAGCCATGGACAGGTCCAAGGATTCTCGCCCGCGCAGGAACCAGTCAGAGCCCCCTCTCTCCCTACCCTCTTCTCCCTTCGGCCCCGGGGCTGCCCAAGCTGCCCGGGGGCCCCCATTTGTTCTCAGCTCCTCTGAGGTATTTGGGATGCCCGAGACTGAGAACCTTTTATCTCTGGCCTCCATGAGGCCCAGAGACCTAGAACTGCCCTTTGTCCACCCCCCACCGAGTGGAATCAGTGGCTTCCCACAGCCAGACACCCACCCGGGGCCTCGTGGAAAGCGTGTGGCAGTCCTCCCGCGTCTGCCCACCCAGAACAGCGGAACTCTGGCAGGATGCAGGTTTTCCCCCACTCCCTTTATTTCCCCAGTGCCCACTGCCCAACACTGCTCCTCCAATTATTATTGGTTAACCATAATTTATATAGTGTATTTTTTTAATGTAGAACATGAGAAATATTCCCTGTTGTTTAGGACCAAGAGATGAGAAATTCTGAGATTCTGCTGTTGAACCAATCACCAATATGATTCAGACCTGCTGGCTGTTGACAGAACTATTTAGGTTGTATGTGAAGTTCTCCCAGCACAGGAGCATTTGCCTTCCATGGTGGTTTGAATAGGAATGGCCCCACATACAATGTGTTGGAATGCTTGGCCCAGAGGCAGTGGTATTATTAGGAGGTATGGCCTTGGAATAGGTGTGGCCTTGTTGGAGGAAGTGTGTCACTGTGGAGTCAGGCTTTGAGATCTCATATATGCTCAAGATAAGTCCAGTGAGATAGTCTTGTTGCCTGTGAATCAAGATGTAGAACTCTTGGCTCTTTAAGAACCATGTCTGCCTATATGCTACCATGCTTTCAGCCATGATGATAGTGGACTGAACCTCTGAAATGGTAAGCTTGTCCTAATTAAACATTTTTCTTTATAATAGTCACCATGGTCATGGTGTTTCTTTACAGCAATAAAGCCCAAACTAAAACACCTCCTATAAGGACCGCAAGCCACTTGTGGGTAGGAATGTTGGCATAATCTCATCCATCCAGGGCAGGCTGTTCCATCAGACAGATGGATGAGACTTCTGTAAAATTGACGACTTTATTTGGATGTTGGAAACATTAAGGGGAAATCTTAGACCTTGAGTCATTTGCTTACCTTGAAAAGGTTGCAGTTTTTGCCCCATGAAATTCTGTTGATGAGAAGCAAATGGAGATAGAATAGAACAGGTTTCCCCGATGGCTATTGGACTGAAAATGAGAGGGCCTGAAGCAGATTTAAATACTAACCCTCACCGCATTTTAAAAGATGAGAAATTAACAAAATGTATATCTAGCAGGATTTGTGTAATGTGAGTTGGGCAGATAAGACTCTGCCTGGTTCCATGTTTATCTTTGTGTTCTCAAGCATGGTCCCTACTGTAGGAATGCCATAGTAAAAGCAGTCAATAAAAGTGAGTATATAGAAAAACGTACTAATCATACTTACTTCTTGGGTTCTCTGAGATTCTTCAGTTCTTGTGCCAGTATATAATAGTGAAGTAAGTTTAAGACTCTTCTCTTCTTTCTCTCGCCCCCTCCCCAGTCCCCTCCCTGCCCTTGGTGGATAGCTCAGGTAGTTATGAACTCAGGGTCCCCCTGCCTCTGCCTCCTACAGGCAGGAATTGCAGCCATGTGCTCTATGTTCAGCATTTTTTTCCTTTGATGAATGTGCATCTCTGTACTTTCAATTGTTAATTCTGTACCGGCAGAGAGCTAAGTGCTGGCAGGATTTTTTGGTCATTTCTGTGACCATCACTGGTTCTATTTTGTAAATATTCTTCCTTCCGCACCTGCCTAAAGGTATCAGAGGTTGTCTCAATTCTGACTGGTTGTCATAAAGAGCTTGGTGGCCAACAGCTTGGGCAGGAAGTGGAGGGTGGAACTTCCAGTCCGAGAGAGTGATGCAGGGAGAGAAGAAAGGAGCAGAAGATTGGGGGCAGAGGTGGAGAGGGGAGATACACACTGGGACAGATGGACCAGAGCTGAGCAAAGAAACGTTTAGAGCGAGCCGTGTGGTGGGTCATGGGCAAGATAGTTGGGTTACGTTAGATGAGCTAGCTGGGAGAATGTCCAAGCATGTCCTAAGCTTTAAAACTATTGGAAAGCTCTGTGTCAGTTGGCAGGTCCGAGAAAGTCCCGCTATAAGACCCCCTTGTAGGAATTCCTACCCTCTGAGGACATCTGCTGAGAGTGATGAGGACTAATCTGGACATTGGTCATTGCTTCTCTGTCCCTATTTTGAGCACTGAGATATCTTGGAATAAAAGCTTCAATGAAGCCCAGTAAAGGGTTCCAGGGCTATGATCACCTGGAGTACTCTGGTTCTGTTGTACTTCAAATCCAACTTCAACTTTCATATCAGTCACTAGAGGGTCACCATAGGAGATGCAGGTAGATGAGACAAGCGCTGTGGGTACTGGAAACCAAACTTCAGCTTCTCTGGAATAGCATCCAGCACCTGGATGAGCCATCGTGCCCTTCTGATCACTGACAATAAGAGCCACAACAAAAGTGCTCATCCCACCAAGCAAGAACAACCCCCCACCCCCAATTACAGCCAATTAAGCAAGCTCTATTTACTATGCATAGGACTGACTCTCAGAGTCGGAATTTGAGAGAGCAGTGTGGGTTCACTTTTCAGGACTCTTGTTATAGTGAAAAAGTATAAACTGGGAGCTTTCAAAAGAATTTGGTGATGTAGGGATTTGGCAAGCAATTTCTTTTTATATTCGGCAAGCAGGCAGCCAATTAGATTGTCTGACAGATCATCTTAGCGGACATCTCATCAGGATGGAGTACATCTGAGGTGTGAGTTGAACTCCATTGAGTGGGGGAACGTGTCAATTTCCAGAACCAGGTTAAATCACAGTTAACTTGAATTTTGCAGCAAACAGAAATGAGCTTACTTTGAGCTTGTAACAAAATGGTGTTTAACTTTAAGATGGAGTCAGGCTGGTCCACCAAAAGGATATGAGAAGCTATTGTTTGACAGGCCCCCTACCACCACCACCAAGTACAGGTGTTGGAAACAAAATCTCCAATTTAACATCACTGAGAGGTAGAGAATTTAGATGAATTGATTGTTGTTATTATGGAGTATTGGGAGATGGCTTCAGCCAGATTATGTTGTAGTAAGGCCCTCACCCGGTGTAGACTTTTCAGCTATCATTACTGCAAAAAATTTCATCTCATTATAAATTACCTAGCCAGTGATAATTGCTAAATCAACATTAAATGTACTAAAATTGTAGACCTCAGGTTGCCCAGGAAGTTGTGAGCATTCATCTCTATGTAGTTCTGTGTTCCTTCCAACCTTAGCCATTAGCAGGAAGAAATGTGGGTCATCTCATTTGATTTGACATTTTATTTCCAGGTGCTGTGTAGTTACCAGCAATGTGATGTGCTACCTGGTGTGAGATGGCTGTCTTCCCATGTCCCTACAGAGCATTTTGCAGAAAATTGTCACACCAAATAATTTCTGGGTCTGGATCAGCAAAAGGCAACACAACTTTTTTCAACGGAGGATCTGTGGCTACTGCAAATGAAGAATTTAATTTTTAACTGAAAATTACAAATATAGGCCAGGCAGTGGTAGCCCATGCCTTTAATTCCAGCACTCAGAAGGCAGAGGCAGGCAGATCTCTGAGGCCAGCCTGGTCTACAGAGTGAATTCCTGAACAGTCAGGGCTACACACAGAGAAACCCTGTCTCAAACATACATATAGCATATATATGTATATATCTGCACACATATACCCACATACATACATACATACATACATACAATGTCACTACAGTTACAATTAGCACAGGTCTGATCACATTAGGAGAGCAAGAGTAGGAGGAGCTTGTGGTTGTACAAGCATTAGGCTGATGCCTCAAGTTTTAATGGAGCTGAAAACAGAAAAATTCTTGTATTTAGCTGGCTTTTTTTTTTTCAGTCCAGGACTCGTCCGTGGAATGATTCCATGCACATATAGGATGGTTCTTTGCCCCACAGGTAGACCTCTCTAGCAACACCCTCGAAGACATAACCAGAGGTGTGTCCTCTAGGTGATACTAAATCCAGTGATGTTAATAAAGATATTCATATTGGTAAATACAACTTTTAAGGGGTGATATTTTGCTGTCTGGCGAAAACATACCTTTCAAAGGTATCTTCTTATGCTATTTGAGAGACAGCTGAAAAAGAGTTTACTATTTCACCACAACACTAACTCCATTAAAGAGGAGCTAATTCACATGGCCTAGTAATCTTTTCATCACCCCAGAGTCTAGCATTTCAACCCATAAATTTGGGGGGCACACACGCAGCTCTAAATAATAGCAAGATCTTCAGCATTTTCCTACAGGTGTTAGATTTGCCATGTCTTCTGATAAGGGTTTTGCGTGTGTGGTTAAAACTTATATGTTCTTAGTAACTTTGAGTTTATTTCTCACTTTTAGAAAGATTTAAACTGTGTACACACACACACACATGAATATGCAATGTGTGCAATTGCCTGTGAGGACTAGAGACATCAGATCTGCCTGCAGGTAGGGGCATTTGTGAGCCACCTGACATGGGTGCTGGAACCTGAGGCTGGGTCACTTGAAACTGCAGAAACTCCTAACCACTGAGCTACTCCTTAGTTGCTGTTCCCGTACTTAACACACAACCTCGACGACAGCACATGGGTCAAAGGTAGAATTTAGTAGCACATGACTTTGAAGCAATCAAAACAACAGCAACAACAAAAACCTCTGGGAACAGAATTAATAACTAGGTGGACTATCTCCAATTCACAATACCAGGAGATGAGCTTTTTATTTTTCATTTATAATAATATCCACACACATTTGAAATCCGGTCAAGAAAAGGAGATGTTCCAGAGACTTAAGAGGTAGATTACAGCTCATTTTAATCTTTTATTTTGGCTCTTTTTTCTTAAAAATGAGTTGATCCCTTTTGAATGTTATTAAAGTGGTATAAAAATATCACCACAGTAGAGTTTAGTGTTTTGCTACTGAGAAGTCCAGCGCACTCCTCTGTGCACTTAGATGCCTATAATTACAACTGTTTCTAGCACACACTGCTGCAGAGAGAAAAGCACCATTTTACAAATACCTGAAGTCAAGGTCTTCAACTGTGAACTCTCCATTTCAGGTCACTGATCTTTTGAGATGGAAACCTCCCTAGGTTTGCTGAGGCTGCTTCAAACTCATGGAGTCAAGCAATCCTCATGTCTCTGGGTCCCAGTAGCTACATGTATGAACCCCTGGATCTCAAGTAATTTTTAAAAGTGTTAGACAGGCATGACCATTTTGTTCCTACCTGTTACATAAAACTTATCCATGGAATTTAGTTGACAGTAACTAAATGATTATAGAGACCCCCCATATTATGTTTATTACATCTCTCAAGATATTCTCTGAAGAGCTTTGGTTTAAGGCTTTTACACCTGCAAATGTATTTTTAAGGGTCCTCATCCACGTGAATTTTATAATGGTTGGTGAGGGATGACCTATGGTTGAAAAGTTTCCCACATGTGTTACATTCATAGGGTTTCTCTCCAGTATGAATTCGCTGATGTGCTATCCGTGAGGAGCTCTGCCTAAAGGTTTTCCCGCACGTGTTACATTTAAAGGGTTTCTCACCAGTGTGAATCCTTCGGTGCTGAATAAGAGCTGAACTTTGACCAAATGACATCCCGCATTCCTGACATCGGTACGGCTTCTCTCCAGTGTGGGTTCGCTGATGGTTACTTAGGGATGAGTTACACCTGAAGGTCTTGCCGCACTCATTGCATTTATAGGGTCTTTCTCCAGTGTGCATTCTCTGATGTTGGATCAGAGCTGAACTTTGTCGGAAGGCTTTCCCACAAACTTTACATTTACACGGTTTCTCTCCAGTGTGAATTCTTTCGTGAATAATAAGAGTTGAATGGGAACTTAAGGCTTTGCCACACTCATTGCAATTATAAAACTTCTCTCCCGTATGAATTATTCGGTGTCTATTGAGTCTTGAGATGGAAGTGAAGCCTTTCCCACACTCACTGCATCTGTAGGGCTTTTCTCCAGTGTGGATTCTTTCATGCTGAATAAGTGATGCACTCTGACTGAAGGCCCTACCACACTCACTGCACTTGAAAGGTTTCTCTCCGGTGTGGATCCTCTGATGATAACGAAGGGATGAGCTAGACTTAAAGGTGTTGCCACATTCGTTGCACAAGTAGGTCTTCTTTCTGGAATGAATTCTCTGGCATCCTGAAAGGGAAGTAGATGCCTTCCTCCCTGGGTTATATTTATAAGGGTTTTCTCCAGCATGGACCTTCTGGTGTATAAAAAGACCTGACCTTCGGCCAAAGGATTTACCACATTCCTTACATCTGTAGGATTTCTCTACAGTGTGGGTTCTTAGATGTTTATACAGGGATGTACTGAGAGTGAAGGCTTTGCCACATTCTTTACATACATAAGGCTTCTCTCCAGTATGAGTTATTTGATGTTGAATAAGGGCTGAACTTTGGCTAAAGGCTTTTGAACATTCTTTACATTTAAATAATTTCTCTCCACTATGATTTTTCTCATGTTTACGAAGAGATGAGGTGTTAATGAAAGTTTTCTCACACATACTACATTTATAGCGTTTATCTGGGGTGATTCCTAATGGATTAGATAAATATGATATTTGCTTTTCACATTCTGATGACCTTTTTTCTCTATGTGACTTTGGGCTCAGTTCATTGCTTTTATAGCTTCTTTCTATAGTCGAGGCATTCACATCCCACTTTTCCTCTAATTTGCCTTCATGTATGGAAAGATTTTCTGACTTCATGTTCCAAGGTTCTTTTCTTTTAGATTTTCTCATAATCAGTTCCCGAAATGAAGAGTCTTGTGTTTGAGTTGACTTAGTGGTTCTCTGACTGCACTTCAGTCCTAGAAAGGGAAAAAGGAAACCAAAGATGTGACATAAAAATTGACTATTGAAACTAGACATGTTGAATGAATAAATACTAATGCTACTTAAATAGAGGCTTGGTGTGTGGTTAAAAATAGAGGGTGGACCCAAGAGTTCATATAGAAACAAAATTGATGGTAACAGAAGTAAAGTGAAGGAAAAAAAAGCAAATCCATTTCTAGATGGCGATTAAACAGGGCCGAGGAGCTGGAAAGTGTAGCATCTAGAACCCAGAGAACTCACGTTAGTCACCTACACTGTTACCTCTAAGTTTGCCCTCTTTGTTTCTTGCCAACAATATCTTGCAGATCCAATTCAAAAGTTTACTATGAGAATCCTTGCTTGACTCCAAACATACATGGTCCATTCCTCCAGCCAGCATTTCCTATTTTCTCAGACAGAAGAATCTCAATCTCCATGTAGCTGTCCTTGAACTCATGACCTCTTGCTTTAGCCTCCCGAGAGCTGGGATTATTGGTGACCACTTCTGATGTACTGATATATTATTCTGTACCTCTCTACATATAACAAGCAGATCAGCACATTCTACCGCTTACAAATCCTCTTGATGGTATCTCATACACACACACACACACACACACACACACACACACACACAATTATTACTTCTGTTTTGATATGGAGTCTCACTATACAGCTTAAGTTGACAGATTAGGCTGGCCTGGAACTTGTAGCAATCCTCCTGCCTCTACCTTCTGAGTACTGGGAATATAAGCATGTGCTACCACATCTGGCTTGTGTAGTAATTTTTTTTCTTATTTATACCTACCTAATTTGAAGAAAGTCAAGTAGTCTTGACCACTTAAACATGAATTTCATATAGATTAGTCACAAGTCCTCATAGAACCTGTCTTCTCAAACACAACATAGATTAGAGAGAATTCTAAACTAGTTCACCCGGGAAGACATTATTACATTAATTCTACAGAGGTGACACAAAACAGGCATAATGTCAAGATCTGTAAGCTGTAAAGACAGCCTTATCCAAGCATCAAGCAAGACTGGTGTTATGATTTGAGTTTGAACTGTCAACTAAAGGCTCATATATTAAAAGCCTCACTACTAGCTGACTGGTTTAGGGTAGTGACTGGATCACCAATGGGTTTCCAACCCAATGGTATCATACAGAAGTGGTGGAAGTCAGGAGGTGGAACTTTCTTTGAAGAATAGGTTAATGGAAGAATATCCTGTATATCTTATCCCTGCTTCCCCCAACTTCTGGACTACCCTGAGGTGAGCTGCTGTCTTCTGCCATACGCTCACCCACATGATACCCTGCCTCACCACAGGCCCAGAAGCAAGGGAGCAAAGCAGCTATGGACTAAAATCCATAAAGCCACATGACAAAATAATTCTCTCCCCTTTAAACATTTTCTCCCAGGTACTTGTCACAGCGATGAAGAGTCTAAGACACTGCCTTAGGCCTTCTTATAAAGAAAGGCTACAGTTCTGATACTTTGCCCTTGCCAGAGTTCTGAGCACTGCAGTCAGCAACTGAACTCGCATCTTCCCCATAGATAAAATGTCTTAGTTTCAATAAGAATGGCTTCCATAGGCTCATATATTTGAATGTCTAGTCACCAGGGAATAGAAATGTTTGGATTAGCAGGATTAGGAAGTGTGGCATTGTTGAAGGAAGTATGTAATTAGTGGTGGGCTTTGACATTCCAAAAAGCTCATGCTAGGCCCTGTCTGTCTGTCTGTCTCCCTTCTCTCTTCTTGCCACCTGTGGATGAGGATATCTACGCAGCCACTGCTCCAGCACTATGTCTAACTGCATGTTGCCATGCTTCCTGCCATGATGCTATGGAACTTATCTGAAACTATAAGCAAGCCCTCAATTAAATGCTCTCTTTTATAAGAGTTGTCATGGTCATGGTGTCTCTTTGTAGCAATAGAACAGTGACTAAGAGGCCCTGAGAAGGCATTCTCTTTCCTATGCATTACTGTCTCTACCATGGTCTCCTAAGTAATGCCCTAGCTTTGAGTCTTGCCTCTGACAACTTTCTCTACACTACAACCAGATCACCCTGCCTAAATCCAGATCTTCCCGTGCTGAATGTTCTTTTAAGATCTCTGTTAGAATGCCAATGATTTATTGATGAGGTCCAGGATTCTTCCCACAGTGAAGTGTAAAAGTGTAAAAGATTTGTCTACATCTGCCAACACCTCCCTCCCCTGGCTACTGTCAGGTATGCTGGACTAGAAGCAGTTTCTGGAACAGTCCAGTTTAATTTTACTTGTCTATCTTTACATATGTAGAGACCACCTTTCCATTCACCCTCACTCTCTCACACTGTGGCTGGATAATGTTCTGAGTGAGACAAGGTTCCGGCATTGCTGAAACGTACACTTTTGTATGTGTGCATGTGCATATGTGTGTGCTTGATGGGCAGAGAGGATGCAGTGACAAACAAGTACATAGAAGCCATATGGTTATCTGGAGAGAGTCCCAGGCAAAGCCATCAGGAGAAACAGAAGTATAGTTGACTTCTGGACGGAGCAAAGACCCTGACCTTGCCTAGAATGTACTGAACAGAAGGAAAAATGGTTAAAGAACAAAGTATGGAAGGCCTCCTGAATATTGGTGAAGGCTGTGGAATTTTATACCAAGCTCGATAGGATGCCTGGGGAAATATGCACTATTTGAGTTGGCAGAGAACAGAGAGACCTAGGGCAGAAGTGAAAGCAGATGAAGGTTTTAGGGAGCTGAGGAGGTTGCTCTCAGGACTGAGATTAATGGCCTAACAGAGTACTAGGAAGGAAAGAAGACAATTAATTAAGATCATGCCTATGAATTCTGAAAGGGAATTATGGCACCAATTACCAAGAAGAGGGAGGAGAGGATGGGAAGCCCTAGGGGTCTGCTTCAGGTCTACTTGTGATAGCTGAGGGGCTTCAGAGGAGAAGGCAAGGAGACCCTGAAATAGCTGTGTGCTGCTTTAGAGACCTGGGGAAAGGTCAGAGCTGAAGACAGGCATTTGGGAATCATCAGCCTACAAATTCTATTTAAAGCTAGAGAACTGAAAGAAATCAGCAGACTTCCTGAACATTTAAGGAAACTGGGAGATGATGGTATTCCAGGAGCCAGAGAGGAACAAATGATTAGCCATGTCAAATACCCTGAAGACTGGTTTGGGTATACGGCTTGGTTGGTGTGCTGGATAGTTTAATGCCAATTTGGCACAAGCTAACGTCACCTGAGAGAATGGAATCTTAATTAAGAAAATGTTCCCTGAGAGAGGGGCCTGGGTTGGGGAGAAGGTGGGGATGGGAATAGGAGGGATGAGGTGGGGAGGGGGAGGACAGAGAGAGAGAGAGACAGTACTGGGAGAGACAAAAGGATTGGGGTTGGGGTGGGGGAAGCATAGACAATGGAATCTAGGACAATGGACCCCCCCCCCAGAAATCTAAGACTCCTAGCAATGAGGGATATGAAGCCTGAACCTGCCATCTCCTGTAACCAGGTAAGACATCCAGTGAAGGAACTGGGACACCAACCCAGCCACAAACCTTAGACTCACAATTTGTCCTGCCTACAAGATATGGAGGGGTTAAAAATGGAGCAGAATTTGAGGGAAGGGACAACCAATGACCAGCCCAGCTTAAGACCCATGCCATGAGAGGGAGCCCACCCCTGATACTATTAATGATATTCTACTATACTTGCAGACAGGAGCCTAGAATAACTGTCATCAGAGAGGCTTCACCCAGTGACTGATGGAAACAGATGCGGAGATGCACAGCCAAACATTAAGCAGAGCTTGGGGAATCCTGTAGAAGATGGGGAAGGAAGGATTGAAGGAGCCAGAAGGGTCATCACAAGAAAACCCACAGAGTCAACTAACCTGGGCCCACAGGGGCTCATAGAGACTGAAGTGCCACCAGAGAGCATACAAGGGACTGACCTAGGCCCTCTGCACAGATGTAACAGCTGTGGAGTTTGGTCTTAAGTGCAGGAGATGGAGGTAGCATGGAATTTAAGAAGAGTTCTTTTAGTGGAGCAGTAAATGAGAGACCAACTGGAAGTCTCAGGAAATAAGGCAAAGTGAAAAGGCAGGAAGACCTGGAAAGCCCGTGTGAAACCTGGTTCCAAGCGGAATAAGAACGCGAGCACGAGAACCTTTGTTTATAATGAAAGCAGTCCCAGCTACAAGGACCTGCATCAACTCTCTTCCACCCATGTCAGTTTCCACGTGCCAAAGCCTTAGCTCTCCATTCATTTTCCACTGGGGCCCAGGCCAGTCACAGGTTGTGGATATGCTAACTGCTCTGTACGATCCACTCAGAAACCCCCACATCTACGAACACACCACTCCGCCTTTGCTCTCTCTGAGAACCAAGTGCAGCTGAGTTACTTGGTGAAAAGGTTAGGACTTAGGTTCTAAGTAATGATCACATTGCCTCATGATTTCTTCTTTTTGAATACAAGATCTCACTCTAGTCCAGGTTGGACTGGAACTTACTATGTAGCACAGGCTGGCCTTAAACTACCATCACTTCTGCGTTAAGACTCCTGAGTGCCAAGACTGCAAGCATGAGCCTCCATACCCATCCATGTGATCATTACTAATAGTGGGTAATATGCGCACAGAGAACCACCAAAATTCTCCTTAGACAGTGAGAGTGCAGGTGAGGATGGGCTGTGAGTGCTGGTTAGAGTTATCTGACACTCAAGGCAGGATCTTCAAGGGTCAACCACAGGCTAAAGAGGCATCAGTCTTGGTATCTCAGAGGGAGCAGGGCCATGCCAAACCTGTCTCATATCACTATGAACCCTTACGTCTCTTCCACAAAAGTAAGCCTAAAGTAATTCCCACTATCAACCATTTCATCCATAAATGTGTCAAAACTACCCACATGACCCTACCCAAGTTAAAAACATTGTTCGCAGGTAGTCTCACCCTTATGATACACAGAAACCACAAATAAGCCAAATGACTCTCATGTAAAGGCATTCGTGGAAATACTCTATGTTGAATTAGTCACTGGCTCATTTGGCTTTCACTATTTAAGGAGGGCTTTTCGTTTTATTTATATGGTGCAAGTTATTCCTGTATTTTCTGCATAACCAGAAGCCTACTCTGCCAGCACTGGAAAATCGAAATAAACGAAACAAGCCGCCTCCAGATACAGATGCAGAGGAAGACAGAGATCACGCGCCCATGTGCTATGCGGGGATGGTGTGGAAGGAGAATGAGCCTGCTGAGGTGAAGAACATGGAGGAAGGAACCCTGGGCAGAATCCTGGGAAACCCAGGAAGGCAACTACAAGAGCTCTTGGCCATCAAGAAAAGGAGAAGGCAGGTAGATAAGTCAGGTACAAAGTCCTTGAGGCAGAACAGGAGACCACCATGGTGAGGACTCTGCCTTGGGCTCCATGGGACGGAAGTCGCTAGTTTTAAGGCTGTGGCTGACCTCCATCGTAGCACCTGTGTAAAATCAGGAAAAGCTGCCTTCCTCTGAACGGATTATAACCCCAGAGGCCAGCAGATGGCTGACAACCCCACACGGTTCAGCAGACTCTTGGTGGCTTCTGACATTAAAAATGATAAAAGGAAAAGAAAAGGGGGCTGGGGGGACTTCTCACTGGAGATGTGATTACTAGACCATTTCTGGAATTTAAAAATGTCCGGATTTCGGAATATTTGTGCATTTGGACACCCGCCAAGCCTGTTCGATACACAAGTGGTTTCACCCATGATTCTTAGTGTAGCTATGCAGGAAGAGCGCAGCCTCACTGCTTAGGCTCTGCGCCAATTCTTAAGCAAGAGACCCAAAGGAAGACATCCTTCAAGCCATGGCCTCTCACCTCCAGTTTAAGACTTACAAACCCAGGGACAACAAAGGCTGTTTCACATTTTTTATGTGTAAGGGTGCATAAAAAAGGGTGTCCCACATGCATCCCTGAGGCACACAGAGATCAAAGAAGGGCATCAGAAGCCCTAGAGCTGGAGTTATGAATGGTTAGGTGGGTGATGGAACCTGAACTCAGGTTCTCTACAAAATCAGCCAATGCACTAAAGAACTGAGCCCTGTATTTGTTATTTTAGTTTTGAAGGGGAAAGTAACTTTGCGAGTTCACCAGTGAGGGATCTTCCCCAACTCATCAGCCCTTAGTTTCTATCACCATAGCAACACCTCTGTTGAGCCTCCCTTTAGGTTACTTCAGGTCTGGCTCACAAGGTCTTTTCTTTTAACCATCTTGTAAAAACAGTTTTCCAGGATCCTAACCCCCAGCTGGTCGGCTCAAGGGTCCAAGGGTTCTGATCTCACTTGTGAGTTCCAACCCTTATAGAACCCCTCACCAGAGATCCGTATCCAAGCACTTCACTTATACATTGAATGAAAACCACCACCACCCCAAATCATCACACGGGGTCTCTCTAGAGCCCTAAGCAGGGGCCTTCATCTAGACCCCGCTATCTTTTCCTTCATTCCTGCAGTGGCGCCCTAAGGTTGTCTGGCTGCATCTCAAGTTCAATCCATCCTCCATAGTGCACCTCACAGCACTTCCTGAATGTAACAGCTCTTTGTAACAACTTACAACATTATATACAAATAAAGACTCTTTTTCCGGGCCCATTTTTAAAGGGTACATTGTTGCCTCCTCACCCTTCTCTCTGTGCACACAATTTTCTTTCAATCTAATCTCGACAGTGCTCTGAAACCTGCCTCACTCCTTGACACTCTCTGAGATGGTGGCTGTCAGAACAAGGACATACCATAGTTTCTTCAGCTGGTTAACTAAGAGACCTTTCAATTGTTTCTGATTAGAACCAGCTTTCTGAGAGCTACCCACAAGTACAGTGGCCATTTGCAGTGCAGATGCTAGCAGCTCCCATGTCCAGGACACAGCTCTTGGAACAGCACCAAGGCCCTCGTTACAGGATCCCTACATGCATAGCCTTCCCACCGTTTCCTTTTCCTTTACATTTTGAACTCCAACCTGAGTGAGTTCTTTATCATCCCTTAAATATACCATACTTCTTAAATGAGCTCTGAAAACGCAGCCCTCCTCAGAAACAACCAACAAGAAAAAAAAGACCCCAAGAAATTCATTCGGGACATGATCAGAAGAGAATAACAGAGCTAGCCCAGATTTCAGTTTCCCTCCACTGCTCTTATCTAATTTACGGATAATTTATTGAGTTGTTTGTTTACTTTGTTTCATTGGTGTGTGTGTGTGTGTGTGTGTGTGTGTGTGCGCGCACGCGCGTGCTGGGAGTTGAACCCAGGGCTTTTTGTGTGTTAGACAGGTGTTCTTACCACTGAGCTCCATCCCAGTCCCTGACCACCTCTTTCTTCTTTAAAGATTTATTTATTTTATATATATAAGACATTGTCATTGCCTTCAGATACACCAGAAGAGGGTGTCAGATCTCATTACAGATAAGACATTGTCATTGCCTTCAGATACACCAGAAGAGGGTGTCAGATCTCATTACAGACGGTTGGGAGCCACCATGTCGTTGCTGGGATTTGAACTCAGGACCTCTGGAAGAGCAGTCAGTGCTCTTAACCACTGAGCTGTCTCTCCAGCCTCCCACCCCCTCCACCCCGGCCATCTCTTGTGGACTGAGAACCTGAAGACATTTCCCAACCCACACTCTAAGCTGCACCCTCTCCTTATTCACCACACTGGAGCCTGCAGAGACTGCCAGGCCTGCGCACACACTCACCGAGAGAGAAGCCTCCAGGGCCTTCTTCCTCCACCTTCCAGGGATCCTCTCCTTGCTGCAGCAGGGAGATCACTTTTGGTTTGGTAAACGGGAATCCTGCTTGTAGACAAGATGAGCTCAGTAACCAGAAGCCTCAAATGTTTCCCTCACAAGGCCCTTTGCAGAAAAACACATAGCAAAGGAGATGGGCAAGAGGTTCCAGAGATGGAACAAAGCTCTCTGCTGAGAGATGAACCAAGCAAGCATGGAATGACTGCTGGTTGGGAAGATGCCCAGACTATGAACCTTTGCTTCATACCAAGGGAAGCGGTGCCCTCACTGCCACGCCCGCTCCACTGCACATGGGCAGTTCCAGGCCTGCTGTGCAAAGTGTGTGTCAATGCTTACTTATAAGGTCATATTTGTAAGGCCTGAAGGCAAAACTCTGCTAAGATTTCACAATGAAATCTCCATTTGGAAGAGAAGGCACGAGGTCTCGCTTGTGAGTCTCTGCCCACAGGGCACTCTCTTACCCAGCGAGGCCAGGTTGCTGTAGTTCTCCAGCATCACCTCACGGTACAGGCTTCTCTGAGAGGGAACCAGCTTCTTCCACTCATCCCGGGTAAAGAGCACGGCCACGTCTTCAAATGTCAACGACACCTGTGAGGGACAGACAACTCCATGGGAGAAGCCACCCTATAGCCTCAGGCTTTGACACACATGTGCAGATGTATATCCTCACACAGAGATACAGCCATCCAAACACGTGACCAAGTACATGAGAATACGCATATACACATGTATGCACACCACATCATACATACATACACGATAAGAAAAAAACTTTCATGGAAATTGTACAAGCAAAAGATAAAACCATAAAGTGGGAAAAACAACAACAACAACCAACCAACCAACCAACCACCACAGACTGGAGAAGGCTTGGTGAACAACATAAGGATTGTCAAGAAGAAAGAAGAAAAAAATAGAAAACCAATTTTGGTAAGGGCAGAGAATGAAACAGACAAGTGCGGGAGGCAGGACCAGAAAAAAAAGGAATTTTCTCAAGTACGTATGTGTATTCTGTCCCAGGTACCTGGCAAGTTACTTGTGGAATTTGTAGGCATACACCAGACTGGCACCAGGCAACAATAGCCTGTCTATCAAGAGATACATAAGACTGGAACTGTGAACATGGGGTGTGCTCCCCACAGAATCCACCACCCACGGAGGGAGGACCAACTGCTCCAAGGAGGGCATGGGCGATGAAACCCGGTGAAGGCTGAACTGCGTGGATAACTGTCAGAAGGAAAACCAAACAAAATCCGCTCCTTCTGCTACGAAATGAACCGGCAAGGTGCTTACCTGAGATGTCGCTTCCCATTGCTCAGGAGCCATCTTCTTTCTGAAGGTTCTTCTTCCAAAGATGGGTGAAGATGAGGGAGGATCTGAGGGTGGAAAGAAGAAAGGAGTAGTACCTGTTGCTCGGCACCTGTCAGAAGCAGCATCTCCGAAAGTGTCCCATCATCTGAGCCTGGCTCTTCTGCCTCAAGAGAGGGAACCAGGAGCTGGGGGTGGGCATCAGAGAATCGACAAGTCACCAGTCTTCTTGTCCGTGGATGTCCAGAAGCAAGATTCAGGCGACACTGTACTCCATAACCGAGGGGACTCACTGAGCTCCCATGTGAACACCCTTAGACTGTTCACCACATCTCAGCAGGCACTTTCCAGCCCCTTTGGGAAGGAAATTGAAGTCTGAATGCGGCCACAGTGGGGGCGCCTCCGGTTTTGCCCCCTCAGATTGACCACGGGCAGGGACGGTGTTCTTCCTTATAACACGTTGCCCACCCGACTGCACTGCTGCTGTCAGAGATCGATTTCCAGAATACCAGGGGAAAACTCCAGAAAGGGGACCAATAGTAGCCCAGGACAAGAGAGCTGCACGGAAAACACAGCCTGCGTGGTCACTGCCCGGGCGGTGGGGAGCAGGTCACTTGCAGTCCAGAGCCAAGGCCACTGGGAGCGCGCGTTCTGGGGAGGGGGACGCGCAGGAGGCCGCCGAGCCAAACCCAGCCCAGCCCCTGTCTGACGTCCGAACATATCGAGCCTTCACTCACCTTCCCTCCTCCGGCTCCCGCCGCGCCTCACATATGCTCTGAGCCGCCGCGGGTAAGGACTCTGCACGGGGACCTTGGCCCCTAGCCTCGAGCCGCGCCACAGACGCCCTAAGACCCGCGAAGGCTCACGGGGGGGTCAGATCTTGGGGTCCAGAGGGTGGTGGCCGCGGAGCCCTCTGGGAAATGTAGTCCACTTCGAGACACAGGGATTCTGGGATTTGAAGTTCCTCGGTTTGTCTGATGCACAGATTACTTGGAAGGTCAGAGTGGACACCGGGAATCAAACACCTGCTTGTTAGGTAAATAATAAAAGATGTTGCAGGTTAGTGGAAAGGAAGCTGGCACGAAGTACCCTTTAGAAGAGCTTTTTTTTTTTTTTTTTTTTTTTTTTTTTTATAAGGTATTAGTAGGGCTGGAGAGGTGCTCAGCGGTTTAAGAGTCCTTGCTGCTCTTGTTGAGGACCTAGGTTCAATCCCCACTACCCATATCAGTTGCTCACAATGGCCTGTAACTGCAGTGCCTGGGTTCCAATACCCCCTTCTGGCATCTCCGGGCAGCGGATGCATTCCATGCTCATACACACTCACTCATACACACAAGTAATAAATGTCCTTAAAATTCTTCTTTTCCCACAAATAACAACAGCGGGGAGGGGGGAAGTTATTAGAATCAGGCTGAAGGCAGCCACGATGGAGATCTGACGGGCAAAGCTTATCAAATATCCTTCAGCTCCCAAGGACAGGAATTCTGTATTCTTACAAGTTTGGGGAAGTTTGTGTTGACACATGGCCCAACTTGTGTGCCAGGAGTCAAAAGAAAAGGTAGGAAGGCAGTAGATGCAAGCTAAGTTATAACTCAAGGTTGTCTGGGGTGTCTGTTGGAGCTAGGGTGGCAGCTGAGAGAGGAAGAGAGAGATAACTTAGCTCTGTGAGCCTTGTCAATGTCACAGCACATTGCTTGTATCAACTCTCAGTCCAAAGAGGGAGAGACTACAGGAGTGTGTGGTCTGACTTTTCAGAGTACGCTGTACAGTCTGTGTTCTAACGGTCACGCACCAAGCCCTATTATGAGCCATTTGAAAAACTGAATAAAACAAATGTCATTATCCTGAAGTACTTTATTTTTTGTAAAAGGCAAGAACCAGACAACAAGCCACGAACATAATTAGATAGGGATCTAGAAGATACCTGTAATAAGACCAAAAACAAAACAAAAAA
Source organism: Mus musculus (assembly GCF_000001635.26). Taxonomy (NCBI): domain Eukaryota; kingdom Metazoa; phylum Chordata; class Mammalia; order Rodentia; family Muridae; genus Mus; species Mus musculus. Next base: position 51,058,185 of record NC_000077.6, on the reverse strand, counting down.
ACAACAAAACAAAAAACAAAAAAGAAGAAAAGACAAACAACAAAAGAAGGGTAGGGCAAAGCAAGGGCAGCCTGGGCAGACAAGAATGAAGCACGGGGTTGAGGCAACAACTCAGGAGAGGCAGAATTGTAGCAGTTGTAGTTTTGTGGCTGTGACACTCACTTGAGAAGAATAACTTAAGGGTCTAAAATAAAGGGCCAGTTTGGGGCCGTGGTTGGCAGGTTAAAGTCCTCGCCTGACTGACTCCATTGACTGTCGGCTCAGAGCAAGGCAGCAGAATGTCACAGAAGGACAAGGAAGATGAAAGCCGTGGAGCTGAAGGCAGCCAGGAAGCAAAGAGCAGCTAACAGGAAGGGGTGGGGCCAAAATAGACCCTTCAAGGACATCCCTAGAAACCCATCTTCTCTAGCCAGGCCACACCCCCTACAGCTCCATAACACCCCAAAACTGGTTGAAAGACTGAGTCCATCAATGGGTTAAGTCATTGTGTATGTAACAGCCCTTATGATGGACTCCTCCGTGGATACGGCTTATCAACGCAACCAGATATGGGCTTTAGCAAGCTTTTGGGTACCCCTCAATCTAATGAAATTGACAATCCATAGCAATCAGGACAGAGACATTACAGGAAGAGCCAACAGATAATTGTTTTAGAATTTTTTATTTATGAGGACCCGGAAGAAGACTCAGTGGTGAATCGCTCCCTGCCAAGCCTGGTAACCTGAATTCAATTCTAGGAACTCACATAGTGAAAAGAGAGACTGACCTCACACATACACTGTGCCACATACATTCATATATGCACAATAAATACATGCAAAACATTTTATTTTAATTAATTTGGTGGTGGTACTGGAGAATGAACCTGAGCCTCTAGCAGGCTAGACAAGCATTCCACCCCTGAGCCACATCCCCACTCTGTAGAGAAAATCGCTTACGCGCATCATCTGTCAATAAAAAAGACTATGGCCAATGAGCTGAGGCAGGAAATAGGAGGTGGGACACTGGCAGGAAGAGACAGGATTCTGGGAAATAGTGGGAAAAAAATAAAAGGAGATGATGAGAGAGATGTGAAAAAGCAGCAGCTGAGCCTGAAGGACAGGTAACTAAGTGGTAGACAGAATAGTTTGAATGGGTTAAGTAAGCTACAAGCTAGTCAGAGAATGAGCCAAAGCTATGGCCTAACCAACTAATAATAAATAATTAGTCCCAGAGTTGTCATTCCTAGAGCAGGGGATAGAAGAAAAAAAACATTTTTTTTTTAAACACCAGCCCTCTTTTAACTTTTGAGACAGAGTTTCATCAAATTGGCTAGGCTAACATTGACCTCACTCTGCAAAAGCTGGCCTTGAACTTTGAATTCTTTTGCCTCAGACTCCTAGATAGCTGAAGTGGCAGACTCTCCCAGGCCAGGCTAGTAGGTATTGTCAGTCACACAAAAAAAATTATAAATACACCCAGCCCAGCCCCACTCCAGTTTCTTGGTGCCACAGAGCAGAAATTAGTAGTTAGGGTTTTGATTCTTTTATCAGCACTTAGAAGCCAAGCTTAACCTGTCACCATTCACATCTGCTTCAGTTACAACTGAAGCCACAATGTATTTGTTGCAGCTCAGTAACTTTCAAAGCTCTTATCTGAGGCTTATTTACTTCAAGGTATTCAAGTAAAGTTTTATTTCTAGTTGTTAATATTATCTTAAGGCTTTCTTTTTTATTCTGTCAACATCCTTGAAGTTTATCTTTGAAGATGGTTTTCTTCCGTTTCTTGAAACAGAATTACTGTGTCAAGGACTGCTAAACCCTAAGGTGTTTAGGGTTGGTCTGATGCTATGTATACAAATGCTAAATTCTGAACCCCAAGATCTTGCTACCCTCAGATGAGTGAATTCTCACATACACTGATCTTTGCTGTGTAAACCTTCCTCCCCAATTTTAAGCCATTGGTTACATAAAAATGCCTATAGCCAGTCACTGTGGAGAGTAGAGGTAGACAGGATTTCAGTTACCTGGTGGAGGTAGTGAGGAGGGACCACAAGGAGAGAGAGAGAGAGCTGGAAAGGAAAATAGAGAATGGGAGGAGAGAGATAAGGAGACCACCATTAGATGGGATGGACCATGAGCATGTGGCCAGAAGAAGTCTACCCTGAGGACAGGCTGATGGAGCAAGAAAGCAGCTGGGGTGAGACCAAGCAACTAACTTGGGGAGCACAGCTGGGAATTAGCCAATCTAGCATATATAAAAATAGATTAGGGGTAATCACACAGTAATTGTGCTAAGCTGATTAAAATAAATTATAGGCCTCAATCTCAATTATTGGGAGGCTTGATGGCTTAGATTTTTCAAAACCTACACTAATGAGGGTTCTTAAATGCTTCAGCCTTCCTTTTAGGCCACCACTCAATAGAGGGAGTGGAAAAGAAAAGTTAATAGGAAACAGGTTGTGGACCTGTTTAGAAATAGTTCTTTGGGTGGGGGGATTCCAATCCTCCTTGTCAGCAACCAAGTCGTCTAGCAAAACGCCAACACGAATCAGCAGCAGCAATCCAGCCCACTGGGCAATCACCATTCACGAATCAGCAAGTAAAGGCAGTTCAATCCAGAGGAAACCACGAAGCTCTGCCAATCAGCCCAAGTCCACGAAAGTGGAAAGATGCCCCCAGACTATCACAAGAAGTTCTTCGGCTAGCTGCTCTCTATGCAGTCACAACCAGCAAAGATCAGTGATGGAGACGCAGTGCCAGAGCCTCCTCCCACAGATTTATATCTTTTCTAAGCATCATTTATCCTTTCACTTGTCTGGCCCAGCAAAACATTATATGGCATGACTGAGTTTCCAAAGAAACCAGAAATTTCTATTTAAGGGGCTGGCTGGGTCATAATAAGAATGAATGGAGTTAATCAATAGCATTTACAACAACACCAAGGCATTGAGTCTGGAGCCTAGTTCTCCCCTGGGAGAATTTATAATCCAAATTCTCATTATTGGTTGATGGCCACATGTGTCTGATGCCAGTACCCACTTGCGATTTTCCTTCAGTCTTTTCTGTATTTAGGAGAGATATGGCTTTGCTTGCTTGTTTGCTTGTTTGATATGCAGTTTTGAAAAGTTGTGCAATTATGCATAACAAAAGAAAATGTTATGGCATCAAAATCTTGATCCCTCTGCCTTAGTCCCTGGAGTGTTAGGAGCACAGGGGACAGCCACCACACCTCCCTTAGGACTGTTTTCTTTGCAGTATTTTGGACTTGAGCTGGTGGTGAGAGCAGAATTACTGGAAATAGACTCCTGAGTCTTCAGAGGATCCATATACTTAGTGGATTGTGGGCTGACACATTCAGAGCTTCAGGAGGTGCAGAAGAGGCTGACCTGATAGAACCAGATCTGTTAGCAGAGGGTCAGAGGTGATGACATTACATACTATGATGGTTTGTATATGCTTGGCCCAGGGAGTGGCACTATTAGAAGGTGTGGCCCTGTTGGAGTAGGTGTGGCCCTGTTGGAGTAGGTGTGGCCCTGTTGTTGGAGTAGGAGTGTCATTGTAGGTGTGGGCTTTAAGGCCCTCATTCTAGCTTCCTGGAAGCAAGTATTCTGCTAGCAGCCCTCAGATAAAGATGTAGAACTCTCAGCTACTCCTGTACCATGCCTGCCTGGATGCTGCTATGTTCCCACCTTGATGACAATGGAATGAACCTCTGAACTTGTAAGCCAGCCCCAATTAAATGTTGCCCTTTATAAGATTTGCATTGGTCATGGTGTCTGTTCACAGCAGTAAAACCCTAACTAAAGCACCAACTGACAGACTGGAAGATGTCACAGTTCTTGGGGCACTGGGCTGGCATGCAGTGTGGCTTTACATAATGGAAGATGTCGCAGTTCTTGGGGCACTGGCCTGGTATGCAGCATGGTTTTCCTTGAGGAGGAAATGGTCTACTTCAGCCTGAGAGTTCCTCCAGTCCCAGCAACATACCTTAAAACCAGGACTGGGGAGGACCAAACTGCTTCAAAACAGCTTGAGAGAGCTGTCTCGAGCAGAAAGGTCTGAACTATAGAGTTTTAGAGTAGCAAGAAAAAGATGTCTAGAGCAGAGCAGAAAATACACACACACACACACACACACACACACACACACACACAGCTATCTGAAAAGCTGTCTAGAGTAGAGCAAAACAGAGAGAGAGGGGAGGGAGAGGGAGAGGGAGGAGAATGAAATCTGAAAAGCCATCTCCAGCAGACTACAAAGCCAAGAGCTATCTACAAAGAGCTGTCTAGAGAACCATCCTGAGCAGATCATAGACCACCAGCTTGGACCAATGATTTGACCTCAAGGCATTTGTTTGCCCTGTTCCCAGACACCCCTTCTCTCATAACCCAGCCCTAGCCAAGGCTGGTCCTTGGCGCAACACTCAACAACTCACTATCTTCCCCTCTATGTCTCTCTCTCTCTCTCTCTCTCTCTCTCTCTCTCTCTCTCTCTGTGTGTGTGTGTGTGTGTGCTTGTGTGTGTGTCCACCTGTCTCTCTCTGTTTGTCTCAGGGTGTTTCTGTCTCTCTGTCTCTGTAAGTGTGTATCTCTGTCTCTCTGGGTGTCTGTGTCTATGTATGCATCTCTGTCTCTGTGTGTATGTGTGTGTCTGTCTCTGTCTTTCTGACTCTCTGTGTGTCTGTATCTCTGTGTCTCTATCTCTCTCTGTATCTTTCCGTCTCTGGCTCTGTGCGTGTACCTGTGCATGCTTAGTGTCTAACAGCACGGATCAGGAACTGAGGCAGGTCCCAATGACCTGCAGTAACAAAAATAGACACCAGAGGGAAGAAGAGACCACCAGCTTCAGAAAAACAGGAGAAGGAAGACTATTTCCCCTCTTTTTTCTCAGACAGGGTATCTCTAAAAAGGCTAAGAACTCACCATGTAGCCCCAGGGTGGACTCTGCATTTTCAGTGGTCTCCTGCCTCAGTGTCCCAAGTGCTGGGATTACAGCCTACCCTTTAATTATGAATCTGTATAACACAAACCAAGAGTCAACACACAATCAAGAGTGGACACACGTCCAGAAAGACCGAGGAGTCCCCAGCCAGCACAAATAGTAACAGTCTTCCCTGCAATGCAGCAGGCTGTGGGTGCTGATGGAGGTGAGTTCTTCTGTGCTTGTCCATCCGGCAAAAATTCCAAGTCAATCTACCACGCCCACGATTAATTACTGCCCTTCCCAGGAGCAAGTGACAGAGAGTCTGGATGTCCATTGGCTGAGGACAGACAGGAAACTGTGATGTACACGGACCATGAGCTTTCTTCAGCCATAAAGAAGAGTGAAGTTATATTTTCTGCAGCAAAATAGATGCAACCAGAGTGAGGCATGATAAGTGAAATCAGTCAGATTTAGAAAGGCAAATACTGCATGCTTTCTTCCATTTGTGGCTTCTAGATCCTAAAAGAGATGTGTAAAATCATATATGTTCACGTGACACAAAACTGGAAATTCAGGAAGGAGGGAGACTTAGTTTTCACATTTAAAAATACTTTGTTATTATTATGTGTATGTGTGTCATATGTTCTGTGTGCATGACTGTAGGCATGTGTCTGCAGCACCAGGCATGTAGAGGTCAGAGAACCACTTCTGAATGTCAGCTCTCTCCCTCCACCCTGGGTCTGAAGGCAGATCTCCAGTTGTCAGGTTGTGCTGTGTGGTGGCTAATACTGGTTGTTAACTTGACTACATCTAGAATAAACTACAATCCAGAATTGGAGGGCTCACCTGTAATCCAGATCTTGAGGTTGGAAGACACAAGTTCCTGACCGGGATCTTGGCATGGAGATCTTGAGGCATAGTGGCCATGAGAATCTTAGGCCCAGGCAAGGTAGGACAAGTCTTTAATCCCAGGAGACTAAGGCAAGGGTATCTCTGAGTTCAAAGTCTGCCTGGAACAAAGCAAATCCTAGATTCAGGCATGGTGGTATATACCTTTAATCTGGGCCACACTTTCAGCTGGAGACCTATGTAAGACCTACGTAAGGGAGAAGGAAGTTTCACTCTTCTTCACCTGCTTGCATTTACTTGCCAGCACATCTGTTGGCAGCTACTTCTGCAGAAGACCAGTTGAAACAGCCTCGTGGGACTGAGCAACTACTAAATTCTTGGCCTCCCTGTTCACAGCTGACCATTGTTGGGTTATTTGGACTACAGACTGTAAGTCCTCACAATAAATAACCTCGATATAGAGAGACAGTCCATAAGTTCTGTGACTCCAGAGAACCCTGACTAGTACAAGCTGCGAGCATCTCTACTGGCTGAGTCATCTCTCAGACCCAGTGGTTGCATTTCTAAACTTGCACTCCATTAACCCCAGTTACACTTGAAGTCTGAGGGCCTGACTCAACACTCTAGGGTCATGGGATGCACTTACTTTAAGAGCTGTCACATAGGATGAACATATACATTTCTGCTACTTTATTTTATTTTTAGGATTTCAGTGTCAGGAGATAATTCTCAGACCAGTTCTCTACTTCTACCAAGTGCGTCCCAGGGATGGAATGCAGGTGGTTCCTACTTTATGATTTTATTTACAAAAAGGAAAGAAGAGAAATAAGTAATCCCTATCTTATGTTTTAAAAACTTTAATTTTGATATTCTGATTAACATTTGAACCTGGTTGAAATGACATAAACAAAGCAGCTTTGTAACCTTTTGGTGTGTGTTGTCCTTTTCCTAAGTGTTCCCTCATGCTTGAACTATCAAACTGTTTTTTTTTTCCCTGACTGGTCCTGGAAAGCCTTTTTTGTGGTATATGCAAAGATCAAGCTTTTATGGGGTGAAGGTCTCTAAGGAAGAAGAAAACTCCTCTGACAACTGTAAGCCATGCTGAGCCATCTCCCCACAGCTGATCAAATGGGGAGACATGCAGGCACAGGAGTGACTGCCACAAGGTTTCTACACTCAAAGAATCCAGCAGCAACAGGTGTGGACCACACAGGGAAGCCCAGGGTTGCTTGGAGGGTTCAGGGAAACAGGGACTAGAGGCTCTGTTGTGGTCTGTTGTGGGTTCTGCAGGTAGGGGTGAAAAGGCGACTCACACAGGCTTGGGCTGGTGGGTTTGGATCATTCCCATGTGCCCTAGGCTTAGAAACCCTACTACCAGATAACCAGTCCTAGGGTTATTAGGATAGAGTTATTAGGATAAGCTGACATCAGGTGTCCTGGCTTCTGAATTACGTGGAATATAAAGGCCATCACCCTGCTTGAACTGCAGTGAGGGGGTCCCTTTCTCATCCCAGAGGACCCCCATGCCAAAATGTCAAAACATAAGATACAAAAATAAGGAGGCATAATTAATAGAAACTCAAGAATTCAATTTTTAAAAATATGTATTCATTTAGACCTTAATAGCACATTTTGAAATATATGTTTCACATACTATAGGCAACTATTTTCTGCTTTGGCTGGCATGGTGGTAACTGTTTGTAATCCCAAGATACAGGAAGCTGAGGCAGGAGGATCACTAGTTTTAAGTTAACTTGGGTTAAATATCTAGATACAATCTCAAAAGAGAAGCATATTAAAACTTGCTGTTTTGAAACTTAGAATACCCCAGATACAATTTGCAAAACACATGAAACTCAAGAAGAAAGAAGACCAAAGTGTGGATACTTCGTTCCTTCTTAGAATGGGGAACAAAATACCCATGGAAGGAGTTATAGTTCAGACCTGAGACGGAAAGAAGGACCATCCAGAGACTGCCCCACCTGGGGATCCACCCCATAAACAACCACCAAACCCAGACACTATTGCATACGCCAGCAAGATTTTGCTGACAGGACCCTGATATAGCTATCTCTTGTGAAACGATGCCAGTGCCTGGCAAACACAGAAGTGGATGCTCACAGTCATCTATTTGATAAAACACAGGGTCTCCAATGAAGTAACTAGAGAAAGTACCCAAGGAGCTAAAGCGGTCTGCAGCCCTATAGGAGGATCAACAATATGAACTAACCAGTATCCCAGAGCTTGTGTTTCTAGTTGCATACGTAGCAGAGGATGGCCTAGTCAGCCATCAGTGGGAGGAGAGGCCCTTGGTCTTTCGAAGATTATATGCTCCAGTACAGGGGAATGCCAGGGCAAGGAAGCAGGAGTGGGTGGGTTGGGGAGTGGGGTTGGGAGGGGTATAGGGGACTTTCAGAGAAGAAACTAGGAAAGGAGACAGCATTTGAAATGTAAATGAAGAAAATCTCAAAAAAAAAACTAGCTACTTTAATATCATGTTGCTGTTTTACTAGGATGCTTTATTATTTCTTCTGTTTCATTTAGAACGAGGTGCTGTATTTGACATTAGCATATATCGAATGTATAATAAGCAAAATTTGAACACTGCGATATTTTTCTCTATAGAGAAGAAATCAGCAGATGAAATTTATTTCTTTAAAAATAAGTTGGTTTCAGGAGATCTTAAGAGCACTTGCTGCTCTTCCAGAGGATCCAAGATCATTTCCCTGTTCCCAAGTCAGGCAGCTTACACCTATTGTAACCCCAGTTCCAGGGGTTCCACACCATCTTTTGACCTCCTTGGGTACTAGCAGCCATATGACTGTGGAAAGCAGTCACAAGACCCCTAAGTCACTTTTCTTTTACTTTTTAGCTGAGTCTAGAGGTGCTTCACTCATGGCTAGGACTGAGGGGTTCAGCCTTAACAGTGTAGAGTCCCATCTGTAGCTTGTGTTTTCACACACAGTCAGTCTAGAAGGTCACATAGTCAGACTAGATTTCTTCACCTCTAAAGCATGTTTGTCCTTCAGAGAGCAGCAGGGCAACAGGCTTGTCACCATGACAAGACTGGGTGTGTGGCTCCAGGCTTGTCACTATGACAAGACAAGATTGGGCGTGTGACTCCAGGTTTGTCACCATAAGACAAGACTGGGTGTGTGGCTCCAGGTTTGTCACCTTGACAAGACGAGACTGGGTGTGTGGTCAGCCTGCCCCTGGGTGTTGTCTGACCCTTTCTTTCTTCTCTGAGGGGATTCCTGCTCCACCTCAAGCTGCAACATGTCTAACTCTAACCAATATGAGACTGGACAATAGCAATCATGACCAAAGCAACAGCCATCTACCACAGGTTGCTCTGAGGGTTACCAAGCAGATATGCACCATGCTAAGAGGGCTTAGAGTCTCTGTTGAGGATCCTTGTCACTGTCTCCTTCATGTCCTTGTTCCTCAGGCTGTAAATGAAGGGATTCAACATGGGGGTAACCACAGTATACATGATGGTGGCTACTGAGACCTGGATGGAGAAGGAGCCCGGAGGTCGTATATAGATCCCCAGAATCGTCCCATAGAACAGGATGACCACAGACAAATGTGAACTACACGTGGAAAATGCCTTGTGCCTGCCCTTGGCAGAGGGGATCTGGAAGACCGCCATGGTGATTCGGACATAAGAGACCACAATGAGAATGCAGGGGGCCACAAAGAGAAACAAGGTTCCCAGAGAGGCAAGTTGATTGACTCGTGTGTCCGAGCAGGCCAACTTCATGAGCAGGTAAGCATCACAGTAGAAGTGAGAGATCTCTGGGATGGAGGAGCAGAACCTCAGTCTGCTCATGAGGAGTGTGTGCATCAGAGAGATGAGGGCAGAGCACATCCACACAACGGCTGCCAGCCCCACACAGAGCTGGGGGGTGATGATGGTGTGGTACTGTAGTGGGTAGCATATGGCCACGAATCTGTCCAGGGCCATGGCAGCCAGCAGAAGGGTGTCCACATGGGCAAAAGAAATCATGAAGAACATCTGAGTCAGACACTGTGCATAAGAGATGGTCCTCGTTCCAGCCACATGGCCAGCCAGGAGCCTGGGGATGAGATTGGTGGTGAAGCAGACATCAACGAAGGAAAGGTTGGCCAGGAAGAAGTACATGGGGGTGTGCAGGCAGGGGTCGGAGATGATGGCCAGGAAGATGAGTGTGTTCCCAGCTACCGTGACCAGGTACATGCACAGGAAAGCCCAGAAGAGGATTTGTTGCTGCTGTGGGTCATTGGTGATACCAAGCAGGAGAAACTCGCTGACTCCAGTCTCATTCTCCCTCCCCTTGGACATCTTCCAGAGGCTCAGGCTCCTGAAAGGCGGAGGCTGGACACTGGAACTCAATGTGTGATCAGACTCAGGTCATAGCTCATATGTAGGACCTTTCTACCAGAACTCTCTCTCTCTCTCTCTCTCTCTCTCTCTCTCTCTCTCTCTCTCTCTCTCTCTCTCTCTCTCTCTCTCTCTCTCTCTCTCTCCCCCTCTCTCTCTCTCTCTCTGTGTGTGTGTGTGTGTGTAGTTCACAATAGAAGATTAAGGACTCAGTTTTCTCCCTCTATGGTTGGATCTAGGGATGGAACCCGGGTGCTCAAGCTTGAAATGTGCTGGCAAGTTTTACATAAACTTGGCACAAGCAGAGGTCAAAGGAGAAGAGAGTGCTGTAATTGAGAAAACTCATTCATAAGATCAGGCTGTAGTCAGGTATACAGCGCATTTTATTAATTAGTGTTTGATGGGGCATGAGGAGCATTGTGGGTGGTGCCATCCCTGGGTTAGGGGGTCCTGGCTTCAATAAGAAAGCAGGCTGAGCAAGCCAGAAAGTAGCATCCTTCCATGTCATAGGGTCCTGCCTCCAGGTTCCTGCCCTGTTTGACTTCCTCCAATGAACAGTGATGTGGAGGTCTAAGCCAAGTGAACCTTTATCTCCCCAAGTTACATTGGTCATGGTGTTTCCTTACAGCAATAGTAACCCTAAGTATGGCAGATGCAGAAGCCATGACCGGGTACTGCTTACTGGCTTGCTCAGCCTGCTTCCTTATAGACCCATGGCCTCCAGCTCAGGAATGGCCCCACCTACAATGGGCTAGGCCCTCCACCATTGATCACTAATTAAGAGACTCACAAGCCACAGTTACCTTCTGAGCCACCTCACTGGCCCCTGTCTGTGTAGCTTCATCAGGTGTTCCTCCTTGTGCCGCTCCTTGCTTACACCTCTATCAAATTTGCTTCTTCATGGATTCAATTATGGAATATTTTCCTCATGAGGCCATGCATTCCCCAGAACAGAGGCACATCTGTCTCAGGCACTGCTCAGTGCCAGGAACAATGCCTGGCACACAGTAGGTGCCCAAGAAAGTAGTCAAAGGAAAGAATGTTCACAAAGCCCTTGAACACTAAAATCTAGCAACGTAAAACTGCAGCTGCTGTAGAAATGTTTGGTTGTATTTAAGCAGTCCATCCAAGAAATTAAACCAGGCTGGAGAGATGGCTCAGCAGTTAAGAGCACTGACTGTTCTTCCAGAGGTGCAGAGTTCAATTCCCAGCAACCACATGGTGACTCACAACCATCTGTAATGGGTTCTGATGCCCTCTTCTGGTGTGTTTGAAGGCAATAACAGTGTACTCACATATATAAAATAAATAACATCTTTAAAAAAGAAAAGAAAAGAAAGGAAAAGAAAAGAAAGGAAACCGAGAGGCTGGACTGATGGCTGAATGATTGAGTATTTCCTGTACTTTCAGGGGACTGAAGTACTGTTCTCAGCACCCATTGCAGGAGGGTCACAACTGTCTGTATTTCCAGGTCTGGGGAGTCTAGTGCCCTCTACTGGCCCCCAAAATCACCTGCCTGAACATACTCCCCACACACAAATTTCTTTAAAAACAAACTAAAATAGATATTTGAAACATGATGTGCAGTCCTACATAGTTAGAATTGAGAGCTGACCCTGACAGTGCTCAGCCAGGGCCAGTGTTGACAAGTCTAAGGTCATGGTCTATAGGAGTTTCTTCTGTGTCACTGTGAAAGAGGATGGCATGTACAGACTCTGAGTGACACAGGGCCTGTGACTACTGAGATCAGAGGTGGATAAACTTGTTTCTGTCACCCAGATCTCTCCTCCATGTATATTTCTATGACCTTCTGTCTCACTTTTTTCCTGAAGGCTTCTATGTTGTTGTGGTTTCCAGGGTGATCTCCTGAGATGTGTTAAAACTTGAAGAAGTAGGGCATGGTCTTGGAGCCATGTCTTGGCTGGTTAAGAGCTCTGGCCGCGCTTGGCAGCTCACAATATATACTTCCAGTTTTAGGGGATTAGGGGATATGATACCCCCTTCTGGTCTCCATGGGTTCTTTACACAAGTGTGTACTACATAGATAGCAGGCAAAACACTCATACACACAAATATAGATAGATACATAGATACATAGATAGATAGATAGATAGATAGATAGATAGATACATGACTGATAGATGATAGACAGATGATAGATAAAGGATAGATACATGATAGACAGTAGATACATAGATGATAATTAGATAATCGATAGATGAAAGGTAGATAGATGATAGATAGATGATAGATGGACAGATGACAAATGATGCATAGATGATAGGTAGATGATAGACGGAGAGAGAGAGAGAGAGAGAGAGAGAGAGAGAGAGAGAGAGAGAGAGAGGGTGAAGGACAGAGGGAGAGATAGAGAGAGAGAGAGAGAGAGAGAGAGAGAGAGAGAGAGAGACAGACAGAGAGAGAGACAGAGAGAGAGACAGAGAGAGACAGAGAGAATTTGGAGTTAAACTGCTGGTAGGTCTTCTGGCCATTGTGTTGTGTGCTTGAGGGAACCCCAGTCCATCCCCTGTCTTATTTCTTGTCCTGGTCAACACACATGGTTATGTTATACCACACTCTTCTACCAGCATGTGCTGCCTCACCATAGGCTACAAACATAGGAGCCAGTTGTCTCTAAAGCAAAGCCCTCTAAAACCATAAGCCCAAATCAACCTTCCATCTTTGTAAGTGGACTGCCTCAGATGCTACTAACAGCGATGGATGCTGATGAATATAGATTTTTAAAGTCCTGCAAATCATTTCACACAGGCTGATAGCTAAAAAATTCACAGAAAAGCTGGATTTCTGACTCTTGGAAGTCTTATCCTGAGAACAATCATCAACTCATTCTCAGGGCATCAGTCAGTCAGGAAAATGGATGTGCTCATCTCAATGAAAAACCACTATGCTTTAGAAAGTGCCCTGTAACAACTCTCTGTGGAGACTTCCTTTGTGTCCCTTAAGAGCCTTCCTCTGTAGTAAATTTATCAATGTCCCCAGTAGACTAGGTGGCACAGTAGAGTTCGGGGATTCCCCAGGCAGCAGAGCAAACATTCTCTGCTCCAGGCAGTCTGTTCTGATTGCCATGGTCCCCTGCTAATCTGTCCCTGGAGTCACTGGGGAAAATGTCCACAGTGTATACACTTCCTGCCTGTTACCTTTCTGGGTGGTGGGTGGTGGAGACTCTGAGGCAGCTCTAAAAGCTGAGCTGAAAGCAGAGCTCTGTTTGTTACGGAAAGGCAATTTTAGACATAGACCATTCACTTCTATCACTCGAAACAGAAACAAAGTGTAAGGCATTCTTGGTGAGGGGTTTGTTTTTTGTTTTAATATAGCCCAGGCTGACCCTGAACTTGCTGTATAGCAGAAGATGAACCTGAACTCCTGAACTCTGCCTCCACCTCTGGAGACTGAGATAGCAGCCATCACACAATTTGAATTCTTAGAGAATTAACTTTTATTCAGGTTCAAAGTGAAATGGCAGATATGAGGAGTTCTTGTACTGTTGCTCACTCAGGCATTGAGCAGGTACACATGAAGTGTGCTGTAATTTCCCTGTCAGACCACCAAACTATCAGGACTAAACCCTGCCTTCTGGTAATTCCGTTTTGTTTCAGAAAGCTCCAAAGAGACTCCAAACTGACAAGTTCCAAGGAGAGGAGGATGGGAGGGGCTGCAGCTCAGTAGAGCATTAGCCTAGCATCCATGAGATTCTGGATTCGTCCCTAGCACAGCACAAACCAGGAGTGATGGTGCATACCTGTGATTTCAGCACTCTGGAAGTAGAGGCAGGAGGGTCAGGAAATCAAGGTCATTCTTGATCATATAATTGGAGACCAGCTTGGGGATATATGACCCCCTGTCTCAAAAGTGAATTCATGCATACACATACACACAGTTACAAAGAAGGAAGGAAGGAAGGAAGGAAGGAAGGAAGGAAAGAAGAAGGGAGGGAGGGAGGGAGGGAGGAAGAAGGAAGGAGGAAGAAAGGAAGAAAGGAAGAAAGGAAGAAAGGAAGAAGGAAGAATGAGAAAGATAATAAAGGGATAATTGAGATGTATCAAAAATTATTGAGAGTCTCAGGTACCGGCTGGAGAGATGGCTCAGCCGTTAAGAGCACTGACTGTTCTTCCAGAGATCCTGAATTCAATTCCCAGCAACTATATTGTAGCTCACAACCATCTGTAATGTGTTCTGATGCCCTCTTCTGGTGTGTCTGAAGACAGCGACACAGTTCTCACACAAATGAAATAAATAGATCTCTTTTTTTAAAAAAGTCTCATGTACATGGTGATTGGCTTACAGGGAAAAACATATGGAGAAAATCACATGATTAAAAAAACAATTTAAAAATATTTTCTTTAGAAGTCAGCATTACCTACCATCATTTAATAATCTCAAGGGAGACATTAGCACCATTTCTGGTTGATCAGAACCTTGTACTTCCAGTGGAGCCCCCTCCTGCTCTCCAAATCCCATGCTCTGCACACTTCTACTCAAGAGGAAATTGGGGCAGAAAATGGCAGCGGAGGCTGGTTCTCCTGCTCCCACCCTGTGATTCCTGTTTAATCTAGAATTTGAGCAGTTGGCTCTTCTCAGTCACCCTCACCCAGTGTGGGTGACAATAGTGGAAAACAAGTGGAGGGTGTGCTCACAGTGTCTGACTCCATCCTGGGAAACAGAAGTCAAGGCTTACAGCTTCCAGGATGTCCCACACTTTATTTGATCACAGTCACTACCACACAGAACACTAAGAGAATGCAGTAAAGAATATCAGGCCCTTCCCACACTAACTAAAGTCACATTGTGACCAAGAGGGAGAGTAACAGGTGAGTAGGGTGGAGGGAGAGGCATTGAGAGGACAGAGGGAATAATTCGGTGGTTAAGCACTGTTCTCAAATGCACAAGGCACTGGGTTTGAGTATCAGCACCACAGAAATTTACCAAATTAAAGAAAGCAAGGACAGAGAACACACAGGGCTGACATGAAACATAACATGCGCTGAAAAACCATGCTTTCTACAAATGTGTCAGTTTACCTGGTGTCATTGAGCCTTTGAGCTTTCACAAGCCCAGGCCAGTTGTCCCACTTGGAAGTGCCTTTCTCCTTCACCAGACCATCTCCTCTTCTGCTACCATGCACATGTCTTTGTCCATAATTTTATACCAGGACATAGGAACCTGGAAACCCAGGCTCAAGACCCCAGTCTATTCCTGTAGTATGCTGTCCCCAGACCTAGGTGTCATAGGTGAAGAGCAACTTCCCAATTAAAACTACACTGGTCCTACCCAACTGCCAGTGCTGGTCTGAATTCCTTTCCCTCAATTCTGGCCTTGGCTTCCACTCATATCTCTGAAAGCAAACTGATGTCCCATGACAGCCCACCAGAGCAGAGGTGTTTGGCAGGGGTCCTGGGAGGAGACATGAGTGGTTCCACCTGCCAGCCAGAGGACTCCTTGCTGAAACCTATCTGATGCTTCATCCACATGGCTCCACACTCTCTCCAAAGTGGTCTGCTTCCTTTCCATTCAGATGTTTAAAATCTCTATAGATTGGGGCTTAGGGTGGCCCGGAAGTATTATGTCAGGTGGTTTAAAGCACACTTTATAAAGTCATGTGCAGAAGACAAGGTAAATCTGGAGGAACTTTGCGGGTGTGGGACCTACAGATACTTAGGTGAGTGTGGACATAATGGGACCACTGCACCAGTTCCAGGGATGGCCAAATACACATTGTCTAGGTGTTATAGAGTTGGTGAGGCATAGTGTTCTCAAGCCACTATGAAACAATATTCAAAATATTATCTAGACAACTAAATGTACCAAGACTTTCCCACCCATCAATTCCTTACCTTCTTCACTGCTAACTGGTGCCAGGCATGAGAGCAAGTGCCATGAAACAGTTGGCAATTAAGGCAAAAGCTGACCAACAGTGGCTATGCCTGTGCAGTTGGCAGCCCCCTGTGTTCTCATGTCTCTTTGGTGAGGGTGCTGTGCACAGTCTCCTGGAGGAATAGTTTGCCTTCCTCTGGGCTGGAACATAGTTTCATTTCATGCATGTTAGTCATTTTATGTCCTCATCACAGCATCACACCATCATCATAGCATTACAGCATCATGATACATGATACATGATAGACAATAGATAAACAGATAAGTAGATAATAGATAAATGATAGGTAGATAGATGATAGATAGATGGACAGATGATAAATGATGCATAGGTGATAGGTAGAGAGAGAGAGAGAGAGAGAGAGAGAGAGAGAGAGAGAGAGAGAGAGAGATATTTCGGAGTTAAACTGCTGGTAGGTCTTCTGGCCACTGGGTTGTGTGCTTGAGTGAGCCCCAATCCATCCCCTCTCTTATTTCTTGTCCTGGTCATGGTTTTGTTATATCACACTCTTCTATCAGCATGTGCAGCCTCACCATAGGCTACAAACAAAGGAGCCAATTGTCTCTGGAGCAAAGCCCTCTAAAACCATGAGCCCAAATCAACCTTCCATCTTTGTAAGTGGACTGCCTCAGATGCTACTAACAGTGATGGATTCTGATGAATACAGAGTTTTAATGTCCAGTAGACTAGGAGGCACAGCAGAGATGGGGGACTCTCCAGGCAGCAAAGCAAACATTCTCTGCTAAAAGGAGTCTGTTCTGATTGCCATGGTCCCCTGCTAATCTGGCCCTGGAGTGACTGGGGGCAATGTCCACAGTGTATACACTTCCTGCCTGTTACCTTTCTGGGTGGTGGGTGGTGGAGACTCTGAGGCAGCTCTAAAAGCTGACCTGAAAGCAAAGCTCTGTTTGTTACGAAAAGGCAATTTTAGATATAGACCATTCACTTCTATCACTCAAAACAGAAATAAAGTGTAAGGCATTCTTGGTGTGGGAGTTGTTTTTTGCTTTTTTCTTTTTTGTTTTATTTTTGTTTTAATATAGCTCAGGGTGGCCCTGAACTTGGTATATAGCAGAAGATGAACCTGAACTCTTAAACTTTGCCTCCACCTCCTGGGACTGATATAGCAGCCATCACACAGTTTGAATTCTTAGAGAACACCTTTAACTTTTATTCAGGTTCAAAGTGAAATGGAAGAAATGAGGGGTTCTTGTCCTGTTGCTCACTCAGGCATTGAACAGATAAACATGAAGTGTGCTGTTTTGTCAGACCACCAGACAATTAGGACCAAACCCTGCCCTGTGGTAATACTGATGTGTTCCAGAAAGCTCCAAAGAGACACAAAACTGACAAGCTCCAAGGAGAGGAGGATGGGCATGGCCGCACCTCAGTAGAGCACTAGCCTATCATCAATGAGGTTTCAGCTTTGAACCATTGCACACCACAAACCAGGAGTGGTGGTTCATACCTGTGGTTCTAGCACTCCAGAGATGGAGGCCAGGAGGGTCATAAATCCAAGGTCATACTTGATCATATAATTGGAGACCAGCCTGGGAGATATATGACACCCTGTCTCAAAAGTGCATTCATAAATACACATACACACAGATACAAAGACAGCCAGGAAAGAAGGAAGGAAAGAAGGAAGGAAGGAAGGAAGGAAGGAAGGAAGGAAGGAAGGAAGGAAGAAGGAAGGAAAGAAGGGAGAGAGGGAGGGAGGGAGGGAGGAAGGGAAGGAAGGGAGGGAGGGAGGGAGGGAGGGGAGGAAGAAAGAAGGAAGGAGGATGAAATGAAGAAGGAAGAATCAGAAAGATAAGAAAAGGAAAATTGAGATGTAGCAAAAATTATTAAGAGTCTCAGGTACCAGCTGGAGAGATGGCTCAGTGGTTCAGAGCACTGACATTTCTTCCAGAGGTCCTGAGTTCAATTCCCAGCAACCACATGGTGGCTTACAACCATCTATAATAGGTTCTGATGCCCTCTTCTGTTATGTCAGAAGACAGTGACAGTGTACTCATACAAGTAAAATAAATAGATCTTTTTTTTAAGAGTCTCAGGCACATGGTGATTGGCTTACAGGGAAAACGTATAGACAATACCACATGATAAAAAACAATTTAAAAAATATTTTCTTTAGAAGTCAGCATTACCTACCATCATTTAATAATCTCAAGAGAGACATTAGCACACTTTCTGGTTGATCAGAACCTTGTCCATCCAGAGGAGCCCCCTCCTGCTCTCCACATCCCATCCTCTGCACTATGGAGCAGACAACATCAGCGGAAGCTGGTGCTCCTGCACCCACCCTGGCTCCTGTTTAATCTAGAATTTGAGCAGATGGATGGCTCTTCTCAGTTTTTCCCCTCACCCCGTGTGGGTGACAATAGTGGAAAACAAGGGGAGGGTGTGCTTACAGTGTCTGACTCCATCCTGGTAAACGGAAGTCAAGGGTTACAACTACCTGGCTGTCCCACACTTTATTTGATCACAGTCACTACCACACAGAACACTAAGGGAATGAAGTAAAGAATATCAGGCCCTTCGATCACTAACTAAAGTCACATTGTGACCAAGGGGAGAGTAATAGGTGAGTAGGATGGAGGGAGAGGACAGAGGGAATGATTCGGTGGTTAAGTACTGTTCTCGAATGCACAAGGCACTGGGTTTGAGGATCAGCACCACAGAACTTTATCAAATGAAAGAAAGCAAGGACAGAGAACACACAGGGCTGACATGAAACATAACATGCGCTGAAAAACCATGTTTTGTGCAAATGTTTAAGTTTACCTGGTGTCATTGAGCCTTTGAGCTTTCGCCAGCCCTGGCCAGTTGCCCCATTTGGAAGTCCCTTTCTCCTTCACCAGACCATCTTCTCTTCTGCTACCATGCACATGTCTCTGTCCATAATTTTATACAAGGATATAGGAACCTGGAAACCCAGGCTCAAAACCCCAGTCCATTCCTGTAGCATGCTTGCCTCAGACCTAGATGTCATAGGGGACAGAACAACTCCCCAGTTCCAACTATCTCATTCTATCCAACTGTCTGAGCTGATCTGAATTCCTTTTCCTCAATTCGGGCCCTGGCACCCACTCATCTCTCTGAAAGCAAACTGATGTTCCATGACAGCCCACCAGAGCAGAGGTTTTTGGCAGGGGTCCTGGCCACATGAGTAATTCCACCTGCCAGCCACGGGACCCCTTGGTGAAACCTATCCAATGCTTCATCCACATGGTTCCACTATCTCCCCTAAATGGTCTGCTTCCTTTCCATTCAGATGTTTAAAACATCTATAGATTGGGGCTTAGGGTGGCCCTGCAGTATTATGTCGGGTGGTTTAAAGTACACTTTATAAAGTCATGTGCAGAAGACAAGGTAAATCTGGAGGAATTTTTGGGGTTGTGAGATCTACAGTAACTTGGGTGAGTGTGGACATAATAGGACAACTGGACCAGTTCCAGGGATGTCCAAATACACATTTTCTAGGTGTTATAGAGTTGGTGAGGCATAGTGTTCTCAAGACACTATGAAACAGCATCCAAAGTATTATCTAGACAACTAAAATGCATCAAGACTCCCCCCACCCATCAATTCCTTACCTTCTTAACTACTGACTGGTGCCAGGCAAGAAAGCAAGTGCCATGAATCTGTGCGCAATTAAGGCAAAAGCTGACCAACAATGGCTAACCCTGTGCAGGTGGTGGCCCCCTGTGTTCTCACGTCTCTGTGGTGAGGGTGCTGTGTGCAGTCTCCTGGAGGAAAGGTTTGCCTTCTTCTGGGCTGGAACATAGTTTCATTTCATGCATGTTAGTCGTTTTATGATGTCTACAAGCAAGAGAACCCCCAAAGTGCCTTATTACAGGTAATTCAGGAGGGAGTTTGCCTGCTTTCTCTGACTCCCCAAGGACTTACAAAGAAGGGGAATATTGTCCCTACTGCGGGTCAATGGTATATTCAAGTGGGGAACTTTTAAATACAATTCAAGTCTCAGTGTACTGGCACCCCTGTAGAATCACTAAAGATGTTGGCCATGTGCTTTCTAATTATTCTGTTCTCATTTATGTACTCTTGTCAGGTGAGGAGAGACATGAAGAACACGGATCCTATTTGGCAATAGCCCTAACTAGTCTACATTTAGAATATATTTGTTCTAAGTTGGGTAAAATTCCTCCCCAAAAAAGTGTTGAGAGATTTGGCCAACATCCAAAGCTGGAGAATTTCATGGAATGGTCACTGGAATGGGTGACCCTTCTTCAGTGTCTCTTTTATTGCTATGACAAAATGTCTGATGAAAGTAGCTTAAGGAATGGTTTGTTCTGGCTCATGGTTTGAGGGGACACAGTCTACCATAGTGAAACACAATGGTGGTGGCTGTATGAGGCAGCTGGTCACTTTACAGCCACCATTACTAAGCAGAGAGAGGGAGGTAGATACTGGCACTCAGCTCACCTGGAATGGTGGAACCCACATTCAGGGTAGGTGTTCCTTCAGTTAATCTATGGGAACTAAACCGGGACAGGGGGAAGAGGTGCAGGGAGGATAGCCTGCGTCCAGACAGAGTTCACCCTATGCTCTGGGCAGGCGGGTGTGAGAGGTCTGCCAC
This sequence comes from Mus musculus, assembly GCF_000001635.26. Taxonomy (NCBI): domain Eukaryota; kingdom Metazoa; phylum Chordata; class Mammalia; order Rodentia; family Muridae; genus Mus; species Mus musculus. The sequence goes on along the minus strand of NC_000077.6, from coordinate 51,037,573 downwards.
ACACTTTCCACTCGGCCCCAGGTGGGCATCTAAGCCACTGACCCCACTCTATTGGGGTGGAAAAGGCACAGACCCTGACCGGGGACCCCAAGTCAACACACTGTAGCCCCAGGGTTATGGGAGTGAGGGCTGAGGGGGAGAGGTTCCCACGCAGGCAAGAGTGAGCACAGGGGGCCTTGATGAGCAGAGACAGTCTATGGTTTTAGAGCTTTATTGTAGAAAGGCAGAGGGAAAGAGAAAAGGTAGAGAGAGAGAGAGAGAGAGAGAGAGAGAGAGAGAGAGAGAGAGAGAGAGAGAGAGGAGAGAGAGAGAGAGACTGGCCATGGCCAAGAGGAGAGAAGGGGAAAGAGAAAGAGAAGAAAGGTTAGAGAGGAAGAGGGAGAGAGAGGAAGGGAGTGAGGGGAGGGAGGAGAGCAAGAGGAGTAAGAGTAAGAGCAAGAGAAAGAGAGTGAGGTGTGGTCAAACAGCCCTTCTTATGGTGTGGTGTTATCTTTACTGTTGCTAGGTAACTGGGGAGGAGTCTAGCCTGAAGGTCAGAAGCTTGGGACATAGCCTATGTGACTACTAACCATGCTTCTCTTGTGGAGGCTGTGGGGGCAGTAACTTTGACAGGAGCCAGGGTTCCAGGAGACATGAGAGAACTTCTGTCAAATGTAGGTGAATTATCACCACCGGGTCCTGGGATTCAACATGTAGCCTCAACTGGAGACCAGGCTGTCTGTGCATAGCCCAATGCCCCACATTAATCCTTTCTGAAAACATACCCGTAGACCTGCTCAGAGGTATGTGTCCATGTTGAGTTTAAGTCCATAAACATTGAATGTAAGGATGGTCCATCAGAGCATAAGAGCCCAACACCATTGCATCATGACACAATGACATCACAGCATCACACCATCATCATAGCATTACAGCATCACCACAGCACCACAGCACCACAGCCCCACAGCACCACAGCACCACAGCACCACAGCACCACAGCACCACAGCACCACAGCACCACAGCACCACAGCCCCACAGCACCACAGCACCACAGCATCACAGCACCACAGCACCACAGCACCACAGCACCACAGCACCACAGCACCACAGCACCATAGCATTTGGATTAGGATTTTCAATCCCCCAGCTCTTTGAGTATTGGAACATGGCTTCTTACCTTCCAGGGGATCATTTGATGTTAGATGTCATTGTGACAGATGTTATCATTACATCTTATATCAGTGGTGTACTTGGCAGAACCGTCGCCTAAACATCTTTTTATAAAAGTATATCTACTCTTCTGGTCAGAGAGTTAGGAAAAGCTGTGTGCATAGACTTTGTTTGGATTATGGTACTAGCTGATATTCACCTATTGAACAAATGAAATGTGTCAAGGCTTTCAAGATGACCTTTCCCAGAAGCAAACTGGCACTGTGCCCAGCCTTGAACACAGTCCAAAAAGCATTGCCTTTCTATCCACTGGCTTAGAATGCCAGAAAGGGCTCTGTCTGTGTTGTGACTTTGTAGCCTTCACTCAGCTTTAGTGGGTGAGGTACATGGGAATTGGAGGAGAAATGAGGCAAAATCTTTTTCTTCTGTCTATGTCTCTTTAACCCATGGACTTAATGGTGAATCCCAAAGACAATTTAAACAATAGACTGTCACAAGGGTTCCCCAACTCCTGTCTGGATGGCCTCACTACATCTCTTCTTAAATTTTTTTCTTTTGTATGGTAGGGAATGCATCTTCTGAAAACTAATCGCATTTAGCTAGAAAGGAATTCTTTCATTTATGGGCTGGATTCCTGGACAGAATGAACATGGTGGTGGATGGGGAAAATATGACTTGCATGGGTGCACGTTCTGCTTCCTGGTTCCTATGAGTCAGTAAACCATAGTTTCCCTCCCAGTGCTGGAGAAGTAGCTGAGAGTTCTACATCCTGATCCATAGGCAGAAAGAGAGATTGATCCTGGCTTGAGGTTTTGAATCCCCAAATCCCACCCCCAATGACATACCTCCTCCAACAAGGCACACCTCCTCCAACAAGGCACACCTCCTCCAACAAGGCCACACCTCCTAATCCTTTTAATCCTTCTCAAACAGTTCCACTTCTTGGTGAAAAAGCATTCAAACATGAGCCTTGGGGAGACATTTTTATCCAAACCATCACAGGATACCCATTCCATTTGGAATTTTCTATATGGAAAATCTGTTCCTATTCATCTCTGTGCTTATTCAAATAGTGATTTTAATCAGTATGGGCTTTTAAAATCTATTTGATATATTAAGTCACAATGTAATACAAGTTGTATATCTTTGGTCCAAAATGCCTGGGATCAAAAGTATTTCAGGTTTCAAGTTTTTTGGGGTTTTGTTTGTTTGTTTGTTTGTTTGTATTTCAGAATATTATCATTTGTATAATAAAACAATTTAGAATGAAACTAAACCTAAATGTAAAATGAATTAGTGTGTTTTATATGTAACTTATACGTATAACCTAAAAGTAACTTTGTACAATATTTTAGTGCTCCCAAGTTTTGATTGTCACCTGCCTGGCAAGGTCAGCTCTGGAATTTTCTACCTGTGGTTTCTTGTTGGTACTTGTCAATATGAGGTTTGGGGATTATCTTTCAAGACAGGCTGGGTCATAATAAGAATTAATGGAGTTAATCAATAGCATTTACAACAACACCAAGGCATTGAGTCTGGAGCCTAGTTCTCCCCTGGGAGAATTTATAATCCAAATTCTCATTATTGGTTGATGGTCACAGGTGTCTGTTGCCAGTACCCACTTGCGATTTTCCTTCAGTCTTTTCTGTATTTAGGAGAGATATGGCTTTGCTTGCTTGTTTGTTTGTTTGTTTGATATGCAGTTTTGAAAAGTTGTGCAATTATGCATAACAAAAGAAAATGTTATGGCATCAAAATCTTGATCCCTCTGCCTTAGTCCCTGGAGTGTTAGGAGCACAGGGGACAGTCACCACACCTCCCTTAGGACTGTTTTCTTTGCAGTATTTTGGACTTGAGCTGGTGGTGAGAGCAGAATTACTGGAAATAGACTCCTAAGACTTCAGAAGATCCATATACTTAGTGGATTGTGGGCTGACACATTCAGAGCTTCAGGAGGTGCAGAAGAGGCTGACCTGATAGAACCAGATCTGTTAGCAGAGGGTCAGAGGTGATGACTTTACCCAACTATGATGGTTTGCATATGCTTGGCCCAGGGAGTGGCACTATTAGAAGGTGTGGCCCCATTGGAGTGGGTGTAGCCTTATTGGAGTAGGAGTGCCATTGTGTGTGGGCTTTAAGACCCTCATCCTAGCTTCCTGAAAGCAAGTATTCTGCTAGCAGCCTTCAGATGAAGTAGTAGAACTTTCAGCTCCTCCTTTACCATGCCTGCCTGGATGCTGCTATGTTCTCACCTTGATGACAATGGAATGAAATCCTGAACCTTTAGCCAGCCCCAATTAAATGTTGTTCTTTATAAGATTTGCATTGGTCATAGTATCTGTTCACAGCAGTAAAACCCTAACTAAAGCACCAACTTACAGACTAGAAGATGTCACAGTTCTTGGGGCACTGGGCTGGTGTGCAGTGTGGTTTAACACTCTGGAAGATGTTGCAGTTCTTGGGGCACTGGCCTGGTATGCAGCGTGGTTTTCCTTGAGGAGGAAATGCTCTACTTCAGCCTGAGAGTTCCTCCAGTCCCACCAATATGCCTTAAAACCAAGACTGGGGAGGACCAAACTGCTTTAAAACAGCTTGAGAGAGCTGTCTCAAGCAGAAAGCTAGCTGTCTCAACCATAGAGTTTTTAGAGTAGCAAGAAAAAGATGTCTAGAGCAGAGCAGAACACACACACAAACACACACACACACACACACACACACAGAGAGAGAGAGAGAGAGAGAGAGAGAGAGAGAGATATCTGAAAAGCTCTCTCTAGTAGAGCAAAATAGAGAGGCAGAGGGAGAGGTGGAGGGGAAGAAAAGGGGGAGGAGGGGAAAGGGAGAGGAAGGGGGAGGGGAGGGGGAGGGAGAGGGAGACGGGAGGAGAATGAAATCTGAAAAGCAATCTGCAGCAGACTACAAAGACAAGAGCTATCTACAAAGAGCTGTCTAGAGAACCATCCTGAGCAGATCATAGACCACCAGCTTGGACGAATGATTTGACCTCAAGGCATTTGTTTTCACTGTTCCCAGACACCCCTTCTCTCAGAAACCAGCCCTGGCCAAGGCTGCTCCTTGGTGCAACACCCAACAACTCACTCTCTTCCCCTCTCTGTCTCTCTGTCTCTGTCTCTCTGTGTGTCCCTGTGTCTCTCTGTTTGTCTCAGTGTGTTTCTGTCTTTTCCTTTGTCTCTGTCTCTGTGTGTATGTGTGTGTGTGTCTCTGTCTTTCTGTCTCTCTCTGTGTCTGTATCTCTATGTCTCTGTCTCTCTCTGTATCTTTCTGTCTCTGTCTCTGTCCATGCATAGTATCTAACAACATGGATCAGGAACTGAGGCAGGACTCAATGACCTGCAGTACCAAAAATAGACACCAGAGGGAGGAAGAGACCACTGGCTTCAGGGAAAAAAAGGTGGGTGGGAGATTATTTCCCCTCTTCATTTTCTCAGACAGGGTCTCACTAAGAAGTCTTAAGAACTTACTTTGTAGGCCCAGGGTGGACTTTGCATTTTTAGTGGTCTCCTGCCTCAAAGTCCCAAGCGCTGGGATTACAGCCTACCCTTTAATTATGAATCTGTATAACACAAACCAAGAGTCAACACACAATCAAGAGTGGACACACCTCCAGAAAGACCGAGGAGTCCCCAGCCAGCACAAATGGTAACAGTCTTCCCTGCAATGCAGCAGGCTGTGGGTGCTGATGGATCTGAGTTCTTCTGTGCTTGTCCATCCCACAAGGACTCCAAGTCAATCCACCACACCCACTATTAATTACTGCTCTTCCCAGGAGCAAGTGACAGAGAGTCTGGATATCCATTGGCTGAGGACAGATAGGAAACTGTGATGTACACGGACCATGAGCTTTCTTCAGCCATAAAATAGAGTGAAGTTATGTTTTCTGCAGCAAAATAGATGCAACCAGAGTGAGGCGTGATAAGTGAAATCGGTCGGAATCAGAAAGGCAAATACTGCATGCTTTCTTCCATTTGTGGCTTCTAGATCCTAAAAGAGATGTGTAAAATCATATATGTACTTGTGACACAAAACTGGGAATTCAGGAAGGAGGTATATTTAGTTTTCACATTTACAAATACTTGGTTATTATTACATGTATGTGTGTCATATGTTCTGTGTGCATGACTGTAGGCATGTGTCTGCAGCACCAGGCATGTAGAGGTCAGAGAACCACTTCTGAATGTCAGCTCTCTCCCTCCACCCTGGGTCTGAAGGCAGATCTCCAGTTGTCAGGTTGTGCTGTGTGATGGCTAATACTGGTTGTCAACTTGACTACATCTAGAATAAACTACAATCCAGAATTGGAGGGCTCGCCTGTAATCCAGATCTTGAGGTTGGAAGACACAAGTTTCTGACTGGGATCTTGGCATGGAGATCTTGAGGCATAGTGGCCATGAGAAGCTTAGGCCCAGGCAAGGTAGGACAAGTCTTTAATCCCAGGAGACTAAGGCAAGGGTATTTCTGAGTTCAAAGTCTGCCTAGGACAAAGCAAATCCTAGATTCAGGCATGGTGGCATATAGCTTTAATCTGGGCCACACTTTCAGCTGGAGACCTACATAAGTGTTGTGTCCGGCCAGCAGACCACAACCTGGGTTCTAGCCTGGAAAGGCATTTTGGAAACCCGGAAGAGAAGAGGGGCTAGGTGGCGAGAGAAAGAAATGTAGCCAAGACAGTCATTCTGATCAAAGCTCAAATTTTACTGTTGCGACACTAGTTATGAAGGAAGGGGGAGGGGACCCGATTCCCACCGAATAATCTCAGGTCCAGTAGTAGGGTGAGCACGTGATGGCTTCGGAAAAGCAAAGTGGCAGGTTCCAGCAGTGGGCGTGGCAGAACGAATGAGCAGGAAGCTCCACCCCTGAACAAGCAGGTTTCAGGCTGGGGGAGGGGAGACTACACATAAGGACATTGGGAGAAGGAAGTTTCACTCTTCTTCACCTGCTTGCATTTACTTACCAGCACATTGTTTAGCAGCTACTTCTGCAGAAGACCAGCTCAAACAACTAACCATGTGGGATTGAGCAACTACTAAATTCTTGGCCTCCCTGTTCACAGCTGACCATTGTTGGGTTATTTGGACTACAGACTGTGAGTCCTCACGATAAATAACCTCGATATAGAGAGACAGTCCATAAGTTCTGTGACTCGAAAGAACCCTGACTAGCACAAGCTGCGAGCATCTCTACTGGCTGAGTCATCTCTCAGACCCAGTGGCTGCATTTCTAAACTTGCACTCCATTAACCCCAGTTAGACTTGAAGTCTGAGGGCCTGACTCAACACTCTAGGGTCATGGGATGCTCTTACTTTAAGAGCTGTCACATAGGATGAACATCTACATTTCTACTATTTTATTTTATTGTTAAAATTTCAGTGTCAGGAGATAATTCTCAGACCAGTTCTCTACTTCTACAAAGTGGGTCCCAGGGATGGAATGCAGGTGGTTCCAACATTATGATTTTCTTTACAAAAAGGAAAGAAGATAAACAAGTAATCACTATCTTTTTATGTTATAAAGCTTTAATTTTTAAACTCTGCTTAACATGTGAACCTGGTTGAAATGACATAAACCAAGCAGCTCTGTAAACTTTTCTTAAGACACTGGTATCTTTGGTGTGTGTTGTCCTTTTCCTAAGTGTCCCCTTTGATAGCTTGAACTATCAAACTTTTTTTTTTTTTTTTTTGTGGCTGGTCCTGGAAAGCGTTTTCGTGGTATAGGCAAAGATCAAGCTTTTATGGAGTGAAGGTGTCTAAGGAAGAAGAAAACTCCTCTGACAACTGTAAGCAATGCTGAGCCATCTCTCCACAGCTGCTCACATGGGGAGAAATGCTGGCATAGAAGTGGCTGCCACAAGGTTTCTATACTCACAGAATCCAGCAGCAGCAGGTGTTGACCACACAGGGAAGCCCAGGGTTGCTTGGAGGGTTCAGGGAAACAGGGGTGAGAGGCTCTGATGTGGGTTCTGCAGGTAGGGGTGAAAAGGTGGCTCACACAGGCTTGGGCTGGTTGGTTTGGATCATTCCCATGTGCCCTAGGCTTACAAACCCTATTGCTGAATAACCAGACCTAGGGCTATTAGGATAGACCATAAAAGGCTAACGTCAGGTGTTCTGGCTTCTGAATTACGTGGTATATAAAGGCCATCACCCTGCTTGAACTGCAGTGAGGGGGTCCCTTTCTGATCCCAGAGGACCCCCATGCCAAAATGTCAAAACATAAGATACAAAAATAAGGAGGCATAATTAATAGAAACTCAAGAATTCAATTTAAAAAATTATTCATTTAGCCCTTAATAGCACATTTTGAAATATATGTTTCACATATTATAGGCAACTATTTTCTGCTTTGGCTAGCATGGTGGTAACTGTTTGTAATCCTTAGACACAGGATCTGAGGCAGGATTATCACTAGTTTTAGGTTAACTTGGGTTATATATCTAGATACCACCTCAAAAAAGGAAAAGATTAAAATTTGCTGCTTTAATATTGAAGAGAAAACTTATAATTTTGGGTCTTATAGCATTGTGGTATCTAAGTTCAAGAAATTCAGGGCTGAAGAATAGACCCAGGCGGATCCAGGAGAGCCAGATCCACCTTGTAGCTAAGAATGTCCAGCCATAAAAGATAAAAAAGAGAGTGCAGGAACTAGCCAGGGCTGTCAGGACCAAATGGCCATCTGGCAGGATGGCGCCTCCTGGGTGGCACCTCCCTATAGCCCACCATAAATCATACATTGACCAGGTGTCCTGCTGACCTGGAGAAGTCCAAGCCCTTGTGCCTCCCTACACCTTAACCAGCATGTACTGCCCTGTTAATTTGTAATCACCTCGCCGACATTTAAATAAGCCAATCATGTGTAACCGCGAAAATTCCTTTGGCTCCCTCCCTTTTTGGTTTGTGGTTTTTGCCTTTATAAGCCTGTAAGAAGTTTGGGCCGGGGTCAAACTCCCCTGGCCCCTGCGCTGTGCATGAGTTTCGACCCCAGCATGCTGGCTTGAGCACTCCTTTGTTGTTTGTGTGTGTGTGTGTGTGTGTGCCATTAAAAGCCTCCAGTTATTACAACGAGTAAGGTCTAAGTGTCCTACTGGATGCGTGCCTCCCCGAGGAGGGACTCCCCGCGGGGGTCTTTCAATATCATGTTGCTGTTTTACTAGGATGCTTTATTACTTCTTCTGTTTCATTTAGAACGAGGTGCTGTATTTGACATTAGCATATATCCAATGTATAATGAGCAAAATTTGAACACTAGGATATTTTTCTCTATAGAGAAGAAATCAGTAGATGAAATTTATTTCTTTAAAAATAAGTTGGTTTCAGGAGCTCTTAAGAGCACTTGCTGCTCTTCCAGGGGATCCCAGATCAGTTCCCAGTTCCCAAGTCAGGCAGCTTACACCTACTTGTAACCCCAGTTCCAGGGGTTCCACACCATCTTTTGACCTCCTTGGGTACTAGCAGTCATATGGCTGTGGAAAGCAGTCACAAGACCCCTAAGTCCTTTTTCTTTTACTTTTTAGCTCCGTCTAGAGGTGCTTCATTCAGTGTTAGGACTAAGGGGTTCAGCCTTAACAGTGTAGAGTCCCATCTGTAGCTTGTGTTTTCACACACAGTCAGTCTAGATATCTCCACCTCTAAAACATGTTTGTCCTTTGGAAAGCAGTGGGACTCCAGGCTTGTTACCATGACAAGACAAGACTGGGTGTGTGGCTCCAGGCTTGTCACCATGACAAGACAAGATTGGGTGTGTGACTCCAGGTTTGTCACCATAAGACGAGACTGGGTGTGTGGCTCCAGGTTTGTCACCGTGACAAGACGAGACTGGGTGTGTGGCCAGCCTGCCCCTGGGTGTTGTCTGACCCTTTCTTTCTTCTCTGAGAGGATTCCTGCTCCACCTTGAGCTGCAACATGTCTAACTCTAACCAATAAAAGACTGGACAAGAGCAGTCATGACCAAAGCAACAGCCATCTCCCACAGGCTGCTCTGAGGGTCACTGACATGTGACCAAAAGACAGTAAGCAAGGTTTCCCAGAAAGTTCCTGGGAAACTCTTACTGCCCTTACTCTCCTCACCTGGGATGCTAAGAGATGGCTGGGACTTGGCAGCCACTTTGGAAACATGGGGGGGGGGTGTCAATGTGTGATCCTGGGGGCCGGGGAGGAGAGGCCTGGATGGAACCTCACTTCTAGCTTTGCTTTTTCTATCTGGACTTGTCACTATGGAAATAATGATACTCATGAACTCTCCTGCTGTTTAACTAAATATAATCAGGATGAAATTTTCTCAAGAGCTGAGGTTCAAGTGTCTCTTCTAATAATAATGAAATTCCATCCTGATTTCTGGATGTTCTTTCTTTTTGAAAAACAGTCTGATTGGCTAAGCAGGGGGAGATGGTAGAGGTGACATCCAAGGTCAGACCCCATGTCTTTCTATCTTAGACACCTTGTCACCAAGCTGATATGCACCATGCTAAGAGGACTTAGAGCCCCTGTTGAGGAGCCTTGTCACTGACTCCTTCATGTCCTTGTTCCTCAGGCTGTAAATGAAGGGGTTCAGCATGGGGGTAACCACAGTATACATGATGGTGGCTACCGTGTCCTGGGTGGAGAAGGAGTCTGGAGGTCGTATATAGATACCCAGTACTGTGCCATAGAACAGAGTGACCACAGACAAGTGTGAGCTACATGTGGAAAATGTCTTGTGCCGGCCCTTTGCAGAGGGGATCTGGAGGACCACCATGGTGATTCGGACATAAGAGACCACAATGAGAATGCAGGGGGCCACAAAGAGGACCACAGCTCCCAGGAAGACAAGTTGATTGACTCGTGTGTCTGAACAGGCCAACTTCATGAGCAGGTAAGCATCACAGTAGAAGTGAGAGATCTCCGGGATGGAGGAGCAGAAACTCAGTCTGCTCATGAGGAGTGTGTGCATCAGAGAGATGAGGGCAGAGCACATCCACACAACGGCTGCCAGCCCCACACAGAGCTGGGGGGTGATGATGGTGTGGTACTGTAGTGGGTAGCATATGGCCACAAATCTGTCCAGGGCCATGGCAGCCAGCAGAAAGGTGTCCACATTGGCAAAAGAAATCAGGAAGTACGTCTGAGTTAGGCAGTGGACATAAGAGATGGTCCTTGTTCCAGCCACATGGCCAGCCAGGAGCCTGGGGATGAGATTGGTGGTGAAGCAGACATCAACGAAGGAAAGGTTGGCCAGGAAGAAGTACATGGGGGTGTGCAGGCGGGGATCGGAGATGATGGCCAGGAAGATGAGTGTGTTCCCAGCTACCGTGACCAGGTACATGCACAGAAAAGCCCAGAAGAGGATTTGTTGCTGCTGTGGGTCATTGGTGATGCCAAGCAGGAGAAACTCGCTGACTCCAGTCTCATTCTCCCTCCCCTTGGACATCTTCCAGAGGATCAGGCTCCTGGAGGGGAGAGGCCAGACACTGGAACTCACTATGTGGTCAGACTCAGGTCATAGCTCATATGTAGGAGCTTTCTACCAGAACTCGTGTGTGTGTGTGTGTGTGTGTGTGTGTGTGTGTGTGTGTGCGCGTGCGTGCGTGCGTGTGTGTGTGTGTGTGTGTGTGTGTGTGCGTGCGTGTGTGTGAAGATCACAGGAGAACTTTAAGGAATCAATTCTCTCCCTCTACTGTTGGTTCTAGAGATGGAACCGGAGTGCTCAAGCTTGAAATGTGTTGGCAAGTTTTACATAAACTTGACACAAGCAGAGGTCAAAGGAGAAGAGAGGGCTGTAATTGAGAAAACTCATTCATAAGATCAGGCTGTAGTCAGGTATACAGCGCATTTTATTAATTAGTGTTTGATTGGGGATGAGGAGCATTGTGGGTGATAGCATCCCTGGGTTAGGGGGCCCTGGCTTCAATAAGAAAGCAGGCTGAGCAAGCCAGAAAGTAGCACCCTTCCATGTCATAGGGTCCTGCCTCCAGGTTCCTGCCCTGTTTGACTTCTCCAATGAACAGTGATGTGGAGGTCTAAGCCAAGTGAACCTTTATCTCCCCAAGTTGCTTTGGTCATGGTGTTTCCTTACAGCAATAGTAACCCTAAGTATGGCAGATGCAGAAGCCATGACCGGGTACTGCTTACTGGCTTGCTCAGCCTGCTTCCTTATAGACCCATGGCCTCCAGCTCAGGGAATGCCCCACCTAAATGGGCTAGGCCCTCCACCATCAATCACTAATTAAGAGACTCACAGTCACAATTACCTTCTGAGCCACCTCACTGGACCCTGTCTGTGTAGCTTCATCAGGTGTTCCTCCTTGTGCTGCTCCTTGCTTACACCTCTATCAAATTTGCTTCTTCATGGATTCAATTATGGAATATTTTCCTCATGAGGCCATGCATTCCCCAGAACAGAGGCACATCTGTCTCAGGCACTGCTCAGTGCCAGGAACAATGCCTGGCACACAGTAGGTGCCCAAGAAAGTAGTCAAAGGAAAGAATGTTCACAAAGTCCTTGAACACTAAAATCCAGCAACGTAAAACTGCAGCTGCTGTAGAAATATCTGGTTGTATTTAAGCAGTCCATCCAAGAAATTAAACCAGGCTGGAGAGATGGCTCAGCAGTTAAGAGCACTGACTGCTCTTCCAGAGGTCCAGAGTTCAATTCCCAGCAACCACATGTTGATTCACAACCATCTGTAATGGGTTCTGATGCCCTCTTCTGGTGTGTTTGAAGGCAATAACAGTGTACTCACATATATAAAATAAATAACATCCTTAAAAAAGAAAAGAAAAGAAAAGAAAGGAAAACAAAAGAAAGGAAACCGAGAGGCTGTACTGATGGCTGAATGATTGAGTGTTTCCTGTACTTTCAGGGGACTGAAGTACTGTTCTCAGCACCCATTGCAGGAGGGTCACAACTGTCTGTATTTCCAGGTCTGGGGAGTCTAGTGCCCTCTACTGGCCCCCAAAATCACCTGCCTGAACATACTCCCCCCACACACATTTCTTTAAAAACAAACTAAAATAGATATTGCAAGCATGATGTGCAGAATTGAGAGCTGACCCTGACAGTGCTCAGCCAGGGCCAGTGTTGACAAGTGTAAGGTCATGGTCTATAGGAGTTTCTTCTGTGTCACTGTGAAAGAGGATGACATGTACAGACTCTGAGTGACACAGGGCCTGTGACTACTGAGATCAGAGGTAGGTAAACTTGTTTCTGTCACCCAGATCTCTCCTCCATGTATATTTCTATGACCTTCTGTCTCACTTTTTTCCTGAAGGCTTCTATGTTGTTGTGGTTTCCAGGGTGATCTCCTGAGAAGTGTTAAAACTTGAAGAAGTAGGGCATGGTCTTGGAGCCATGTCTTGGCTGGTTAAGAGCTCTGGATGCGCTTGGCAGCTCACAATATATACTTCCAGTTTTAGGGGATTAGGGGACATGATACCCCCTTTTGGTCTCCATGGGTTCTTTACACAAGTGTGTACTACATAGATAGCAGGCAAAACACTCATACACACAAATATAGATAGATACATAGATACATAGATAGATAGATAGATAGATAGATAGATAGATGGATAGATAGATAGATGACTGATAGATGATAGACAGATGATAGATAGATAAATGATAGATACATGATAGACAGTAGATAGATAGATGATAATTAGATAATCGATAGATGATAGGTAGATAGATGATAGATGATAGATGGACAGATGATAAATGATGCATAGATGATAGGTCGATGATAGACGGAGAGAGAGAGAGAGGGTGAAGGAGGGAGGGAGGGAGGGAGGGAGAGAGAGAGAGAGAGAGAGAGAGAGAGAATTTGGAGTTAAACTGCTGGTACGACTCGAGCCCCGGGCTACCTTGCCAGCAGAGTCTTGCCCAACACCCGCAAGGGTCCACACGGGACTCCCCACGGGACCCTAAGACCTCTGGTGAGTGGATCACAGTGCCTGCCCCAATCCAATCGCGCTGAACTTGAGACTGCGGTACATAGGGAAGCAGGCTACCCGGGCCTGATCTGGGGCACAAGTCCCTTCCGCTCGACTCGAGACTCGAGCCCCGGGCTACCTTGCCAGCAGAGTCTTGCCCAACACCCGCAAGGGTCCACACGGGACTCCCCACGGGACCCTAAGACCTCTGGTGAGTGGATCACAGTGCCTGCCCCAATCCAATCGCGCTGAACTTGAGACTGCGGTACATAGGGAAGCAGGCTACCCGGGCCTGATCTGGGGCACAAGTCCCTTCCGCTCGACTCGTGACTCGAGCCCCGGGCTACCTTGCCAGCAGAGTCTTGCCCAACACCCGCAAGGGCCCACACAGGATTCCACACGTGATCCTAAGACCTCTAGTGAGTGGAACACAACTTCTGCCAGGAGTCTGGTTCGAACACCAGATATCTGGGTACCTGCCTTGCAAGAAGAGAGCTTGCCTGCAGAGAATACTCTGCCCACTGAAACTAAGGAGAGTGCTACCCTCCAGGTCTGCTCATAGAGGCTAACAGAGTCACCTGAAGAACAAGCTCTTAACAGTGACAACTAAAACAGCTAGCTTCAGAGATTACCAGATGGCGAAAGGCAAACGTAAGAATCCTACTAACAGAAATCAAGACCACTCACCATCATCAGAACGCAGCACTCCCACCCCACCTAGTCCTGGGCACCCCAACACAACCGAAAATCTAGACCCAGATTTAAAAACATTTCTCATGATGATGATAGAGGACATCAAGAAGGACTTTCATAAGTCACTTAAAGATTTACAGGAGAGCACTGCTAAAGAGTTACAGGCTCTTAAAGAAAAGCAGGAAAACACAGCCAAACAGGTGATGGAAATGAACAAAACCATACTAGAACTAAAAGGGGAAGTAGACACAATAAAGAAAACCCAAAGCGAGGCAACGCTGGAGATAGAAACCCTAGGAAAGAGATCTGGAACCATAGATGCGAGCATCAGCAACAGAATACAAGAAATGGAAGAGAGAATCTCAGGTGCAGAAGATTCCATAGAGAACATCGACACAACAGTCAAAGAAAATACAAAATGCAAAAGGATCCTAACTCAAAACATCCAGGTAATCCAGGACACAATGAGAAGACCAAACCTACGGATAATAGGAATTGATGAGAATGAAGATTTTCAACTTAAAGGGCCAGCTAATATCTTCAACAAAATAATAGAAGAAAACTTCCCAAACATAAAAAAAGAGATGCCCATGATCATACAAGAAGCATACAGAACTCCAAATAGACTGGACCAGAAAAGAAATTCCTCCCGACACATAATAATCAGAACAACAAATGCACTAAATAAAGATAGAATATTAAAAGCAGTAAGGGAGAAAGGTCAAGTAACATATAAAGGAAGGCCTATCAGAATTACACCAGACTTTTCACCAGAGACTATGAAAGCCAGAAGAGCCTGGACAGATGTTATACAGACACTAAGAGAACACAAATGCCAGCCCAGGCTACTATACCCGGCCAAACTCTCAATTACCATAGATGGAGAAACCAAAGTATTCCACGACAAAACCAAGTTCACACAATATCTTTCCACGAATCCAGCCCTTCAAAGGATAATAACAGAAAAGAAGCAATACAAGGACGGAAATCACGCCCTAGAACAACCAAGAAAGTAATCATTCAACAAACCAAAAAGAAGACAGCCACAAGAACAGAATGCCAACTCTAACAACAAAAATAAAAGGGAGCAACAATTACTTTTCCTTAATATCTCTTAATATCAATGGACTCAATTCCCCAATAAAAAGACATAGACTAACAGACTGGCTACACAAACAGGACCCAACATTCTGCTGCTTACAGGAAACCCATCTCAGGGAAAAAGACAGACACTACCTCAGAGTGAAAGGCTGGAAAACAATTTTCCAAGCAAATGGACTGAAGAAACAAGCTGGAGTAGCCATTTTAATATCGGATAAAATCGACTTCCAACCCAAAGTTATCAAAAAAGACAAGGAGGGACACTTCATACTCATCAAAGGTAAAATCCTCCAAGAGGAACTCTCAATTCTGAATATCTACGCACCAAATGCAAGGGCAGCCACATTCATTAGAGACACTTTAGTAAAGCTCAAAGCATACATTGCACCTCACACAATAATAGTGGGAGACTTCAACACACCACTTTCTTCAAAGGACAGATCGTGGAAACAGAAACTAAACAGGGACACAGTGAAACTAACAGAAGTTATGAAACAAATGGACCTGACAGATATCTACAGAACATTTTATCCTAAAACAAAAGGATATACCTTCTTCTCAGCACCTCACGGGACCTTCTCCAAAATTGACCATATAATTGGTCACAAAACAGGCCTCAATAGATACAAAAATATTGAAATTGTCCCATGTATCCTATCAGACCACCATGGCCTAAGACTGATCTTCAATAACAACATAAATAATGGAAAGCCAACATTCACGTGGAAACTGAATAACACTCTTCTCAATGATACCTTGGTCAAGGAAGGAATAAAGAAAGAAATTAAAGACTTTTTAGAGTTTAATGAAAATGAAGCCACAACGTACCCAAACCTATGGGACACAATGAAAGCATTTCTAAGAGGGAAACTCATAGCGCTGAGTGCCTCCAAGAAGAAACGGGAGACAGCACATACTAGCAGCTTGACAACACATCTAAAAGCCCTAGAAAAAAAGGAAGCAAATTCACCCAAGAGGAGTAGACGGCAGGAAATAATCAAACTCAGGGGTGAAATCAACCAAGTGGAAACAAGAAGAACTATTCAAAGAATTAACCAAACGAGGAGTTGGTTCTTTGAGAAAATCAACAAGATAGATAAACCCTTAGCTAGACTCACTAAAGGGCACAGGGACAAAATCCTAATTAACAAAATCAGAAATGAAAAGGGAGACATAACAACAGATCCTGAAGAAATCCAAAACACCATCAGATCCTTCTACAAAAGGCTATACTCAACAAAACTGGAAAACCTGGACGAAATGGACAAATTTCTGGACAGATACCAGGTACCAAAGTTGAATCAGGATCTAGTTGACCATCTAAACAGTCCCATATCACCTAAAGAAATAGAAGCAGTTATTAATAGTCTCCCAACCAAAAAAAGCCCAGGACCAGATGGGTTTAGTGCAGAGTTCTATCAGACCTTCAAAGAAGATCTAATTCCAATTCTGCACAAACTATTTCACAAAATAGAAGTAGAAGGTACTCTACCCAACTCATTTTATGAAGCCACTATTACTCTGATACCTAAACCACAGAAAGATCCAACAAAGATAGAGCACTTCAGACCAATTTCTCTTATGAATATCGATGCAAAAATCCTCAATAAAATTCTCGCTAACCGAATCCAAGAACACATTAAAGCAATCATCCATCCTGACCAAGTAGGTTTTATTCCAGGGATGCAGGGATGGTTTAATATACGAAAATCCATCAATGTAATCCATTATATAAACAAACTCAAAGACAAAAACCACATGATCATCTCGTTAGATGCAGAAAAAGCATTTGACAAGATCCAACACCCATTCATGATAAAAGTTTTGGAAAGATCAGGAATTCAAGGCCCATACCTAAACATGATAAAAGCAATCTACAGCAAACCAGTAGCCAACATCAAAGTAAATGGAGAGAAGCTGGAAGCAATCCCACTAAAATCAGGGACTAGACAAGGCTGCCCACTTTCTCCCTACCTTTTCAACATAGTACTTGAAGTATTAGCCAGAGCAATTCGACAACAAAAGGAGATCAAGGGGATACAAATTGGAAAAGAGGAAGTCAAAATATCACTTTTTGCAGATGATATGATAGTATATATAAGTGACCCTAAAAATTCTACCAGAGAACTCCTAAACCTGATAAACAGCTTCGGTGAAGTAGCTGGATATAAAATAAACTCAAACAAGTCAATGGCCTTTCTCTATACAAAGAATAAACAGGCTGAGAAAGAAATTAGGGAAACAACACCCTTCTCAATAGTCACAAATAATATAAAATATCTTGGCGTGACTCTAACTAAGGAGGTGAAAGATCTGTATGATAAAAACTTCAAATCTCTGAAGAAAGAAATTAAAGAAGATCTCAGAAGATGGAAAGATCTCCCATGCTCATGGATTGGCAGGATCAACATTGTAAAAATGGCTATCTTGCCAAAAGCAATCTACAGATTCAATGCAATCCCCATCAAAATTCCAACTCAATTCTTCAACGAATTGGAAGGAGCAATTTGCAAATTTGTCTGGAATAACAAAAAACCTAGGATAGCAAAAAGTCTTCTCAAGGATAAAAGAACTTCTGGCGGAATCACCATGCCAGACCTAAAGCTTTACTACAGAGCAATTGTGATAAAAACTGCATGGTACTGGTATAGAGACAGACAAGTAGACCAATGGAATAGAATTGAAGATCCAGAAATGAACCCACACACCTATGGTCACTTGATCTTCGACAAGGGAGCTAAAACCATCCAGTGGAAGAAAGACAGCATTTTCAACAATTGGTGCTGGCACAACTGGTTGTTATCGTGTAGAAGAATGCGAATCGATCCATACTTATCTCCTTGTACTAAGGTCAAATCTAAGTGGATCAAGGAACTTCACATAAAACCAGAGACACTGAAACTTATAGAGGAGAAAGTGGGGAAAAGCCTTGAAGATATGGGCACAGGGGAAAAATTCCTGAACAGAACAGCAATGGCTTGTGCTGTAAGATCGAGAATCGACAAATGGGACCTAATGAAACTCCAAAGTTTCTGCAAGGCAAAAGACACCGTCAATAAGACAAAAAGACCACCAACAGATTGGGAAAGGATCTTTACCTATCCTAAATCAGATAGGGGACTAATATCCAACATATATAAAGAACTCAAGAAGGTGGACTTCAGAAAATCAAATAACCCCATTAAAAAATGGGGCTCAGAACTGAACAAAGAATTCTCACCTGAGGAATACCGAATGGCAGAGAAGCACTTGAAAAAATGTTCAACATCCTTAATCATCAGGGAAATGCAAATCAAAACAACCCTGAGATTCCACCTCACACCAGTCAGAATGGCTAAGATCAAAAATTCAGGTGACAGCAGATGCTGGCGAGGATGTGGAGAAAGAGGAACACTCCTCCATTGTTGGTGGGAGTGCAGGCTTGTACAACCACTCTGGAAATCAGTCTGGCGGTTCCTCAGAAAACTGGACATAGTACTACCGGAGGATCCAGCAATACCTCTCCTGGGCATATATCCAGAAGATGCCCCAACAGGTAAGAAGGACACATGCTCCACTATGTTCATAGCAGCCTTATTTATAATAGCCAGAAGCTGGAAAGAACCTAGATGCCCCTCAACAGAGGAATGGATACAGAAAATGTGGTACATCTACACAATGGAGTACTACTCAGCTATTAAAAAGAATGAATTTATGAAATTCCTAGCCAAATGGATGGACCTGGAGGGCATCATCCTGAGTGAGGTAACACATTCACAAAGAAACTCACACAATATGTATTCACTGATAAGTGGATATTAGCCCCAAACCTAGGATACCCAAGATATAAGATATAATTTGCTAAACACATGAAACTCAAGGAGAATGAAGACTGAAGTGTGGACACTATGCCCCTCCTTAGATTTGGGAACAAAACACCCATGGAAGGAGTTACAGAGACGGAGTTTGGAGCTGAGATGAAAGGATGGACCATGTAGAGACTGCCATAGCCAGGGATCCACCCCATAATCAGCATCCAAACGCTGACACCATTGCATACACTAGCAAGATTTTATTGAAAGGACGCAGATGTAGCTGTCTCTTGTGAGACTATGCCGGGGCCCAGCAAACACAGAAGTGGATGCTCACAGTCAGCTAATGGATGGATCATAGGGCTCCCAATGGAGGAGCTAGAGAAAGTAGCCAAGGAGCTAAAGGGATCTGCAACCCTATAGGTGGAACAACATTATGAGCTAACCAGTACCCCGGAGCTCTTGACTCTAGCTGCATATATATCAAAAGATGGCCTAGTCGGCCATCACTGGAAAGAGAGGCCCATTGGACTTGCAAACTTTATATGCCCCAGTACAGGGGAATACCAGGGCCAAAAAGGGGGAGTGGGTGGGCAGGGGAGTGGGGGTGGGTGGATATGGGGGACTTTTGGTATAGCATTGGAAATGTAAATGAGTTAAATACCTAATAAAAAATGGAAAAAAAAAATAAAAAAAAAATAAATAAACTGCTGGTAGGTCTTCTGGCCACTGTGTTGTGTGCTTGAGGAAACCCCAGTCCATCCCCTGTCTTATTTCTTGTCCTGGTCAACACACATGGTTATGTTATATCACACTCTTCTACTAGCATGTGCTGCCTCACCATAGGCTACAAACATAGGAGCCAGTTGTCTCTAAAGCAAAGCCCTCTAAAACCATAAGCCCAAATCAACCTTCCGTCTTTGTAAGTGGACTGCCTCAGATGCTACTAACAGCAATGGATGCTGATGAATATAGATTTTCAATGTCCTGAAAATCATTTCACACAGGCTGATAGCTAAAAAATTCATAGGAAAGCTGGATTTCTGACTCTTGGGAGATCTTAGCCTGAGAACAATCATCCACTCCTTCTCATAGGGCATCAGTCAGTCAGGAAAATGGATGCGCTCATCTCAGTGAAAAACTACTAGGCTTTAGAAAGTGCCCTGTATTGGACATAGTACTACCGGAGGATCCAGCAATACCTCTCCTGGGCATATATCCAGAAGATGCCCCAACTGGTAAGAAGGACACATGCTCCACTATGTTCATAGCAGCCTTATTTATAATAGCCAGAAGCTGGAAAGAACCCAGATGCCCCTCAACAGAGGAATGGATACAGAAAATGTGGTACATTTACACAATGGAGTACTACTCAGCTATTAAAAAGAATGAATTTATGAAATTCCTAGCCAAATGGATGGACCTGGAGGGCATCATCCTGAGTGAGGTAACACATTCACAAAGGAACTCACACAATATGTACTCACTGATAAGTGGATATTAGCCCAAAACCTAGGATACCCAAGATATAAGATACAATTTCCTAAACACATGAAACTCAAGAAAAATGAAGACTGAAGTGTGGACACTATGCCCCTCCTTAGAAGTGGGAACAAAACACCCTTGGAAGGAGTTACAGAGACAAAGTTTGGAGCTGAGATGAAAGGATGGACCATGTAGAGACTGCCTTATCCAGGGATCCACCCCATAATCAGCATCCAAACGCTGACACCATTGCATACACTAGCAAGATTTTATCGAAAGGACCCAGATGTAGCTGTCTCTTGTGAGACTATGCCGGGGCCTAGCAAACACAGAAGTGGATGCCCACAGTCAGCTAATGGATGGATCACAGGGCTCCCAATGTAGGAGCTAGAGAAAGTACCCAAGGAGCTAAAGGGATCTGCAACCCTATAGGTGGATCAACATTATGAACTAACCAGTACCCCGGAGCTCTTGACTCTAGCTGCATATGTATCAAAAGATGGCCTAGTCGGCCATCACTGGAAAGAGAGGCCCTTTGGACACACAAACTTTATATGCCCCAGAACAGGGGAACGCCAGGGCCAAAAAGGGGGAGTGGGCGGGTAGGGGAGTGGGGGTGGGTGGGTATGGGGGACTTTTGGTATAGCATTGGAAATGTAAATGAGCTAAATACCTAATAAAAAATGGAAAGAAAAAAAAAAAAAAAAAGAAAGTGCCCTGTAACAGCTCTCTGGGTGACTTCCTTTGTGTCCCTTCAGAGCCTTCCTCTGTAGTAAGTTTATAAATGTCCCCAGTAGTCTAGGTGGCACAGCAGAGTTAGGGGACTCCCCAGGCAGCAGAGCAAACATTCTCTGCCCCAGGCAGTCTGTTCTGATCGCCATGGTCCCCTGCTAATCTGGCCCTGGAGTCACTGGGGGCAATGTCCACAGTGTATACACTTCCTGCCTGTTACCTTTCTGGGTGATGGGTGGTGGAGACTCTGAGGCAGCTCTAAAAGCTGAGCTGAAAGCAGAGCTCTGTTTGTTACAAAAGGGGAATTTTAGACATAGACCATTCACTTCTATCACTCGAAACAGAAACAAAGTGTAAGGCATTCTTGGTGGGGGGGGGGTTGTTTTTTGTTTTGTTTTTGTTTTGATATAGCCCATGCTGGCCCTGAACTTGCTATATAGCAGAAGATGAACCTGAACTCCTGAACTCTGCCTCCACCTCCTGGGACTGAGATAGCAGCCATCACACAGTTGGAATTCTTAGAGAACACCTTTAACTTTTATTCAGGTTCAAAGTGAAATGGCAGAAATGATGGGTTCTTGTCCTGTTGCTCACTCAGGCATTGAGCAAGTACACATGAAGTGTGCATTAATGTCCCTGTCATACCACCAGACTATCAGGACTAAACCCTGCCCTCTGGTAATACCGTTGTGTTCCAGAAAGCTCCAAAGAGACTCAAAACTGACAAGTTCTAAGGAGAGAAGGATGGGAGGGGCTGCAGCTCAGTAGAGCATTAGCCAGCATCTATGAGGTTCTGGCTTTGACCCCTAGCACAGCACAAACCAGGAGTGGTGGTGCATACCTGTGATTCTAGCACTCCAGAGATGGAGGCCAGGAGGGTCACAAATTCAAGGTCATACTTGATCGTATAATTGGAGGCCAGCCTGGGAGATATATGACACCTTGTCTCAAAAGTGCATTCATATATACACATACACACGGGTACAAAGACAGCCAGGAAAGAAGGAAGGAAAGAAGGAAGGAAGGAAGGAAGGAAGGAACAAAGGGAGGAAGGGAGGGAGGGAGGGGAGGAAGAAAGAAGGAAGGAGGATGAAATGAAGAAGGAAGAATAAGAAAGATAGAAAAGGAAAATTGAGATGTATCAAAAATTATTAAGAATCTCAGGTACCAGCTGGAGAGATGGCTCAGCGGTTAAGAGCACTGACAGCTCTTCCAGAGGTCCTGAGTTCAATTCCCAGCAACCACATGGTGGCTCACAACCATCTGTAATAGTTTCTGATGCCCTCTTCTGTTATGTCAGAAGACAGTGACAGTGTACTCATACAAGTAAAATAAATAGATCTTTTTTTTAAGAGTCTCAGGTACATGGTGATTGGCTTACAGGGAAAACATATAGACAATATCACATGATAAAAAACAATTTAAAAAATATTTTCTTTAGAAGTCAGCAACTGTCTGAGCTGATCTGAATTCCTTTTCCTCAATTCGGGCCCTGGCACCCACTCATCTCTCTGAAAGCAAACTGATGTTCCATGACAGCCCACCAGAGCAGAGGTGTTTGGCAGGGGTCCTGGCCATATGAGTGGTTCCACCTGCCAGCCCCGGGACCCCTTGGTGAAACCTGTCTGATGCTTCATCCACATGACTCCACTATCTCCCCAAAGTGGTCTGCTTCCTTTCCATTCAGATGTTTAAAACCTCTATAGATTGGGGCTTAGGGTGGCCCTGCAATATTATGTCAGGTGGTTTAAAGCACACTTTATAAAGTCATTGTGCAGAAGACAAGGTAAATCTGGAGGAACTTTGCGGGTGTGGGACCTACAGTTACTTGGGTGAGTGTGGACATAATGGGACCACTGCACCAGTTCCAGGGATGTGCAAATACACATTTACTAGGTGTTATAGAGTTAGTGAGGCATAGTGTTCTCAAGACACTATGAAACAACATCCAAAATATTATCTAGACAACTAAAATGCATCAAGATTTCCCCCCCACCCATCAATTCCTTACCTACTTCACTGCTGATTGGTGCCAGGCATGAGAGCAAGGGCCATGAACCTGTGCACAATTAAGGCAAAAGCTGACCAACAGTGGCTACCCCTGTGGAGGTGGCAGCCCCCTGGGTTCTCAGGGCTCTGTGGTGAGGGTGCTGTACCTGGGCTCCTGGAGGAAAGGTTTGCCTTCTTCTGTTCTGGAACATAGTTTCATTTCATGCATGCTGGTCGTTTTATGATATCTACAAGCAAGAGAACCCCCAAAGTGCCTTATTACAGGTAATTCAGGAGGGAGTTTGCCTGCTTTCTCTGACTCCCTAAGGACTTACAAAGAAGGGGAAGATTGTCCCTACTGTGGGTCAATGGTATATTCAAGTGGGGGACTTTTAAATACAATTCAAATCTCAGTGGGCTGGCACTCATGTAGAATCACTAAAGATGTTGGCAATGTGCTCTCTAATTATTCTGTTCTCATTTATGTACTCTTGTCAGGTGAGGAGAGATGAAGAACACAGATCCCAGTTGGCAATAGCCCTAACTAGTCTGCATTTAGAATATATTCGTTCTAAGTTGGGTAAAATTCCTCCCCTAAAAATTATTGGGAGATTTGGCCAACATCCAAAGCTGGAGAATTTCATGGAATGGTCACTGGAATGGGTGACCCTTCTTCAGTGTCTCTTTTTATTGCTATGACAAAATGTCTGATGAAAGTAGCTTAAGGAATGGTTTGTTCTGGCTCATGGTATGAGGGGACACATTGTACCATAGAGAAACACAATGGTGGTGGCTGTATGAGGCAGCTGGTCACTTTACAGCCACCATTACTAAGCAGAGAGTGGGAGGTGGATACTGGTACTCAGCTCACCTGGGATGGGTGGGTGTCTCCTCAGTTAAACATTTCTGGAAACATACCTGTTGACATGCCCAAAGGTATGTTGTAGTCTCCCCTCCCCCAGCCTGAAACCTGCTTGCTCAGGGGTGGAGCTTCCCGCTCAATTGTTCTGCCACGCCCACTGCTGGAACCTGCTGCTTTGCTGTTTGGAGCCATACACATGGTCACCCTGCTACTGGACTCCAAGATTATTTGGTGGGAATCGGGTCCTTCCCCGTCCTTCATAACTGAATGTCGGAAATAAAAAATTGAGCTTTGATTAGAATGCCTGTCTTAGCTGCACCATTTTCTCTTGTCACCTAGTCCTTCTTCTCTTCCAGGTTTCCAAAATGCTTTTCCAGGCTAGAACCCAGACCTGTGATCTGCTGGCCGGACACAACAGTATGTGTCCATGTCGAGTCTAAGTCCATAAAAGTTGAATGTGAGGATGGACCATCAGAGCATCACAGCCCAACACCATTGCATCATGACACAATGACATCACATCATACCATCATCACAGCATCACAGTATCATCACAGCACCACAGCACCACAGCACCACAGCACCACAGCACCACAGCACCACAGCACCACAGCACCACAGCACCACAGCACCACAGCACCACAGTCACCACAGCACCACAGCACCACAGCACCACAGTCACCACAGCACCACAGCACCACAGCACCACAGTCACCATAGCACCACAGCACCACAGCACCAAAGTCACCACAGCACCACAGCACCACAGCACCACAGTCACCACAGCACCACAGCACCACAGCACCACAGCACCACAGTCACCACAGCACCACAGCACCACAGTCACCACAGCACCACAGCACCACAGCCCCACAGCACCACAGTCACCACAGCACCACAGCACCACAGCACCACAGTCACCACAGCACCACAGCACCACAGCCCCACAGCACCACAGTCACCACAGCACCACAGTCACCACAGCACCACAGCACCACAGCACCACAGCACCACAGTCACCACAGCACCACAGCACCACAGCACCATAGCATTTGGATTAGTATTTTCAATCCCCCAGCTCTTTGAATTTGGAACATACCTTCTTACCTTCCAGGGGATCATTTGATGTTAGATGCCATTGTGACAAATGTTATCATTATATCTCATGTCTGTGGTGTATTTGGCAGAACCAGCACCTAGATATCTTTTTATAAAAGTATCAGCCACCAAACGCAAACACTATTGCATACACCAGCAAGATTTTTGCTGATATAGCTATCTCCTTTGAGGCTTTGCCAGTGCCTGGCAAATACAGAAGTGGATGCTCACAGTCATCTATTGGATGGAACACAGGGCCCCCAATGTAGGAGCTAGAGAAAGTACCCAAGAGCTGAAGGGGTCTGCAACCCTATAGGTGGAACAACAATATGAACTAATCAGTACCCCCAGAACTCGTGTCTCTAGCTGCATATGTAGCAGAAGATGGCCTAGTTGGCCATCATTGGAAAGAGAGGCCCCTTGGTCTTGCAAACTTTATATGCCCCAGTACAGGGGAAAGCCGGGGCCAAGAAGTAGGAGTGAGTGGGTAGGGGAGCAGGGCAGGGGGAGGTTATAGGGAACTTTCGGGATGGCATTTGAAATGTAAATAAAGAAAATATCTAATAAAAAATAATTCAAGAAAAAGTATACCTACTGTTCTGGTCAGAGAGTTAGGAAAAGCTGTGTGCATAGAGTTTGTTTCGATTCGGGTACTAACTGATATTCACCTATTGAGCAAACGGAATATGTCAAGGCTTTCATGATGACCTTCCCCAGAAGCAAACTGGCACTGTGCCCAGCCTTGAACACAGTCCAAAAAGCATTGCCTTTCTATCCACTGGTTTAGAATTGCCAGAAAGGGCGCTGTCTGTGTTGTGACTTTGTAGCCTTCACTCAGCTTTAGTGGGTGAGGAACATGGGGGTGGGAGGAGAAATGAGGCGAAATCTTTTTCTTCTGTCTGTGCCTCTTTAACCCATGGGACTTAATGGTGAGTCCCAATGCCAGTTTAAGCAGTAGATTATCACAAGGGTTCCCCAATCCTGTCTGGTTGGCCTTACTACATCTCTTCTTAAAGATTTTTCTTTTGTATGGTAGGAAATGCAGCTTCTGAAAACTAATTGCAATTAGCTAGAAAAGAATTCTTTCATTTATGAGCTGGATCCCTGGACAGTGAACATGGCAGTGGAGGGAGTTCCTGGTTCCTAGGAGTCACTAAGCCATAGTTTCCCTCCCAGTGCTGGAGAAGTAGCTGAGAGTTCTACATCCTGATCCATAGGCAGAAAGAGAGATTGATCCTGGCATGAGCTTTTGAATCATCAAATCCCACCCCCAATGACATACCTCCTCCCACAAGGCCACACCTCCTCCAACAAGGCACACCTCCTCTAACAAGGCCACACCTCCTAATCCTTTTAATCCTTCTCAAACAGTTCCACTTCTTGGTGAATAAGCATTCAAACATGAGCCTTGGGGAGACATTTTTATCCAAACCACCACAGGATACCCATTCCATTTGGAATTTTCTATATGGAAAACCTGTTCCTATTCATCTATGTGCTTATTCAAATAGTGATTTTAATCAGTATGGGCTTTTAAAATCTATTTCATATTTTAAGTCACAATGTAATACAAGTTGTATATCTTTGGTCCTAAATGCCTGGGATCAAAAGTATTTCAGGTTTCAAGTTTTTTGTTTTTGTATTTCAGAATATTTTCATTTGTATAATAAAACAACTTGGAATAAAACTAAACCTAAATGTAAAATGAATTTGTGTGTTTTATATGTAACTTATACGTATAGCCTAAAAGTAACTTTGTACAATATTTTAGTGCGCCCAAGTTTTGATTGTCACCTACCTGGTAAGGTCAGCTCTGGAATTTTCTCTGTGGTTTCTTGTTGGTACTTGTCAATATGAGATTTTGGGATTATCTTAGCATTTTGATTTTCTTGCCAGGGTGCTCACTGTTGATTAATGGTTCTGGCTGTGACTGTTTGGAGTTCATTCAGATTGATTTTGTGGGCAACTCCCCACAGCCCTTTCCTTTCTTCCCTCCACTGACCTATACTCCAAGATGCCATGAACCTAAAGTAAGTCATTTCCCTGCCCCCCACCAAGATCACAAACCGGAAATGGTGGACCAGAAATACAGCATAATTTGAACACTATGGCATGTTTGAATCTGAGTAGGGTTGGAGCAGGGTTAGTAGCACCATGCTGGAGACTAAACCTAGGGGTTCTAGAACACTTGGCTAATTTCTAGGCTGAGCTACATTCCCTGATGTGGTGGCTTGAATAAGCAATGTTCCCAATAGGCTCGGGTATTTGAACAATTGGTCCCCAGTTGGTGGCACTAATTTGGAAAGTTGTGGAACCTTTAGGGGATAGATAGAGCCTTGCTGGAGGAAGTATGTCATTGGGTGTGGGACCCCTAGCTTCTTTATGTCCTTTGCAGGGATGAAATGTCATCTCTGTACATCTTTCTCTGCATGTAACCCTTCTGAAACTTTTCTCCTCTAAGTCATTTTTGGTCATGGCATTTCATCACAGCAACAAATTGATGAATGTACCAGTCAAGGATTGAAAATGTTCAAAATTGCCCCAGCAGGGCTCTGAGACTCACACATACTCTAGACAACCAGGTAAAAGGCTCAGAATCCACTGAGTAGGAGAAACACATGAGCCAAAAAAGGCTGTGCCCAAAACTGAATCATCTGCTGACAGGAAAGTTCTGGAAAGCTTAGCTTCTGCCCTGCAGCACCAGCAGTACTACAGAAGAACCATCATAGTCAATGGGAGGTTGCATCCCCAGCCTGTACCAAGAAGAGCTCCCTGGGACATTGACAGACAGCTATGGGCCTAGCTGTGGAATGCATACTTGGGAGAGACCGAAGCAGGTGATGCATGAGGCTCTAGATATCCTGACTCAGGCCAATCCCTGATCCCTGGTTTGTCCAGAAACAGGGGTGTCTGGAGAACTGTACACAGAGAGGGAGAGTCATCTGTTTCAACAACAACTGAGGTCAAAAGTTTCTCCTGTTGCCATTGGTTTACAAATGGTTGCCCCCAAAGGCTTATTAGCACAAGACAGAGATTGTCCATATTGCGCTCTCAGCATCTAGGCTGAGGGAAAGGGGGCTCTTGGGCCAGACCTGAAGTCTACTAACTCAAGCTCAAAAAAAAAAAAATTGCCAGGGTCCTTTGTGGAGGCCTTGTGGAGGCCTACTTCATTTTAAATGTTTATTGTTTTTTAAATTAGTTAATATTACTTATAAAGAAGGATGAGTTTCATATGACTTTTTCACAAATGTACATAATATATTTCAATTATAAACACTCTCTTACTCCTTCTGAGCATAATGTTCTTTATGACAAATCATAACTTACCTAATAAGGGGAGGTGGAGAGATTTTTTTTTTCCTTTTTTGACTCATGACCCATTGCTGAACCCACTGACTGTCCTTACCCTCCTCTTTAATTATTGTCATATTGTAGAGTGGGCCCATGAGTGTCACAGAAGACTTGTGGAGGTCAGGGGCCATCTTTTGAGCATCAGTTCTCTCTGTCCATTGTGTGATCCAGGGATCCACCCAACTGGTCAGGTTATACAGCAAGCTATCTCGCCAGCCCCTTATTCCCCTTGTTACATATGTTCCTTTGTCCCTAAGGTGCTATAGTAATATGGTGCACCTCGGCATTGAGAGACTCTCTGCTTCCAGATGAGACTTGAAGGGACAGTGCAGATGGCATCTGAGACACAGATGCTGTCTGAAGCTTCTACTGCCCATTCCTGTCTAGTACCTGTGCTCAGTAGGAAACACCGAAAGACTCAGGCTCTCTCTCTCTCTCTCTCTCTCTCTCTCTCTCTCTGTGTGTGTGTGTGTGTGTGTGTGTGTGTGAGAGAGAGAGAGAGAGAGAGAGAGAGAGAGAGAGAGAGAGAGAGAGAGCGCTTCTAAAGAACCACATCCTGAGCTGTGATAGGTGATAAGACACAGGAAGAGGCACCTGAACAGCAATGTACTGTGACCTGCCGCAGCTTGGATCCTGGAACCATGACACAGGATGATGAAGCAATGAAGAAAGGGCAGACATATGTAAAGGAGAGCTGGTATCAGGTGGAGTGTGCCCACTCTGATGGAGGACACCTACTACCGCCATACCCCAGAACCTCAGTGTGTTTACTATGCACTACATAGGGGCAGTGGTTACCTAAACTTCATAGGAGGTCTCTAGGTGAGCAGTCTCAGGCAGTTAACGTGCTGGAGGAGAAAGCTATAATTGTTAACCTTTGCACATGCTGGTCACTCACTCGCACTTGAATTCCCAAGGAAAGCTTTGCCGTCCCTATTGAGCCTTACCTGCCTCTGCATGGAGTCCTCTACATGGCTGTCCCTGTGCCAACAAAACATGTTTACTCAGGGTTTCCTCTGATCCCTATAGCAATGAAGAAACCCTCACAATAGAGATGATCATTCTATAATTAATAGCCCATAGTTGTTAAGATCCAGGAAAACTAGTCTTTCTATTTAAGTCACCAGGACAACTGAGGCCTCTCGGGACCTAAAACTCTGAAGAGGATTCTCTGTAAGTCCTCTGAAGTCCCCGGTTCACTGTGGGAGCCTTGCCTCAGATGGACCTTTCCTCAGAAAAATAATTTCAAATATCTCCAAACTTCAAATGTTCTTGACCATAAGGTAAATACTTTAAAAAGCAGCCCTTTAAAGACGTAACAAATTGTTGCATTGGGGATAATAACTTCTTGTCAATTTCAGATTTAAAAGGGTAACCGGGATCATGTAGCGCTAATTCCAGGAATGGTCACAGTGACCTGTAGACCTATATACATTGGTTTCTCTGTGAAGATGAACAGAGCATGATGTCTAGGAGTCCTCTCAGTTCTAAAATTTTAGAATACTAAGATCGGAGAATTATCTTCCTCAGGGCTCCTTTAATGTCACGATTCCTCAGGCTGTAGATGAAGGGGTTGACCATGGGTGTCACTACTGTGAAGATGACGGTGGCCACTGTGTCCTGCACTGTGTATGTAGATGAAGGGTGCATATAGATGCCCAGGATCGCCCCATAGAAGAGGGAGACCACAGTGAGGTGAGACCCACACGTCGACAGGGCTTTCCTTATTCCATGGG
Organism: Mus musculus; assembly: GCF_000001635.26. Taxonomy (NCBI): domain Eukaryota; kingdom Metazoa; phylum Chordata; class Mammalia; order Rodentia; family Muridae; genus Mus; species Mus musculus. Next base: position 51,007,664 of record NC_000077.6, on the reverse strand, counting down.
CAGATTTTAACTTCAGAACCTTAGAGAAGATGTAGGCATAGGAAACAATAATGCATGTAAATGGAGTCATAAATACCAATCCACCAATGGTGAAGACCATCAGGTCATTGATGAAGGTGTCAGAACAAGAGAGCTTCAGGATAGGGTAGGGGTCACAGAAGAAGTGGTGCACTGCATTGTGGGAACAGAAGGTGAGTCGAACCATGAGGAGAGTATGCAAGAGAGCATGCAGGTTTGTGATGGCCCATGATATGGCCACCAGGAGGACACAGAGTCTGGGTCTCATCATCATGGTGTAGTGGAGAGGGTGACAGATGGCCACATAGCGGTCATAGGCCATCACACTCAGGAGGAAGCCATCCATATTGCTGAATGTGATGAAGAAATAGATCTGGGTCATACACCCCGTGTAAGAGATGGACTTGCTTCCCAACATATGATTCACCAATGCCTTGGGGACAATGACAGATGGAGCACTAATGTCGACACTGGAGAGGTTGGCCAAGAAGAAGTACATGGGTGTGTGGAGATGAGGGTCACAGCTGATGGCCAGGATAATGAGAAGGTTCCCAGAGATGGTGACCAAGTACATCCATAAGAACAACCCAAACACAACCTCTTCTTTCTCTGACTGTCTAGTGAGTCCCAAGAGGATAAATTCTGTGACAATTGTTTGATTGTCCCCATCCATGTCTGTGGAGAATAGTTTTGTTATGCAGTCAGATTATTTGCTAACATTTGAGCAAAAACATAAGATTTAAAATGGTTTAGTGATAGGTTGAGAACAAACTAAAACTAAATTGTCTCTTTTGTAATCTTAAACAAAATACTGGTTAGTTTCATCACGTTTCATTTATAACTGAGTGTAGTTTTGTAAACTACTTCTGCTGGCTTGTTCCAAACTTGTTTGCTTTCTTTTCACAGTATTAAACTTAATATAAGGATTGAGGTAATATAATTCACCTTATGGATAAAGAAACCTATTAAAGCTGTCATGTAAAAAACAAAAGAAAACAAAAGGAAAGAAAAGAAAATCTGGGTAGTGGTGGTGCATGCCTTTAATCCCAACACTTGGGAGGCAGTGGCACATAGATTTCTGAGTTCGAGGCCAGCCTGGTCTACAAAGTGAGTTCCAGGACAGCCAGGACTATACAGAGAAACCCTTTCTCAAAAAACCAAAAACAAAACAAAACAAAAACAAACAACCCAAAAACAAAAACAAAAAAGCTGTCATGTAATTAATCAATTACATATTAGAAAAGAGAATTGAAAATAATCTGGTGATTTTCCTTTTACCATATAAACACACATATGCATACGCGTTCATGAGTGCATGAGTATGTGCCTCTGTGTGTGTAAATTATGTTATTGAAACAGGATGTCTTAGTTAGGGTTACTATGCTGCAATGAAACAGCATGACAAAAAAGCAAGTTGAGGAGGAAAGAGTTTATTCAGCTTACACTTCCAGATCATAGTCCAGCATTGAAAGAAATCAGGACAGGAACTCAAACAAGGCTAGAACCTGGAGGCAGGAGCTAATGCAGAGGCCATGGAAGGGCCCTGCTCATTGGCTTGCTGTCCATGGCTTTCTCAGCCTGCTTTCTTGCAGAACCCAGGACCACCAGCCCAGGGATGGCACCACCCACAGGGCAATAGGCCCTCTGCCATTGATCACTAATTGAGATCAGGATTGCCCCCACAAAATAAATGCCTCAAGGAGACATTTCCTCAACTGAAGCTCCTTCCTCTCTGATGACTCTAGCTTGTGCCAAGTTGACATACAAAAATCCAGCCAGTACACATGGTATGGCTATGGTACCCAGATATCAAGGACTCAGGCAATCCGCTATCTCCCCAGTCTTAGGGTGATCAGCACTGGGGACTGCGGGTTGAAGTACCCATCTGGCAATCTCTCTGCTGTTTCACACCAGCTGCCATTTGTTGACGGTTTGCCCACATGGCAAACAGTTTATTAAATGCCGTCCTATGAATGTGCAGTTGTATTTGTAGCTATGCTTTTTTCTGCCACGGACTGGACCTGGGCTTTGATAGGTCTGTCTACTGCTTTTAAACTCTAGCTCACAGGTCTTGGTCTCCTGCTCTAGCTCCACAAAGTTCTTCCAGCTTCCTGCATCCCAAGAAGAGCAGATACAATTGAATGAATTATTTCTAAGGATTTAATTATTTATTTATCTATTTACTTATTGTGTTTGTCTCTGTGTACATATGTGCAGCTGACTGTATTGCCTATGGAGCCAAAAGAGGGTATTGTATCCCATGGAGCTGGTTCTACAGGTTGTCTTGAGCCACCTAACGTGGATGCTGGGAACTGAACTTGGGTCCTCTATACAAGCAGTGCAGGCTCTTAACCACTGAGCTTTCTATCTCTCCAGCCCTTGGTCTATTTTTCTCTGGAAGAAAGGGGATTGCTGACTGGCAAAGAGAAAATCCATGCAGTGCATTTTAAAAGATACTCCCAGCAGGAGACAAGTCCAGAGACAAGAGATCAGGTAAAATATGTCTACACTATCTGTTAGAGAAGTCTTGTTTCAGCAGGAAAGGAGAAGTGGTTTCCCTTAGAAATCAAAGGACTTGGGTGGGGGGCGGGGGGAGAAACAGCAGCAGGGGAAAGCATACAGAGAGCCCTTGTAGGGGTTGGCTGAAGATGTACATCTTGTGGAGACAGTGAAGTGCCAGCCACTGTGAGAGAAATTGGTGAAAGCAAGAATACAGTGCAGAGATGTGAGCTCTTCTTACCTGTACTAACATCTAGAACCACAGTCGACATCTAGAAGATGGTGCCAATGGGTCACAGGTAAAGGGAGGGGCCATGGAAGTTGAGAGGTGAGGGGTCAGGGGAGCTTGTGGGATAGGTCTTGAAGCAGAAAGGGGGTGCGCTGGCTGCTGCTTATACTATTCTGGTCTTCATGGTAGATGACTTTTTTGGGAAAGAGAGTAGGATGGTAAGGGGTCTGTTTATTATTATGGAATCATAAATTTTATGGTTGAAAGCTACACCATGGTTCCTCATGCTGTGACTGGAGAGTCACCATGTATCTTATAAATCTTATTCAGCTCCCTTGAAGGTTTCTGAGAGAACACAAGAGTGTGAGAGAGTGCACAAACACATGGAAGAGAGAGAGAGAGAGAGAGAGAGAGAGAGAGAGAGAGAGAGAGAGAGAGAGAATACTACCTTTGGCATGTACATTTGGTTGACTTATGTTAATCTTTTAGGAGTCAAAGGCTGTGTGACTGTGTTTGAGATGTCTGATATGTCTGCATCACTGGGTGCTGATAACCCTGAATCTCCAAGTGCAGGATGTTACTCCCTGGAATAGAATCAACCAGTATCCCTCTGTGGGACTATGAATGGCGTCCCTGTAGCTTTAGTCAGAAGCACATTCCTTGTGTGATCACAGATCACAATGGATGGACATAAAAAAGAAATATTAAGGCAGAGGTTTGGAGCATCTTACCCAGAGACTATCTTTTAGTGTCTCTGCCTCTCTGGGTCTTTCTCACTCTACCTCCATCTCATTCCCACTCCATCTCCCTCTTCTTCCCCATCTCTCCCACTCCCTGTTACTCTCACTCTCTTGTCTCTCTCTTGCACTTCTTTCCTCTCTTTCTTCTCTTCATCCTCCTCCCTTCAGCCCCTTGGCTGTGCATATCTGGCCAAGCTTCTCAGTAAACTGTAGTCTCTGCTTCTCACACTGCTAAACCTAACTTGCCCCCTTCCTTTTCCTGAACTTTTTCAGAACTTTTGTCTTGGGGAGAGGCTGCCCTGTTCTTGATGGGCAGCACATCTTGACAGAGAAAGGTCTGAGTGTTGACCAAGAAGCTTTGTTTCTGATCCTGGACCTGGTTTACCTCACGCATTCCCTGAGTTGTGTGTCAGTGACCCTGTCTGCTGCTGAGATGGCATTGTCCACTTACCTGCCCAGCTTGACTCACCTGCTGCTGTCTGTGTTGTCCGTGGCTTTCACACAATTCCCATCTCTGTGGATTCCATTCTTGACGCTAGATTTGGTCCAATTCATTTGTGGGACATTCACCGCTGGAGAACATCTAGGAAGAGATGCATGGCTCTCTAAGGTCAAGCTATGGTGAGTAAATAAATAGATCCACGATCCCTGGAGATCAGGGTTGCCATGACAATGACAAACACACTGGGGCACCCTTAGGACTCATTCCTTGGAGGTCCCCACTAGAGACCAGTACTAAGTGCTGACTGTTTACATCCTGTCTGAACACTGAAAATATTGTCCTGAAGTCATTTCTTGTGAAACACTGGTACAGACATGGCCACCTTGCCTCTCTTTCCTTTGCTGTCCTTTTCAAGCCGATGAGAGGAAGAGCAGAAAAAAGGACACACTGTCATGATGAAGTAGCCAGTAGTCAGCTCTGAGGTGGGGATTGTAGTGACACTAAACAGAAACTGAAAACCCTCAGAGATACAATTTTGCTGTTTGTATTTTTTATGGGTATAAATGTTTGCCTTTGCATGCCTATGCAGTGATGGAGGAGCCAGGAGTGTTACTAGAGTTAGAGAGAGTAGTAAGCATCATGTGTTCTCTGCCCTTCCTCTCACTGGCTTACTTGAACATTACCACCTTTCAAGCGCCAAGTAAACAGTGATGCTGACTCCATTGTCACTGGACAATTTTGTTGATTTATCATCCATTAATGTGAGCATGCTGATTTCACTATTTTTATTTATTTTTTATTTTATTACTATGCTGAGGATTTTGAAGCCAGGGCTTCACACATGCCAGGCAAGGTGCTCTGTCCCTCCAGCCTTGTTTTATCCTTCCTCCCTCCCCACCTTCCTTCCTGTGTATGTGTAGGGGAGGGGATGCACATATGCAGGTCAGAGGACAGCTTGCAGGATCTGGTTCTCACCTTCCACTAAGCATGTTCTGGGGATCCAGTGAGCCCAGGTTATCAGCTGAGCAGCATCTTTATTAGCTAAGTCATGTTTTCCCTGCCCTCTTATCCAAATATACAAAGCAATTGTTTTAAGTTGTTGTATCAAGGCCATTTATGGTAGCCCAGATATGGTTATAAAAGAAATACCTGCCTCCCTTAAATGTTAAAAGTTCTTCATGTAACAGGATACATTTTACATGCAGATTCTATTTTTCAGTTTTTATGACATCCTTTATTTTTTTCCTTCAAAAATTTCATATGTGTAAATACTGAGCTTGTGGCATTTTCACACCTCAGATCCTCTCGCCCTCCCCACCTTCACGTTCCCACCCCAAACCCTTTATCCTAACATTTTCCTTACTACATGCTGTCTCCCCCTACACACACTGCTTGATTACAGATGCATGTAAGAACCTCGATGTGGGAGGATATTCTTTGAATGCATCTCTGCTTATCAAAAATAATTTAACTCATTTATATTTAGTAGGATCACCATCCAAGAAGGGCTTACCTCTGCCATTAAGTTGTTCCTTCCCAGGGCTTATCCTTTGTTTCTCAATTATTCTTATTGTCAATTTTTGTTATTCAGTTGGTTTTTTTTTTGTGTCACTCTACTTTGATTCTCTCTTCCCCTTTTCTGTGTATTTTAAATTGGTTTCTTGATTATTAATTCGAAAGCTGTAACTAACATCTTAATCTTTTTACAACTTTGCCTGAGTAACACCATCTTAAGGTTTAATATCTTGGGTTCAAATGAGATCATATATGCTTCTGTCTCCTTTTATCAAGACTACATATTACATCTTTATATATTGTTTGACAACTAATATCAATTTATAGTTAATTTTTTATGCATTGGCCTTTTGAATCACATAGAAATACAGAGCTGTTGACCCAAATACAATAATCATTGTCCTGTGTGTTTACCACCATCAATGTCTAGCACACTTTCATTTTAGCCTAAATGTTTCCTTTTATTACATATTGTACAAATTTACTGAAAATTCACTCCTCAGCTTCTGCTAATCCAGAAATATCTTATTTTTTTCTTCATTGTGGAAGGATAGCTGTTTCCAATTAATAATTCTAAGGATTTGCTTTCTTTTAGCTTGTTTGTTTTCTTATTTATTTACTTTTGTATTTTAAAGATTGTGTCTTAAGTAGCTGGGAATGACCTGGTACTCCTTATGCAGCCTAGGCTGAACTAAACCTCATGAACGCCTGTCTTGACCTCCTGGTACAGGGAGTACCGACGTCCATCACCAGGTCTATCAGCCTACAAATATGCTGTCCACATCATCCGGCCTACATGGTATCTGATGAGAAACATGGCTGATGTTTACTGAGGATCACTTACTTCTTACAAGGAGCCACTTTTCTTGTTTTCAGTTTTTCTCTGATGGCTTTCTGTCTTTGATGGCTATTTTGAGCAAAAGACCCTGGAGATAACTGCTCTCCCATTTTGCATCTTTATGCACTTATGAACTTTCTACTATAATCTGAAGAATTTTTAGACTGCTCATGGGTTTGATTATAATAACCTTATAATGTGTGTATATATCTAAATGGAGATAAATGTACATTTTTGTATTAGTTTATTCCTGTAGCTATGTATAAATCTGTGTTGGTGTTTAATTTTTGCTCACTTATATTTAAAGAAAACACATCTGTGTGGCGAAAAAGGGCCTATTTCAAAACAAGTGCCAGTTAAGCCCCAAGTCTTTTGAGTTTTCCTCTTGTCTGTAAAAAATGTTGTCTTTCCTTGTCTTTCACATTCTTAGTTGTTTGGAGGAATCTTGGGCAGACAGATTTGTCCAATATTATTCTACATGGAATTTGCTAACTTCATAATTATAGTATCATTATGAGTTTGGGGAGGGTTACCTCTGTGGGATTTTATTTCCTCACACCTTCATGCCATGGCAGGGATATAGCATATCAGGGTGATTTATCATTGATGATGTCAAACTTTATTGCTTGGTAAAGAGAATGTTTTATCATTTCCCCTTCAGTAATCCGTTCTTTAGCTGCAAGACACTCAGTCCAGCTGCCTTTCAAAGGGGAGGAGAGGACTAAGCTTCACACTCTGCTAGAGGTGACAGGGGTGTGGCACTGACACTACCAGGACCTCTGCTGGAAGATCCTGTTTCTTCTTCCCTGTTCCCGTGTTGATCCCATTGCCTGCTTTCATCAGGATGGACTTAATCGTGGTTATTTCCTATTTTGAGTCACAATGACACCAAGCATCCCTCTCTCAACGTGCTTGGGATCAGAAGTGTTTGGTGTTTCAAATTCTCCAAATCTTGAAATATTTACATGCACATAACGAAAAGCCAGTCTAAACATGAAACTCTGTGTTTGCTTCATGGATCCTCCATATATGTATATGCAGCCTGAGATAATTTTATAGAGTGTTTTTAGTGTGCCTGCTTCAGATAATATGAGGTTACCCAAAGAATTTATGTATCATGTTGGCATTCAAAAAGTTTCAGGTTTGGAGGAATTGTTAAAATTTCAGATTTTGAGCTAGGAATGCTCGGCCTGCCACACTATCTGTTGTCTGTTAGCCATGGGAAGCACCTTTGCTGTGGCTGCTGTGTCTTTTTGGCATGCTTTATCCCTCTTTTCTTTTCTCTGGTCTTTTTTTTTCTTTCACCCCTTCTCCCTTCCCCCTTTCCTTCCCAGTTCTTGGAAATCACTCTCTTTCGACAGAACAAGATGCACCAAGATTTTATCAGCCACTTTTCCCCCACTGCCTGTGGTCCCGACACACATGCGTGCGCGCGCGCGCGCGCACACACACACACACACACACACACTCATGAAACTTAAGGCAGACCCTGGGCAAGTGTTTGAAAACAGGTTCAGACATATATATGAGGACTCAGTCTAGAAAGCCAGGTTCATTAGGACTCAGGAAGTAGACAAAGCCAACTTCCAAGGCTCAAGTGACAAGAGGGTAATGCCCAGAAAAAAAAGTCATTTACTGAAAATCCATTGACTTCACATGAAAGAAGAAAGCTTTGACCTTACTATGAGACATCAGGAGTCAAACTACCATAGAACAATAATTTCTAGAAGGTTTTAATAGCCAGCCAATGGCATGGAGGCTTCTTCTGCTTGTAACATAGGCCTGGCAGGCTTACAGCCTTGGTGATTCCATGAGACTCCAGTGGCCCTGATGTGACACAGTCACACGTCCCTCTGTGAGAGCAGTGTCTGGGGAATCAAGCAGGGTTGAGAGATGACCATTTGTTTCAACATTCATTGAGCTAATACCAAACTTTTTTTTTCAGTTGTTTAATTGGCACACCAAGAGTTCATTCCCCAAAGGCTAATTAGGAGTAAGTAGAAATTGCACATAGAAAAGAGAGAATGCAGAGTCTCCCAGGAGTCTAGGCTGAGAGAAGAAAGTCTTTAGGCCAGGTCTCTATTAACTCAGGTGCTAGGAGGTAAGTCACCAGACAATGTGGCTGCCACTGGAGAGCAAGATGCAACTTTGGTACAGGTTCTGCCTCTGAGGGAAGAGGGCACCAAGGACTCCACGTGGGAGCTTGTTCTTCTTACTCACAAGTTCTTCACAGACAAACAACTAGGACCAGGGAGGCCTGCACCTCTGGGGAAATCTCTCCCTTCTTCCTGTGTCTCCCTGTGCAGGGAGCTGGAGAGAAATAATTCAGGCAGATAGAAAGATAAGCAGAAGTGTGCATTCATGCAAAGAAGAATGAAAAGCAAGATATTTGTGTAGACAGAATTAACCAGCATGCAATGGGCCCACCAATACAGCTATCCAGTGAATGATGAGTTTTTAAGACAATTTATAAGATGCACATGTGGATAGAGAATGGTTTCCCTTTGTCTCTCTATCTTTTAATAACTTCATTGGCTTTCATCTTCATCCTCTATCTTCCTTTTCATTCAACTTAAAAAGATATTTCTTTCATTTTTTTGCAATTATAATATAACTACATCATTTTCCTTTTCCCTTTCCTCCCTCCAAATTCTCCCATATAAATCTTCTTACTTTCTTTAAATTCATGGCCTCCTTTTCTTTTATTAATTTTTGTTACATGCATATACATTTATGTGCACACACACAAATACACAGCACCTCTCTAAATTACATATATATTTTATATTTTTATATATGTATATATACTGTGCACATATGTATACACATACATATATACATATATGCTTTCAGGGCTGACCATTTGGTATTGGATAATCAAGTGGTGTGCTCTTCCTACTCCCAGCATCCCTCAGTTGCCTGTCGTTCTTTGCATAGGGTTGAGGCCTCATGGGCTTTCCCCAGTCACTTTGGTACATCTGTTGTTGATGCCCCTATTCATCTTACTGCTTAGGCAATCGTGCATGTGAGACTTTATGGGTGTAGCTTCGGACTTTCCCAGGAGACACAATCTCACAGAAAACTCCGTTCCTCTGTCTCTTAAAACATTCTGTCCCCTCTGTTTCCTGAGCCCTGGGTATAGGAGTTTTTTTTGTAGGTATATGCATTTCAGGTGGGCTCCACTACTGTGCATATTGATTGTTTGTGGGTTTCTGTGCTGATCTCCTGTTGTAAGGAGGCATGACCTTAGTAGCCCAATATCCCTAGGATGCAATCATGACATGCTTACCTTGGCAGTAACCAGCACCTTCCTAAATTGGACTCTGGATCTGCTCAAAAAGAGGAAAATCATTCCTGGTACTTGAAACCTAACCAAATACCCACAGATAGTGAGATCATGATTCTTGGAACCTACAACCAACACTACTAAACCTACGTAATTCGTGACTACACTCTCACTATTTGTCTTTATACATCAGATACATTGCTCACATCCAACTTTTGAAGCTCAGACACCAGTCGTACTAGTTATTCAGCACCCTGAAGCAGGAGGATTTCTGGATGCAAGAGTTTTTTAACTTAGCATGGAAAACACAAGAAGACTCAACCCTAGAAACAGCCACATAAAATCCTGGGCTCTGCACACAGCTCTTTCAGTTGCTGTTTCTCTGGGTCCAGAATTCAGTGAAACATCTTCCATTCCACAGTGGCTTTGCAGGGCTTGAGTTCCCTAGATTCTAATGGTCATGGCGCTAAGTTTTGTTGTCTGTTACTTCTCAATTTCCCATTGACTCAAATAGAATAGCCCAACTCTCCCAAAAGCTTTGCCTGAGCATGAAGTCCTATTATATAAAGTTACAAACATCAACGATGTTCAGTTCGCCTTTACTGAACACACTCTTTAGTATTTGCTTTCCTTTACTTAAGTTAGTGCCTTAGTTAGTGTTATTATCACTGTGATGAAACACCATGACCAAAGAAACTCGGGGAGGAAAGAGTTTATTCAGCTTACACTTCCACAGCACTGTTTATCATTGAAGGAAGTCTGGGCAGGAACTGAAATACGGCATGACCCTGGAGGCAGGAGCTGATGCAGAAGCCATGGTAGGACTGCTTACTGGCTTGCTCATGATTTTCCCAGCTTGCTTTCTTATAGAACCCAGGACCCAGGGAGGGCACCATCCACCATGGACTGGGATCTCCCCAATCAATACTAAAAAAGTACAGATGCCCCATACTCAGGAGTATATGGCCAGCACAAATTGGACTCTGTGGGTTATTAAAACAAACAAAAGTGAAGATATGAAGTTGGGAGGGAGTGGTGGGTAGATCCTGGAAGGGTTAGGGCAGGAGTCAGGGATGTATATGGTCAAAATAAATTGTATGAAATTCTTAGAGAATATAACTATCTTTAAAAAAAGAAAAAATGCCTTATAACTGGATAATGTGTAGGCATTTTCTCAGTTGAAGTTCCCTTCCCTTCAGTCAACTATAGATTGTGTAAAGTTGACAAAAAAACTAGATAGCACAGTTTGGGTCTTGGGAACTGAACTGTTTTGACCCTTTGATTGGCAGCTGTCAGACCCTGTCCTTCTGTGCAGGAATCTTGAACAAGAGCTGTCCATCAGATAATTACCATTTATTTAATTAGATAGATAGATAGATAGATAGATAGATAGATAGATAGATAGATAGATAGATAGATAGTTGGTTAGTTAGTTAGTTAGTTAGTTAGTTGGTTAAGATAGGATCTCGTGTATCCTAGACTGACCTCAAAATTTCTATGTAGCTGAGACTGGCTGCTGAAGTCAGAACTTCTCGGGAGACCATGTTTTAGTCATGGCTATTCTAAATAACTGATGTTGGTTGTAGGATAGCTCTCAGTGACCATAACAAACTTCAATGAGTCCTGGGTGACCTTGCCTCAGTGATACAGCTGTTCTTACTCCAGCCTCGGAAAAGTTTCTGCCAGAGACCAGAAACTCAGACGCAAGCTCATGATTGACTGAAGAGAGGCTGTAACCACAAGGCCTGTAATCAGAGGAACTAGACTCCCTATATGAGAAGTTGCTATTGGTAGAGTTGAGAAACTGTGCACACATGTGCTGCAGCAAGAGAAGTAACACAGTTTTTTGCAGGCATAACTTTTTTGTAACCCACTTTTAATAAGGGTTCAACCTCTCCTCTAGTCCACCACCCAGGAGGGATAGTGGAAGAGAAAATCGAAGACCTGTTCAGCAATAATTCTTTGGGGGTGACCTCGATCTTCTTTCTCTGCAGTTCAGTCCCGTAGTAAACACCAAACATGACTTAGCAGCTACAGTACAGACCAGTCCTCGAGGCAGGGAGATCAAAGTATGGACCAGAAGCTACAGTCCAGTCCTTTCAGCAAGGGGATGCCAGGCAGCAGCTGTAGTTCAATCCTGAAGAAACCACCACGTTCACCAACCGGCCTAAGACGAGGCCTTGGAGGTGGCAAGATGCTGCAGGAACCCCAGGAGCAGTTCTTGGGAGAGTCTCTTAATGGCAGTGATACCATGTGTTGAGCTCAACAACATGGTGTAAGGTGAGCCAATACATGGGAGTCTTTAGCAAAGAATAGAGAGACAGAGCAAACCAAACCAATGCTCAGTGCCCATCTCCCACTGTCTGTGGGGTCATACTTATAATGTTTTATCACAGGTCTTTTTGTATACTTGCTATATCCAAACCTCCTTTCACCCGTGTCTGCTACAGGAAAACAATCTTTCATGTTTTTGCATTTTCATCTGTGTGCCCCAGCAAAGCATCATTTGACATGACTAGCATTCCAAAGAACTAGAAGTTTTCACATCAGTTTTCAGCCTCACTGTCAGACAGGTGGGTTTCTCTCGTGTATACTCACCTCCATGCTGTGCTATATATAGCCCTCAATAAATCCTACTTTTAAAAATTATCTGTTTGTGGCCCTTATCTCAGCCAGAGTAGCTGAACTGGATATGAACAGATGAAATCCTGACCTTCAAACTCCAGGCACTCAACGGCACTTCTAGTGATCCTCAAGGTTAATAGTCTCAGGAGACTCCCATGACTGTCAGCTCTCAGCTTCCGCAGCAGCTGAGAAATTCCAGAGTGGTCAGAAAAGACACCATGGAGAGCAGGAAGGAGCTGTTCTATTACTGGAAGGCCAAGAACCCACTCAGGAGAGAGACAACTCTCCCAGGAGAGTAACAGCATTAGCTAATTTCCTGTTGCTGTGATAAAACACCATGACCAAGACAACTTAGAGAAGAGAGTTTATTTGGCTGATGGTTCCAGAGGGATGAGTCCATCACAACAGAGAAGCACAACAGTAAGCTGCAGGATGCAGAAGCTGAGAACTCATCTTCAAAGGCAAGCATTGTACAGAGAGACTGAACTAGAAGGATCACATAGCCCCCACCCACATACTTCTTAACTAAGGCTACACCTTCTTAACCCCACAAATAGCACCACCAACTGGAGACCAACTGTTCAAATATCAGAGCCTTTAAGGGATATTCTCATCCAAGCCACACGGCAACTATCTGGTCTAGGACTCTGATTCGTACATTATTTTAACAAAGGCTATTGCATGTTGTAGTGACAAACATGGGAGGGGACATCCCTGCCACCAGAATAGAGAATACTTGGGGAAGTTGTAGTCAGTTCCAAGTGCCACCCAGAACCTGTTCGTACTATACTCTGAGTCCCTGGGGGGGGGGGGGGGCAGGAGAAGAATTTAGTGGGGAATCCTGAAGCCAACTCACTGTAAGGCTTTTCTACATGAAGAAGTAGTATTTTTACCTTGCTACTATTGCTGTGAGTGTTGGATGACGGGACCCTGTTGATGCCTGAGGAGGAACAAATTGAGCCTATGTGTAGGAAAAGGATACATAGGAAAGGAAGAAAGAAAAAAAGAAAGAAAGAGAGAGAGAGAGAGAGAGAGAGAGAGAGAGAGAGAGAGAGAGAAAGAAAGAAAGAAAGAAAGAAAGAAAGAAAGAAAGAAAGAAAGAAAGAAAGAAAGAAAGAAAGGAAGGAAGGAAGGAAGGAAGGAAGGAAGGAAGGAAGGAAGGAAGAAGAAAGAAAGAGGGAGGGAGGGAGGAAGGAAGGAAGGAAGGAAGGAAGGAAGGAAGGAAGGAAGCAAGCAAGCAAGCAAGCAAGCAAGCAAGCAAGCAAGCAAGCAAGCAGTGAGACCAGGATCAAGATCACTGAAGTCAGAGGCAGAACAGTCTGGAAGGAGCTAATAATGGTGACACTAACAAGGGCCCATAATCCAGGAGACTGGAACCAGAGACCATGAAGGGAGAGACCCTGAGGACTGACCACTTCCCTATCCCAGGAGATGGAGGGCAGATGTGTCTGGACATGAGGAAAGAACCTGACAACTGAGATGGTGGGCACCTGGTATTTAGTACACTCTAGGAGAGGGCTGGAGCTCTGGACAGCTTGGCCCATAAACCAGAGTAAACTTGGACTCTGAAGACCCTACATCCAATTATAATCGGTAAAAGAATTATGCATTCTTGCTAGCCCATATAAAAGACACACAACCCAGGTATTTTAATTATAAGCTGAAGCCTGGCTTGGGCAGGTATTAGAGCTATTCTACCTTACACCTCAGCCATATGTCCCTTGCTACTTGCTGTTTCTCCTGGCCATGTGCTCATGGTTCTCTCATGGTGGCCTCTTCTGCCCTCTGTGTCCTTTTGTTCTCTACGTGTAAACCCCAGCCAGGTAACTGAAAACTCACCTATCTCTATCTACTGCCCAATCACAGGCTTTAACATTTTATTGACCAATCAGCCTGGAGAGCAAGGCTACACAGCTTGTATTTGAGGGTCCCCCATCCCTAAGGACCTCCTCATCACAGGCAACCAGATCTCAGGGGCCAGTATTTAGCGATTGAACACATAGCAGTAACAGACCAACCCCCTCCAATAAACCTGACATCAGTTCAAGTCCCATTGCCCCTCAGCACTGCTGAAACCTAGACAGACACTTCAGCTTGGTAAGAAAGTCTCTGCTTCCTGCAGCCCATGAAAAGTTGATGGGACATCATGAATTTTATGGATGAGCACAGCCACTGCCCAGAGTTTCCTAGTAGTTCCTAATCATCCCTATGAATGCATCCTCATGCAGTACTCATGCTGAAGAATAAGATGTTAGGTGGGAAGAGAAGGCAAGAAGTGATGTTCTGAGCTGTGGACTGTAGGAGAGGGACCCAAGGCTGCAACAAAGGGAAATTATCAACACCACAGCCACTAGAGGCTCTGAGCATGGAGAATTCTCAACTAACAACTTCTAGTGGTCTAGCATGGGTGAACTAAACTTTCTGTGGGTAGTTTACCAGAGCCATAGGGGCAGGGGACTCCATCATCTATCAAAATCCCTGATCATGTAGCAGCTAGTGACATAAGGAAATGTTAAACACATCACAAATCAGAGTAATTGCAAATGTTCTCAGGGCTTTCTTTTCTTTTTGTCTGTAAAATGAGCAACTTCGAATCATTCCTTTGAAGAGATAAATTTTGGACTCTTTGAAAGAGATGATGTGGCATCATCCAATTCAAAATCCTGATCTCAATTATTTACCATTACCCTCAGGCACAGTAATGCTAAGCATTGGACTTGTCTGGATCTCTGTTTATAAAACTGAAGAAATACATGGTGTCTAGGTTCTGAGAATTATTTTTTTAGGGCTCCTTTGATGTCATGATTCCTCTTGCTGTAGATGAAAGGGTTGACCATGGGTGTCACCACGTTGAAGATGATAGAGGCCACTGCATCCTGTAGTGAGTAGGAGGAAGAAGGATGCTTATAAGCCCCCAGGATCGCCCCATAGAAGAGGCAGACTACAGTGAGATGAAACCCACATGTGGATAGGGCTTTCCTTATCCTGTGAGCAGAGGGCATCTTCAAGACCTTAGCATAGATGTAGGCATAAGAAAGAACAATGCATATAAGTGGTGTCAGGAATATCAAGGGACCCTCAGTGAAGGCTGCAACATCATTGATAAAAGTGTCAGAACAAGAGAGCTTCAGGATAGGGTAGGGGTCACAGAAGAAGTGGTGCACTGCATTGTGGGAACAGAAGGTGAGTCGAACCATGAGGAGAGTATGCAAGAGAGCATGCAGGTTTGTGATGACCCATGATATGGCCACCAGGAGGACACAGAGTCTGGATCTCATCATCATGGTGTAGCGGAGAGGGTGACAGATGGCCACATAGCGGTCATAGGCCATCACACTCAGGAGGAAGCCATCCATGTTGATGAATGTGATGAAGAAATAGATCTGGATCATACACTCTGTGTAAGAGATGGTCTTGATTCCCAACATGTAGTTCACCAGCCTTGGGGACAATGACAGATGGAGCACTAATGTCGACACTGGAGAGGTTGGCCAAGAAGAAGTACATGGGTGTGTGGAGATGAGGGTCACAGCTGATGGCCAGGATGATGAGAAGGTTCCCAGAGATGGTGACCAAGTACATGCCTAAGAACATTCCAAAGACGACTTCTTCTTGCTCTGATTTTCCAGAGAATCCCAGGAGGAGAAATTCTGTAGCTGTCTGATTGGGACTGTCCGTGTCTTTGTAGGAGAAAGTGAGATCATACAGTGAAATTTTATTCACCAATACTTGGAAGAAAAAGGCAATTTGCAAATATTTACTCACTGGTTGAGAATTTACTGCTAGCCAATTGCCTCACTGTGTATTTTTTTTTTTTAGCAAAAGAGTGCTCCATTTTGAGAGGATTGAATTCTAATGACGATGGTTTTATTAATTCTGCTCTTGTTTGTTTAATTTTATATATGCATGTATATATACATTTATGTTACATTATATTATATATGCACATTTTATATAATAGTTAACTCAGTCTAGGAACTGATATAGTATATTCCACTATATATATAAGGAAACTGAGAAGTGGACGTCCAAGTGATTTATCAAGATTGGCTGATCAATATCAATGGGAGTTCAAAATGAGCTGACAGTCTTGTTCTTGGTGTTATACATATACACATATGGGCATGTATGTACACACATACACAAACACAACCACATGTGCATTCATGAACATACACCATGCACAACATACTCATGAGAAGCACACACTACACACACACACACACACACACACACACACATACACACATACTTTTTCTCACAAGTTCTTTTGTCTGGCCAAAAGTGTCTAGGCTCAAATAATTCTCCTGCCTCAATATCCAACTAGTTGGGACTATAGACAGTTACCACACCCCCAGCTGTTTTTATGTTCTATTAGCTACCATTTATTGAATTTTCATCAAATGAAAAAAACTGCTGTCATATATAAACCTGAAGATTTTTCTGTGGCTTTTCTATTTTCTCACAATTTGGAGAGCCACTAGGCTTTGATGAGCCTGCCTGGAGTTAATCCTCAGCATTCTATCTGCTGTTAAGATATCTTTACCACATCTCACAGTGTTTTGTGTGCTGAACTGAGCTGCTGGCCAGACTCCTGTGTCCTGTCTCTCTCTCCTTTCTGCACTCTAAAGATGGTTCCAAGTTTAAAAAGCTAGAATATGCTTCTGATGTGTCACGGGGTCAGTGGACTAGGGAGTGATAGGTAGTCCAAAAGGACAAACGAGATTCCTTCGACTAGAGATGCTAATGTTCTAGACTCCAGGCAGTTCGCCATCCAAGACAGAAAGAGAGATGCAGTGAGATGCTTGTTCCAGTGGGGCAGGACCACAGCTAAAGGTCAACCCAGAGGACGTTAAGCTGCAGTTTTTTGTGTATTGAGAGATAGACGAGATGTTCAATTGCTGGGAGCAGACCTAGAAAATATCATACATTAAGTCCTAGTGTACAGGTTCCACAGGACACTGGTGCATTATGGTAGGTTAGGTCATGCATGGATGCCCCTTACTTTGTCTCTTAAACTTCAGCTTTCGGGTTTCAATCCCACTTCGCCTTAAGCTTCCTTGTGGAGAGGAAAGGCTGCCACCAAGAGTGTCAAAAAGAACCCAAACCTAAATGTGCATCTGTTTTGCTCCATTAACTTCTGTGAGTCATGGGAGTGTAGAGGTGTGTGGGGTGTCTGAGATATCAGGTGGGCAGATGTGCCTGCATCCCGGGGTACTTGAGACCCTGAACCTTAAAGTTTGTCTGTGGACTCCAGCAAGCGTCAGCGTGCCGCTGTTCGGTTTCAGTAACATCTGAGCAGCCACACCGTGACACTCCTTCACAATAAAACCACATACCCCAGAGGGTCAACACAGAACAAATACGAAGGGTCAGGATAAAATCATCTCTCTCTCTCTCTCTCTCTCTCTCTCTCTCTCTCTGTCTGTCTCTCTCTCTGTCTCTCTCTCTCTGTCTCTGTGTGTCTGTCTGTCTGTCTGTCTGTCTTTCACTCAGTCTTTCTCTGTCTCTCTGTCTGTCTCTGCCTCCCTCCCCGCCCCACTCTGCTTCTGAACAAGTTATCTAGCAGCCTGTAGTACTGGTCCTAACCTGATAAAATTGGCTGTGTTCTTCTGCTTCCTCTACCCACATTAGCTTCCATTGTGTTCCTAACGCAAAGCAGTTGATGGGGAACAGGCCTGCATATACTGCAATGAGGAGCTCTTCCTCCTCTGAACTTGGTCAGAGGCAGAGGGATTGAGTGAAGTTCTTTCTCTAAATGTCATCACATGAGCTCAAGCCCACAGGAATCTGTCTGCTGTTGCAGTGATGGTGCCCTCTCCTGCTTCCTTAGTCCCCTTACCTGGGTTCTATGACTATAATCAGATGTCTTCAGGGAAGCTCTGTCTCTGCAGGTGCCATGTTTGAGGCTAGGTTTTGAGAAACTCACACATACACATATACATATATACATATACACATATATGTATACACACACATATATACATACATATAAATACATATATACATGTATGTGTGTGTGCATGTATGTAGGCACATGCTCCTGTATGCATGCATGTGTGTATATGTATATATATGTATATATATATATGTATATGCATATATATATAAATATCACAATATATAAATATTATGTGTCACATAGCAATACAATGAAGATTTTGTCAAGTAACAGCAGAGGTTAAGGGGTTAAACTTGATACCAAAATCTAACAAGTATATTACTAGAAATTAAACCACAAGTCAATTAATTTCATCATTCTCAATATGAACTAAAAACAAAATTGGAGTCCTCTATCAAGAACTAATCAATTACCAAACCCTTTTGCCTTGGCTTCTATAACAATCATATGAAATGATGCAGAAAACACACTTGACAAAAATGTTAAAATATTAGTTACTGTAAAAATTCCCAATAAATCTCTAATCAGAGAACTACTCCCCTTGATAAAAGATCTCTACAAAAGATTTAGTTACAACCAATAAGATGCCCAGTGTTAATCTTTATTTATCACATATCTCAACTGCTCTTTCTCCATTCTCCTACAGAGATGCTATGCTAGTTCAGCCCCCTGTTCATATAACTGTTAGACTGTGCTCATCAATGTATATATATATAAAAAAAAAACTTACGGTATTTGATTTGACAGCAATAAATCCATTCACTACTTGTAGGAAGTAATTTATTTCCTACCGACAGTGAGTCTTCTAAGCTTTCAATTCCATGCATCTCTAATAATTTATCCCTTCCCTTTTCATCTTGTAGAAAACAAGAAAATGACTTGTAGGGCCAACTTAACCACTCAGCAAGTAAAGACATTTGTCACAAAGTGTGAGTTTGATCCTCAGAACATGTGAGGTCAAAGGAGAGAACTGGTTTCTGAAAGATGTCCCCTGGCCATTATATTAACACCATGGCACACATGCCATGTACACATGTGCATACACACACACAAACAAATACACACACACACAGAGAGAGAGAGAAAGAGAGAGAGAGAGAGAGAGAGAGAGAGAGAGAGAGAGAGAGAGAAGGATGTATATTATATATATGAAATTCTTTTAAAATATCTTGTAGATATCACCATTAGCCTTTGCACACATTCCATTAAATTTTATTGTTTCTTTTTTCGTTTGTTTTTTGTGGCAGGGGCTCACCACATAGCCTCTGATGACCTTGAAATCACATCCTTTTTTCTCAGGCTTCTAAGAGCTGGGGTTAAAGATCTCACTACATATGAAGAGGCACAGTTAGGAAACTGTAAATACTGCTACTCCATGGTATGGTTATGGGAAGGTTTCTATTGATGCAAGAAAGAATAGCCAGAGGCATCTGGAAGGTTTCAGAGCAGAAAGAGAAAGAAATATACTGAACACGGCCAGCAGACTCGACATGGCCAAGGTTATCTGTGAGAGAAGATAAATAGAGAATAGAGAGAGCCGAGTGAGGAGAGCCAGAGTGGAGAGGGGCAACGAGGTGAGAATAGCTGGGTTGTGGGAAGAATGAGTAGAAGGGTTGGGACATCCTTAAACTCAGGGAGTTCAGGGGAGGGGAGGAGGTTGGAAGAACTAGGATGATAGCATGGCTTTTAAATTATGTAGTAGGTACTTGTGATACTGAGGAAGCCTGGAGGCCAGCAGGCACTTTGATCTGCTGACAGGCACCACAGATGCCCACGTGTTTCTTTAGCCAGAAGTCAGGGAAATGACACCTTTCAGCCAATGGAAACCGATTTTACAAATTCCTGAGGAATGTTGCCTTTTCTCTAGCTCAGGAATCCTCCAGTGCAGCTTGAGTTCTTTCTGGATACACGGACTGCCCTTTGGAGTTTGGGAACTAGGGGTCTCCTTTGGACCTAACACTCACTCCATGATTGGCTTTATATTTGATAGTATTGTTACATGTCCTTTAAAAAATATTGACTTTCAGTTTCCATAACCAGAACATAGAGAAATGGTTTAGTTTTCAGTGTTGACCTCACACACTATGATCTTCAAAACCTGAGAGTTGGCCATCTTTTGTGTTTTCCTTGTGGGTTTTGTTTGTTTGCTTGCTTTGGTTTGGTTTTGAAACATGCCTTGGCATTTTCAATATCCAGAAAATGCTATTCATAGTCTTATTTTCCATTTCAACCTCTGTATCCTTTTGTCCTTGCACCATTGAATCAGGTAGGACTGCCAGAGCCATGCTGGCCTAGGATGACCTGACCAGAGACCTTGCCCCAGAGTTAGAAGAGAAAAGATTTAGTCTTTCATCTTAAATATAATGTTCTCAGCAAGTTTGTTTGTTTGTTTATTAAAAGATCTTATGAGACAGAGGACATCCCTTTGACTTCCTTAAATGTCTGGCTGCAAACATTGGAATAAAAAGGAAAGCTAATAGATCTTAGGTTCTGATAAGCTGTTATAGCCCTAGTTCCTCCAGTGAGGCTAACAACCCTGACATTCTGTCAGAGGTCCTACTGATCACTCAAGTCACCCACCCACTAATTTTGGAAGGCAGTGGCCCTCCACCACCTTTAGCACCAACTGTCTCAGTAAGTGGAATGCTCTCTATGCTTAAGACCAGGGAGAATGCTTCATGTATGCCAAGCGCTTTCCTACCAAGAGCGACAGCCTTCTACTTCATCAGGGAGTCCCAGGTTCCTACACTCTGTGAGCAGGCTCTGGAGCTCTGAAATAGTTAGTTATGATTGATTCTCTGCTTTGTGGTTACCATTTGAGGAGATCAATGCCTACAAGTTCCTGTCCACGGTTTGCACTGGTGTCTGATTCGATTCTTCCTGCCCAGTCTGTGAGATGTTTGGACTGTCCTCTGATTTGATTCAGGCATTTGTAATGTGTGTTTATATAAAGTAAAGATACATGTTCATTTCTATGCAACTCTAGTGCTAACCCTTATAGTGACAGATGAAATTAGCATTTTTATTATCATCTACTGCTTTTCAGTTAGAGACAAAAGGAACACCACATCTCAGTAATGTTGAAATTGGCTATTTATTCTAAAGATGCATTCCCTTGTACAATGCCGTGTCTACTCACGTTTACTGTTAACTTCATTCTTCTGTGTTCCACACAGTGTGCTCTTATTATAAGTGTGATCTCCTTGCCCTTTTTGTTTTGTACCTGGATATTGTCCATGCATATGAAGGCTATTAATTGCTATTTGTTAATTGAAAATACTCATAGCCTGCTAGATTATTCCTATATTTGATTTAGTTTTACATTGTTTCAGTAAGTATCTTTTATTATGCCACCATATCCTCTGCCTACAAGAATAATGTTGTCTACTGTCTGCAGCTCCTGGTATTTATCTCTATGCGAAATCCATCCCTGAGGCACCCAGATGCCCATGCTGAGGAGGAAAAGGACAATAGGGTAGGAGTGGAGCAGAGGGTCTGCAAGGCGTACATTCTGATATGTAAACTGTAGAAGAGAGGTTTAAGCTTAAGGCAGGTGCCATTTTCCCACCAGCGGATAATCTACATGTTCCTCATCAGAAGCCAGCAAGAGCAGATCAGAGGGGTCTGCTCTAGAGTCCTGTAAAAGCCCCGAGGCATTGTGGGAGTGAGCAACTGACAGGCTGGGCAGGAGCACCTTAAACCAATTACAACTAGTTATCCCAGAGTTTCTTGTCTGTGAAATGAGCTCCTCAGAATAAGTCCCTTTCAGAGATGGCAAATCCCCGCTTTTATGAAAACGAGCATCTGCCATCTTGAAATAAAATACAACCACAAGCATTTGGTATTAGTCCCAGGAAAGCTGTGCTCGAATTCTATACCAATCTATGCATCAGTTTTTCCAGAAAGATGAACAAGTGCATGATGTCCAGGAATCCTCTCAGGTACTAGGATCTGAGCATTATCTTCCTTAGGGCTCCTTTCATATCCTGATTCCTCAGGCTGTAGATGAAGGGATTGACCAATGGAGTCACCACTGTAAAGATGACAGTAGCCACCGTGTCCTGCAGAGAATATGAGGATGAAGGACGCATGTAGACACCCAGGATCGCCCCATAGAAGAGGGAGACCACAGTGAGGTGAGACCCACATGTAGACAGGGCTTTCCTTATCCCGCGGGCAGATGGTATCTTCAGGACCTTAGAGAAGATGTAAACATAGGAAACAACAATGCATGAAAACGGTGTCAGGAATATCACTCCACCCACAGTGAAGACCATCAGGTCATTGATGAAGGTGTCAGAACAAGAGAGCTTCAGGATAGGGTAGGGGTCGCAGAAGAAGTGGTGCACTGCATTGTGGGAACAGAAGGTGAGTCGAACCATGAGGAGAGTATGCAAGAGAGCATGCAGGTTTGTGATGACCCATGATATGGCCACCAGGAGGACACAGAGTCTGGATCTCATCATCATGGTGTAGTGGAGAGGGTGACAGATGGCCACATAGCGGTCATAGGCCATCACACTCAGGAGGAAGCCATCCATGTTGATGAATGTGATGAAGAAATAGATCTGGATCATGCACTCTGTGTAAGAGATGGACTTGCTTCCCAACACGTGGTTCACCAGAGCCTTGGGGACAGTGACTGAGGAAAAGCAGATGTCAACACTGGAGAGGTTGGCCAAGAAGAAGTACATGGGTGTGTGGAGATGAGGGTCACAGCTGATGGCCAGGATGATGAGAAGGTTCCCAGAGATGGTGACCAAGTACATGCCTAAGAACATTCCAAAGACGACTTCCTCCTGCTCTGACTTTCCAGAGAGCCCCAGAAGGAGGAATTCTGCCACCATAGTCTCATTGTCTCCATCCATGTCTGTGAGGAAGAAAGTATCACCAGCCAGTAAGGTCGTTTGCCAACATTTAAGCAAAAGCAGTTTCTATCTTGCAATGCTTTACTGGTTGATGGAGAATGAATGCAAGCATGCTTCCCATATTGTAGAATTTTACAGTGAAATCCCTGCTAAGCAGCAGGGTGCAATTCTTGCTTCCACAGCTTCTGAACTGCATTCCTCTTTGCTAAGCCCCACATGCAGGACGATTTCTACATAATATTTACCTTTGTCTAATAATTGAGGTGATGCATTTGTTTATAGATGATGAAATTCAGGATGGGGTCAATAAGTCATTAAACTACATTTGTGAAGCCAATGGAATAAAAAGTTCAAGACCAGCTTAGTGCTTTGTTCTTTAGCCTGAATTTTAATAGCTTTCATCTATGGAAATTTTAACCAAGGAGCAAGTGCCACGTCAGATATGTAGACTATAGTCCTCAAGATTTTCTTTCTGTCTTTTTTACTTTCAGGAAAACTGGAAAGTGTGTGGCCTCTGGTCGACCTGTTGGTTGGTTTTTCTCAGTGTTGTATCTGTCACTAAGATGCTATCACAGAGTCAAGCCTTGGTGGCACATACACTTGAGAGGCAGAGGAAGGTCGATCTGTGAGTGTGAGACCAGCCTGATCTACAGAGTGAGCCCCAGGACAGCTAGAGCTGCCCAGAGAAGCTCTGTCTTGAAAGCAAAATGAGACAAAAAGCTATGATACTATCAGGGCTGCTCACAGGCGCTGAGTCTGTTTCTCAGGCTCCAGGGTGAGCGTTACATTACCCACCTCCTCACTGCACTCTGAAAAGGAAAGCCACGTGCTACCATATCAGAGTATTTTCCTGAGATGCAAAGCAATTAACAACTCATTAAAAAAAATCCATTGCAGCCTTAACTGGCAAAGTTAAGCCAGGCTTGATAAATCCTCTCTGCTGAGTGAGAACATGTTGGCTGCAGTGCTCCTGAGATAATTCAAGGAGTTTCCCCTGGAAATGAGAGCACAGCCTGCCTCGCTGATCAAAGGCAAAGAAAAGCAGAGCCTCTGTGTTAGTGGCTCTCAACCTGTGGGTCAGGACCACTTTGGAGGTCGAATGACCTTTCCAAGAGGTTGCATATCAAAAATTCTGTGTATCAGTTATCTACTTTACGATTCATAACAGTAGCAAACTTACAGTTATGAAGTAGCAACAAACATAATTTTATGGCTGGGGGTCAGCACAGCATGAGGAACTGTATGAAAGGGTCACAGCGTTAGGAAGATTGAGAACCACTGTTCTATGTGATGAGCCCTGACTGCTGGGATAGGGCATTAAACAGGGGATATCTGGAGGAACTGGTTATAGGAAGTGCTTATTCTGGGCATGGTGACTACTTCTGGGAGACTTAAATTCATGAAGTTAAGTGGAAAGTGCTGAAATAAGAAATCATTAAAAAATTTATTATATTTGTTTATTTTATTTTGTGCAAGCATGTTTTGCTTGGAAGTATGTGTGTATTCTATGTGCATGCCTGGTGTCCTTCAGGATCAGAAGAGAGCATTGGATTCCCTGGCACTAGAGTTACAAATGACTGTGAGTCACCATGCCAGTCTTCCATAAGAGCAACAAGCGTCCTTAACGACTGAGCTATCTCTCTAGACCCCCAATGAATACTTTTTTAAAACCTAGAATAACTCCTAGAGCCACAGAATATGGAGCATGGTTAGAGACACCTAGACAATGGCCCTGTGGCCTTGATGGCTAATGGCAACCATATACTCTGAAGGGTGAAGTTTTGACACATGCTGTCAAGACAGATGTAAGAGTGCCTAGACTCTAAGGAAAGACCGTTCCCGTAGCAGAAACAAAGAGAAGGGTGGAAATGCCTTCTGAAAGGGATTTACCCTACACACTAGAAATTGGTGACATACTCCCATGCTCTCCTACTTTAGTATTTGTGACAGGAGGTGGCCTATCATAGGCAGGATTCCTGCTGGAAAGTGATAGTGGTACTTCAGCAAGCTGCCCTTCTTTAGAAAAACTGAATGTTTTCATGTCACACTCCTAACCCCTCCCACTCTGACTGGATACCCACCAGGTATGCTCTGAAGTAGAATTCAGCATCCGCATCAACTTCCTCCTAGAGACAGTGCTGCTATCATTGACGGTGACTCTTCATTTGTGAGACTCAAGCAGTTGAGATCTGCTTCCATCCTTCACCTTCTTGTGAGCCGTGCTAACGACCGAATCTGACATAGCTGTGTAGCTGAGCTTGGACCTCTGGGAGGTACAATTAAAACCGAGTAGTTCCTAGTCTAACCTAGTTCCCTATATGGGGCTCAGAATAGTGTCCAAAGTAGCTTAAGTCTGAGACCCCTTTGTTATGGAATTATCGGTCACAGTCAATGTACATAGGGAAGCAGCTGGCACAAACGCATGTCTGAGAGGGGAATGGAGTCTTTTTCCAGGATAAGCTGTTAGGAGCCTGTTGCCAGAGCATCACAGCCCGTTGTCCCCTCCTTATTCACTACTGGGACAAGAAATAGTTTTCTCTTAAGCTTGACTAGACACAGAAAGGTTTGGTGGAGGGTCCCTCCACGGATGAATGACATTGGGTGAACTATTCACTAACCTGTGTCCCCAGCCCTCTCACCTGCTGCTCTCAGAATCCCATCTCTGTTGGTCCCACCCTGGACTTGGATGATGAGAAATTCATAATGAGAGGTGAGATCTGAGGGAGTTCTTTTTACAAAGACATTTAAAGTGAGATGTCTTTTATAGTAGTTTAGGTGA
The DNA here is from genome assembly GCF_000001635.26 of Mus musculus. NCBI lineage: Eukaryota > Metazoa > Chordata > Mammalia > Rodentia > Muridae > Mus > Mus musculus. The sequence goes on along the minus strand of NC_000077.6, from coordinate 50,981,923 downwards.
TGGAGAGAAAATAAACCAAGGAAGACACTGTCCCTGGAGATCAGGACTTCCACGAGGGTGGGAGGTTTTTGGCGCACTGAGGCATCCCCAGGGCTGATTCCTCAGAGGTCCTCATTAGGGATTCGTGCTCAGTGCTCATTGTTTGCATTGTCAGTTTGGACCAAAGGACTCAGAATGGGGAAAACTCAGTTCCTGCATAAGTACTCGGCCCACAGTTTTGTATTTTTATTAATGTCGCCATTTAAAGGACACATTCTCTTTCTAAACAGCCCACATGCACATGTTTATATACAATTTATTTCCATTATCACTCAATTAACATCCTCACTCATTTCCACTGTGGTTTTCCCTTTAGAGTGTGAGGTGGAGAGACATCGATTCACCCCGGTATGACCCCACACACAGGTACCACACACAGGTGTCTACAGTACAAACAGCAAACTCACAACTGACTGGTGCTAAAACTTGCCATGTACTGTACACAGAAGGGTGTTCAATTGATATGACAAATGTCAGACAGCAACCCCAGCCTTTTATTATTAGTATCTGTGTGTGAGTGTATATGTATCTCTATGTGTGACTATGTATGTCTGTGAGTGAGTGTGGGTGCATATGTATCTCTGTGTGTGATTGTGCATGTTTGTGAGTGTGTGTGCATGTGTGAGCATGTTTGTGTATTTCTGTGTGTAACTGTGTATGTCTGTGAGTGTGTGTACATGTGTGAGCATGTTTGTGTATTTCTGTGTGTAACTGTGAATGTCTGTGAATGCGTGTGTGTGTGTGTGTGTGTGTGTGTGTGTGTGTGTGTGTGTGTGTGTGTATGTGTGGCCTTGTGTGCTGTTTTTCAGGTGATTTCTACCCTGTCTTTTGAGACAGAGTCTCTCACTTGCTGACTGAGCTGGGCTAGCTGACCAGTGATCTCCCGGGCCCTTCCTGTCTCATTCTCCTCCTGTGCTGGGATGGCAGGTGCGCCCAGGAGCTGGGTATGTTGTGTGGTTTCTAGACTTTGAACTTAGATCTCCATGCTTGCAAGGCAACCAGGCTTTCGTCACATCTCCTACTCTTTTCCGTTTTGCTTACTGCAGAAGTCAATACTACCAGGGAAACTAAAAGGAAACCCCACCGATTCACTTCTTGATATTGTTTCTGCTTTCTCTAATAATCCTTCGTGTTCTAAGAAACTTTTAAAGAGTTATCAGTCTGGGGTCACTTGTGTGTGGCACAAATAAGAGACATGGTTGTCACACAAACAAACGAGATTGCGCTGGTTCCTGCAGGAGACAGACAAATTTGAGGTGACATCCTTCATACATTTAGGAGGGATTTTAGCCTTTTAAATAATAATCCACATCTTCCTCAAATTCATCCATTTCCTTTATTTTTCTTATCTGTGCTACCAAGGGGGCTGTTAGATTTATTAACAGTATTTCATAATATTTAATTATAAAAGTAAATATCAAATACATTGTGGCAATGTACTGGCCGTTTTTTATGAAGCCCAAATTTTTAGTAAAACATGTCCTGTGAAACCGTAAGTAGGCCTTCTGATTCCAGAAAATGCCTATTCAAAACAGTATAGACAGTCATATTAGAGCCAGGGCGAATATCTCAGCTGGTGCTGGGGAGCTGTAACTCCAGTTTCAGGGCATCCAGTATTCTCTTCTGGCCTCATTATACACGGCACACATGTGGGACACATCCAGACATCCAGGCAAAGCACCCACACACAGAAAACAATAATAAATTCCAGACCTGTACACACTTCAATATCATGTCTCCTGGCAGAGACTTGCTGGCTTGGGTGGCAAGAATCTCATGCCAGGCAGATATAGCTGTGCAGTTGAAGATGTTTGGTCCCAGGCTGCTGCTTCAGGAGAACAATCGAGGCCTGCATTGGTAGACTTCTCACAAAGCGTAGTATCTGTATAGGTTTTCAATGTGATCTTATTCTGTCTAAGGTTGACAGTACCTGGGCGAATGGTAGCCTGTCAGAAAGCTTCTCCTACCAGCAATTTTCTCAACAGCTAACACACCTCATCATTACAGTTCAGGGGCTCCTCCAGCCTATAACCCTGCAGTAGCATTCCCTAGAGTTCTGGGCACGTCATCCTGAAGTACAGCTAACACCTATTAGCAAATGTCCCAGAACGACACACCCCAGGACCACCCAGCATGGTCAGTTCGATGACTCCATAGCCGTCTAGGGCTCGGGAGTCTTCACGTTGTGCTTTTTACACAAATGTCTTTGTACGTGAGGATGCTTTGAAACCACTGAACTGGACCACTCCCTAGGTATAAAGAAGAAAGGTTTATTATGAATATGAAACTGCCCTGTAGCTATCTCTCAGGTGGTCTTTTGGGAGAGTGCAAAGCTTCCATGTCTACTTCTTGAGAGCAGAGAGAAGTGGATGGTGGGGCAGGGGTGGACTTGCATGTTTTAAAGAGAACCAGGAGCTGTCAACGGGGGGGGGGGGGGGGGGCTGCAGGCTGGAACAGCCTGGATGTTTAGAGGCAGAAGAGCCTAGTGGCTTTGATATGCACCATAGGTGTATGCCAATAGAGAACCAGGTTCCTCATGACAGAGGCAAGGGGAGATAAGGGAAGAGGTATTTTCTGAGGAGTGCTTCTGAAAATGCTGAGAGCAGGGATCTGCCAGCCAGAAACCCTTGAGTCCAGGCTGAAGCTGAGCCCTGACTGACATAGTCAATGTCCCTGCCATTTGGGGGGATTTAGTGGTTCCCTTTGGACCTAATAGCCTTGACCTCAGGACAAGCCAACATCTTCTGTTCTGGCTACTGTATTCAGTATACAGGAACTAGAATGATCCTGGAAGTCAGGAGGACTAGGAATTATTCAGAAGAGGGATGTTAAATGGATCATTATGAAATGTCTCATGATCCAAGTTGTCTTTCTTCACCCTCCCCACAATGAATCGGCTGAACATAGGGCTCACCTTCTGTTTAAGGTTGGATGAAACTATCTCAATTGTAAATTGAATGTGTCTCCCAGTCTCATAATGAATAATAGGTTCTATGAAATAATAGGTTTTGGGGATTTGATTGGTTAGTCTATCTTCAAAGTAAGGTTCAGAGCTGATAGTCAATAACTTATGTCATATTTAAGGCATGCTGGGGTCACCAGCAGAAGTGCTGCAGGCTCTGTACCACCCAAGCCCCCACACTGAGACTACAGGCCCCAACTCCAGAGTGGGGAGCGGGGTGGTGGATTTGGTGGATGGTCAGGATTTCCTGTTGCTGTGATGAAATACTTGGACAAAGGCAACCTAGAGAAAACAGGGTTTTTTTCCTCTAGCTTATGGCTTGCTTAACTACTGTTCTACAGCTATGAAGAGACACTATGATGAAGGCAACTTATAAAATAAACCATTTAACTGGGGGCTTGCTTACAGCTTCAGAGGGTGAGTCCAGGGCCATTTTGGCCAGGTGCATGTTGGTAGGCAGACCTGGTGCTGGAGTAGTAACTGAGGATTTATATTATCTGATCCACAAGCAAGAGGCAGAGACAGACAGACAGACACTGGGTATGTCATGGGCTTTTGAAACCTCAAAGCCTGCCCTGACTGTCACACTTCCTCTTCCAAGGCCACACCTCCTAAATCCTTCCCAAACAACTCTACAAACTAGAGACAAAGCACTCAAATATACAAGCTTATGGGAGCCATTCTCATTCAAACCACCACCCAACTCCAGGGTACAGTCAATCGCTGACAGGAAGTCATGGTGACAGGAACTCATGCACACTGGCCAATCACACTGCATCTCTAAAAGGCAGAGGTGTATAAATGTATGAATGCTACTTAGTGCTCAGCTCCCTTTCTCAGCTCTCAAATCATCTAGGATCACCTGACTAAGGAATAGCTGTCGCTCATCATGGGCAGACACTCCCACCTCAAGATGTCCCTGCACAAGCATGCTCACAGGTCAACCTAATCCAGACAATCCCTCCGTGAGACTACATTCCCAGGTGACTCTAATTGTCAGGTTGACATTTAACACTAAACCTCACAGTGAATGTGATGTTCATGAAACTGTACGGTGGAACTCATCTGGTTGGAGCTTGTCCTGCCTAGTTTTGTCAAGGTTTTTATTTTATTAGCAGGTCTCAGCATGGCAGAGTCTTTAAAGGTGTGTGTGTGTGTGTGTGTGTGTGTGTGTGTGTGTATCCAGTGCCACTTTCTTCTATGTGACACATCAGGTCCGTATCTGAGGGGTCTTCCTTTGTCTGTCTTCAGGTTTACTCTGGAGCCCTTGCCATCCTTGAGAATAGAGACATCCTTGAATCCAATCACATATCTCCTCACTGGTGTAGCTGGACCTGAGCTTGCAACCTGGTCCACAGTACCCAGAGCAGCAGCTTCGCCACATGGGAGCCCCTTTCAGCCTGAGGGTTTGGGAATGCTGGGCTTACACTCCTCTACTCTGATATGCCTTTCTTTACAAGTTCTGCCAAATATGCACAGTTCACAAACCTTCTCACATGCGCCCCCTGCAGACCCAGGAGGACAAATGCATCCCCCAGTGATACCAGGCATCCTTGTTCATACAAAGCAACACAGAGATGGTAGCAACCCATGCTCCACTGCTGAGCTTCACGTATCTGATCTATGAGCCTGGTGAAGGCCAAGATGAAGAAGTGTCTTTCTGTGAACTCAGTGGGGTACACGGCAGCATCCTCTGATGAACAGAAAGCAAATGCACTTCTAAACTATCAGGGACTTCCTGCCAGGGCACTCAATGGATGGCAAGACCATTTTTTTCAAATCATATTTCTCCTTCAATACCTTTGGAAAGATGGGTTCACAGTATCTTCGCTATCATCGTTGCAGTTGAAGTAGGCGGCGGGAAGGAAGCTTGCTGACACATCTTCATGGTTCAGATGCTTACTGCCTGCTCCTCAACCTCCCTTCACAGACTTAGTGCCCCTGGCCTTGCTAGCTTTTCTTTCCTCCAAATGAATCTTTCCTCATTCTCTGCTCACATCCTCAGTACTGTCCAGTGGTTCTTGGTGCTTTAAGGCACATATGGTGATGGGCTCACAGAGTTGCCATCTGTAGATCATGCCTGTGAGAGACGTTTTAACATCAGACGCAAGAGGCAGGATTAGTCACAGTCAGGTTCATGGCATCTTCCTATGCTCCAGGAAGGAGATAGCTGACTATACAGAGAACTAAGCTAGTTCAAGTGTCTACAAATGCCAGATCTCTTCATTGAGCATCCATAGGTTTGTGTGAGGTTCCAGGATCCTTGGGAAATCCATAACTCTGTGACATTTGCATGACACTCTTGTTTACAAGTTATAAGCAAGGAAGAAGTAAACTGAAGTAGGTGGTAATGATCTTGCTATGGTTTGAATGAGAAATGGCCTCCGTAGGCTCGGGTATTTGAACACTTGATTCCCCCAGTTGTTGGTGCTGTTTGGGAAGGTTAGGGACACTTTAGGAGGTGCAGCCTTGCTGGAGGAAGTGCATCACAAGGGACAGGCTTTGAGGGTTTATAGCCTCGCTCTACTTCCTGTTCTCCCTTTACTGCTTCCAGTGTGTGAGTGAAAATGTGATCTACCAACTTCCTCCCTTGCCATTATGGACTCTTCTTCTGAAAGCCAAAAGAAACTGTTTCTTCTCTAAGTTGCTTTTGGTCATGGTATTTTATTACAGCAACAGAGAAGTATACACAGATCTTATTTCTTAGCACAGGGAGTTTCAAATCTCTTTTCTTGTTTCCTTTGTAGACTAGGAAGATTATGCCTAAGGGCATCATCAGGAGCACTCAAGTCCAACATAGTAATTCAAACAAATTTTTATGTGCAGCTCCTGTGCCTTTTATGTGCAGCTCCTGCGCCTGCCTTAGTTGATGATTTTGGAAGCAGAGATTTTTGTTGAAAGTATGGTCCAGGTCAGCCTTTTCAGAAATAAGAGAAATGCCATTTCATAGGTAAGACACTGAGGATAATAACCTCCCCCACCTCACATACATGTGGTATGTGATAAGAAACTGTCCTTCTCAGAACTAGGGCAGCTCTTGTGGGTTCACTTGGTTTCCCAGAAATGCTACTGTAAACTATGCATAATTTTTGCCCTATACATAATTCAGAAGTGTGCTGTTTGATTGCTAATATTTGGGACTACTTTCTTGATATGTTATTGGTATTTCTTGATTGATTTTCGTTTTGATCAGAGACTACAATGCGTGAGCTGTGTGTGTGTGTCATACACATATGAGTATTTAGGTGTGTGCCCCTGCATGTGCACACGTGGAAGCCAGAGCAGCATGTAGTGATATATAAAGTAAAGCCTTTATGTCTGGCTTTGAGTGAAATGCTTCAGCAAACCCTTTGATATATATGTTTGGGTTAATCAGCAAAGGCTGAGAAATTGTTTTGAGACTGACCGAATCTTGAAGAAATGTTGTTTCCCTGGAAAGTCTGCACTTGGTGCTATGTGAGAGCGTGCAGCTACACAAACCTTGGTCCTAAGACGCTCCTGGCAGACCTGGAGTTCTGATTTTGATTATGGCTAGACGTGATCAAAAGGGACTGGGATCTGTGTGGGTCGTCTGCTCTCAAGGGCAGCAAGGGCAAGATAACTTTGGCAGTTGGCAACTTTTTCAGTTAATAATGACTGAGTAAAAGTAACTAGAGTGAGCTAGTTGGGTTGTGTCTTTTCCAAGAAACATGAACCCCTCTGATCTTTCAGAAAATGAAGGTTTCTCTAAGGTCCTTCCCTTTGATTCCTGAGAGTCTCTTACCTCCCAGGTCTCTAGTGCATTCTGGGGGTTCCCCTAGCCTCCTATTTCCTGAGGTTACCTGTTTCCATTCTTTCTGCTGGCCCTCAGGGCTTCAGTCCTTTTCCCTCACCAATACCAGATCAGGTTCCCCTCTTTCCCCACTAACCTCCCCCATTACTTTCCTTCCCAGGTCCCTCCCTCCCTTCCCACTTGTGGGACTGAGGCATCCTCACTTGGGCACTTCAGTTTATTCTTTTTGAGTTCTGTGGACTGTATCTTGGGTATTCTGTCCTTTTTTTTTCTTTCTTCCTTTCTTCTCTCTCTCTCTCTCTCTCTCTCTCTCTCTCTTTCTTTTGCTAATATCCACTTATTAGTGAGTACATACCATGCACATCCTCTTGGGTCTGAGTTACCTCACTCAGGATGATATATTCTAGTTCCATCCACTTGCCTGCAAAACTCAGGATGTCCTCGTTTTTAATAGCTGAGTAGTATTCCATTGTGTAAATGAGCCACATTTTCTGTATCCATTCTTCTGTCATGGGACATCTAGGTTGTTTCTAGATTCTGCCCAACAGTAGGGAGAGGAAAGTTATAGAGCCCACCTCTAGCAGGAAGACAGAGCGTCGAGTGAGGGATGGGGTTGCCATTCCATAGTCACACCTCTGACCCATGATTGTTCCTGTCTGGCGACAGGCCCAAAGTGGGATCTAGCTCAAGGGGAGGTCCCAAGACCTGACACTAGTACTGAGGCTAAGGAGCACTCACAAAAAGAAACCTATCATGACTGCCCTCCAAAAGACCCAACAATCAGCTGAAAGAGTCAGATGTAGGTATTTGCACCCAACCAATGGACAGAAGCAGCTGACCCCTGTTGTTGAATTAGAGAAGGCTGAAAGAAGCTGAGGAGAAGAGTGATCCTGTGGGAGGACCAGCAGTCTCAATTAATCTGGACCCCAGAGATTTCGAATACACTGGACCACCAAACAGGCAGCATACACCAGCTGATATGAGGCCCCCAACACACATACAGTAGAGGGCTTCCAGGTCTGTGTTCATTCAGAGATGATGCACCTAATCCTCAAGAGACTGGAGGCCCCAGGGAGTTTAGAGGTCAGGTAGGGGGGGTGGGGGCATCCACGTGGAGAAAGGGGTGGGGAGGAGGTGTGGGATGGGGGGTGGGGAATGGAATATGGAATGTAAAAAATAAATTAATTTGAAAAGAAAATGAAGATTTAGCATCTTGGTGAGCTTCTCTCTCTACTGTGGCACCTACGACCACCATTAACAATAGCAGGATGCCTGGTGCCTTCCACTATCCATCGCCATTTTATTGCCTTGAGACAAGGTTTTTCTCCAAATAGGAGCTTGCTGTTTCAGGGAGGCTGGCTGGCCAGCAAGCTCTTGGCATCCACCTGCAGCCATCGCTCAGTGCCGGGGCTATAGGCATGCACAGCAGTGTTTGGCTTCTCATGTGGGTGCCAGGGCTATGAAGACTCCATCTCAGGTCCTCAAGCCTGCAGAATCATCTGAACCATCTTACCCATTGAACCGTCTCCCTTGCCCGAAGCCTGTAATGTCAAGTGACCTGTGTCCACTTGAAAGTACAATGTAGTTTAATGTCATGTGATGTCAAACTGGCTAATCGTGTGCTCAGTTCTTTCCTACCCTCACTGACTTTCTAGTTGTTCAATTCCTGGGAGAATTTTATTTCGGCTAGTTTTTCTTTCACATGCATGTTGAGCTTAAACTTTGAGCGTACCTGAATTTTTAAATTGTACTGTCTTTCTTGTGAACAGAAACTTTTTTTTTATGCTGGGAAATACTTTTTTTTGTCATATCTTAACACAGCCACATCACTCTTTTTTTGTAAATTTGCTTTGTTTGACATATGTGTTTCTGTCTTTAACTTCCAATCACTGATAGAGTTTCACCAGATACTTTATCCAGTTTTTAAAGTTGCTTTTAAGGCAATGGTAAACCTTTTAGAATTACTCTAGATCCATATTTTTAAAGAGCCCCTCAAACTATACATACATATTCAAGTGAATCATATTTTTCCATTAATTTCTTTATTTATTCACTTTACATCCTGATCACTGCCCCTGCCCCCATACCCTCCTCACCCAGTCCCTCTCCCACCCCTTCCCTTCTCCTCTGAGAGTGTGGGTCCCCCTGGGCATCTCCCCACCTTGGCACATCAAGCTTCTGCAGGACTAGGCACATCCTCTCCCACTGAGGCCAAACAAGGCAGCCCAGTTAGGGGAACAGATGAATTCTATACCCAGTAGCCGAACTGCTGCCTTTTAGTCTGAGCATTTAATACACATGCACTGAATGTGGTTACTTATCAAAAACTGTTTTCTCGTGCCACTGGGTATTTATTCTATAGATTTTTTTCATCATACCTTTCACCAATGTTACATTGCCAGTTCGCCTCTCTTCCTCTCTTGCTCTGTTTATTTTTAGGCTACTTTATTGGTGGCTATCTTGAAATTATAACAACTGACTTGTAATACGGCTAACTTAAGATTTATTAAAAATATAATTTTTATTAAAGATATATTTCTTCCAGTCATGGTGGCACATACCTTTAAATCCCAGTACTTGGGAGGCAAAAGCAAAAAGAGTTCTGTGAGTTCCAGGCTAGTCTGGTCTACATAGTGAGACCCTGTCTCAAAAACAGATCTATGTCTGAGTACTATGTTGTATTAGTGGTAGTGGGCTAAGCCTCTGGAATTGTGGGGGTCATTGATATTTCTGCTTGTGTTAGAGCAGACCTGTCCATGTGTCAATTTTTCAAACTAGTTTATTGATTGGTGATCATCAATAATTGGCTTCTATGTGTAACATTGATGTCTATGATGTATATGTGTGCATGTGTGCATGCGTGCATGGAAGCCTTAATTATATGTAGTTCATGAAGGACTTTTTCACCTTCTCTGCAGTTAGCTAGTGGACTGACATAGCCCTGGTTACACGTAAGGAGAAATGTAGGAAAATGATGCTGTTTCTTTAAATCTTGTAATGAATGCTATTCAGGGAGGGGAGTCTCTGCACCCTATGTGAGAGGCAAGGTAGTTACATATATCCTTGCCTCAGGGATTTGCCAGCCAAACAAAGCATTGAGCCCAGATTTTGGTAGAACAGCATTCCTAAAGTCCTCTGTAACACCAACCAGCCCTTCTAGGGATGTGGACTGCTATCCCTACAAACACATGTGGGCTGAGCAATGGAGAAAGGTGGGTAGTTCATGCCTACCAACCTCTTACCAAAGAACTATGGCCATTTCTCATGAAGTGATGCTGGGTTTGGTCATTGTTGAGCAGGATATGGAGTTCTGAAATAGTGTGAGATTTCTGCTTTACCATTTGTGTGAGGCAGGAGATTGACCCTCAGTGATTTCCAACCCACAATTTTGTGCCTGGATCTAATTTTAAACTTTTCTATTCAAATCAACTGAAATTTTTGCATACTCACTGAATTTGTTGTAAAATGTTATGTATATACACATACATATATACACACATATATACATATATAATGTATTATATGAACATAGATTATAAATGTCCATTTTCGTGATAATTTAGTACGAATATTTATGTTCCTGATAGATATTTTTGCTGGTCTTTTATTTATTACAGCTTCTTTCCCTCCCAGTACTGAAGGTAAAAACTGGAGCCTTAAAGCTCGGACTGGTATTGAACTTGCATCTTTCTGCCTCAGTGCCTTATGTGTTGGAGTCACGTGCCTGGCCTACCACACCTGGGTCTTCCCATGATTTGTGTTGTATGAATTGCAGAGGGAAATGTGAGAGGTCAGCCTTGACCTTGGCACTCATGAGCTGGCGTAAAACTTGTTCCATGGGAGCTCCATGTGTCTCTTAAAGAGCCAACTCCAAATGGTGATCTGGCAGCAGAAACAAAAGCCCCTCTTGGTGGAAGCTACTGATAAGTGAATGTAGAGGAGCCCCAAATTCAAGTGCCTTTGTCAGAGCTCCATGCTGACACCCTGCATGTTGATGGATACATCGGGGTGAATGCCACAAAACCTGTGATCACAATGGATACACATTGAAGTCACACTCTGTGCCTGGCACGCTGCACAGAAATATACAAAAAAGTATTCATTTCTTGAGTAACTTTTGAGGTGATTAAAATAGGAGCCATGCACAGTCTCCTTCACAACCATTTAAGTGCCAGCTTCGAGGCTATTCGTGGACCTAGAGAATGTTCCTGGGACATATTTTCAGACCTCTACCTCCATGACTGGCTTGTTATGCCATTCACCAAAGAATCAGAAAAGGAGACAGAACTGGTCCCTAACAGCACACCGTTCAATAGTTGAGGATCGTGCAGAAACGACCACTGTATATGCTTTCACCCCAAGCTGGTGTCTGGGATAAAATTCAACACTTTCATCTTTCTAATTCCTTCATTCTTCCCAGCATTTGGTAGTTTTTGTTTTTCTATTTCAATAAGGTCTTGGCTACTTCTAAGGGTCATTAGTGATTCTAGAGACCTGAACAGGTCAATTTCTTTGTTTTTCAATTTCCTTGAGCTTGTAGACAGGAAACGTGTGCAGCATGATATCACAAGGATGTGAGTTTTAAATAGGATGATGCAAAGATAAACCAGGAGTGGTGGAACACACCTTAAGTTCTACTACTCAGAAAGCAGGAGCAGGTGGATATCTTGGAGTTCGAGACCAGCCTCATTTACATAGCAAGTTCAAGGGTAGCCAGAGTTATATAGTGAGACCCTGCCTCAAAACAAACTTGACGCAGAGATACTCTTTAACATATTACAATTATTCAATGAATATTGTCATATATGTTATTCAACAGTATGCAGGAAAGATCACTTGCAAGCTTCCTTATTGCATGGGACCCTTGGATGGAATATACAGTCTCAAGTTCTTGCATCTACTAGCATCTTCTAAAACTGCTAGGCACAACCATGCGAAGCACAATGAGGAGTCATATGAAGTTAGCAAACATGCTCACCTAAGCCCCAGATTTGTGTTTATCTCTAAAATAAGGTCACACAACTTGTTCCACACAGAGACAATAAATTCATGATTTTATAGTTATGAGCATTCATCAGTGTGGCACTTAAAGATGGCAACATGAGTAAGAAATACAATCATGAAGATTATACTCACCTCAGACTCAGTTGCTTCATTGTCAGTCTTCTCTGTCCTAAAACTGTCTAGTTGTAGAATCTCGAAGAAGTGAGTCTCCTACACATGAGTTTCCTGAGGGCTCCTTTGACATCACGATTCCTCAGGCTGTAGATGAAGGGATTGACCATGGGTGTCACCACTGTGAAAAAGGCAGTGGCCACCATGTCCTGTACTGAATATGTAGACGAAGGGTGCATGTAGACCCCCAGGATCGCCCCATAGAAGAGAGAGACCACAGTGAGGTGAGACCCACAAGTAGACAGGGCTTTCCTTATTCCCTGAATAGATGGGAACTTCAGCACATTGGAGAGAATATACCCATAGGAAACAGTGATGCATGTGAACGGTGTGATAGAGGTCAGCCCACCCACAGTGAAGGCTGTGATGTCATTGATGAAGGTGTCAGAACAAGAGAGCTTCAGGATAGGGTAGGGGTCACAGAAGAAGTGGTGCATTGCATTGTGGGAACAGAAGGTGAGTCGAACCATGAGGAGAGTATGCAAGAGAGCATGCAGGTTTGTGATGGCCCATGATATGGCCACCAGGAGAACACAGAGTCTGGGCCTCATCATCATGGTGTAGTGGAGAGGGTGACAGATGGCCACATAGCGGTCATAGGCCATCACACTCAGGAGGAAGCCATCCATGTTGATGAATGTGATGAAGAAATAGATCTGGGTCATACACTCTGTGTAAGAGATGGTCTTGATTCCCAACATGTAGTTCACCAGAGCCTTGGGGACAGTGACTGAGGAAAAACAGATGTCAACACTGGAGAGGTTGGCCAAGAAGAAGTACATGGGTGTGTGGAGATGAGGGTCACAGCTGATGGCCAGGATGATGAGAAGGTTCCCACAAACGGTGACCAAGTACATCCACAAGAACATTCCGAAGATGACCTCTTCCTCCTTTGACTGCCCAGCAATTCCCAGAAGGAGGAATTCTATGGCTGTTGACTGGTTCTCTCTGACCATATCTATGGGGGAGAAAGTTCCATTGCCAGGTATGATTGGATTTCAACACATAAGCCAAATCATCAATATAATTTGGAAGAGCTTAGTTGTTAGTTTTGAATTTACTAAACCTGAGTAGTCTAACTGAACATTTACAGAAGAGTCTGGTTAACTTTACTTTGATTGCAGTGACCGTGTTCTTCCTCACTCCTGTTTGCATATATAAGTTCTTTCTTATGCAAAACTTTCCTTGGTCTAATAACTGTGCTATTATATCTCACATTATAGGTGAAACAACAGAAGCTGGAGGCAATGAGGTAGGTGATTTATCCAAATGTTGTTTCTTCACACTGTACTTTGAGTAGCTAACATTTATTGAAATTTTAACCAAGAAGTAAATCCTTTATCTGATGCCACTCTAGAATCCTGAAGATTTTACCAACAACTGTTCTAATTTTCTTGGAAGCTGAAACCTTTAGAGTGAAGAGAGCAGACTGACAGTTTTGCTCAGCATCTTACCTGCCCTTACATTGTCATGCCTCGGCTGCAGGGATGCGGTGAGCTGTGTAAGAGGCTTTCTTCCCTTTCCTTCAGGCAGAAGAGCAGACACCTGAAGCAGCTGGCTTGTTTTTCTATTGGAAGAAAGAAATTTACAGACAGAAAAGGAGCAAATTCAGACTATCTAAACCTAAACTCCAGGACTGAGAGACCAGCACTGCCACGAAGGGCTGAGGGAAGAGGCTTTGGCTTCTGTGTCTGTGTAAGATTCAGGGTGCTTAAACACGAAGAGAGGAGAGCTGGTCTCTCAGTGACCAAAATCCTGGGGAAAGGGAAACAGAAGAGATGACGTGTGAGATACGGCCCTGCCTGCTGGGACACAGGGTACACTGGTGTGCCTGACATCAACATTTTGAGAAGACTGGCTAGTGTGTAGACACTTTGGGGTAATGAATCCACCCGTGGTGTGAGCTCCACCAGGGAAATTACCAAAATGCTGAGATTTGAAACCATCAACAGAGGATTAAAACCCAGAACTGAAATGAGGTGGGAAGTATCTTTTTAAAATTGGAAAATGTTCCCAGTGGAGTGTGGCTAAGATGCACCTTAGAATGTGAAAAATAGGGGACCAGGGAAAAGGCTCAGAGGGTATGGGTGCCTGTCAACAAGGCAACTCCATGAGCTGAGTTCAGTCAGAGGACCCATGGGATGGAAGGAGCGAGCCAACTCCAGCGTGTTCTTCTCTGACCTCCACTTGTGTACCTTGACATGTGCACACAAACATTGTAAGAGTACTTTTAAAGAGAATTTGAGGAATGAGCGAGTGACAGGTGTTATCAAGACACACGGGAAAGTATATGTCTCGTATACATTAGTATCCGTTCTTCTGGACAGATGCCATAGTGGGGTCAGAGATAGAGAGAGGTAGTAGGATTTCAGGGAAGGAGTCTAGTATTTGAAATATCATGTGGGACTGTCACTAGGATGAATGCTGTTGTTACACTGCCTCTAGAATGATTGGCTCTAGGAGACTGAGTTGCTGGACAATAAAATCATTCCATGGTTTAAACTCCTAGCAAGTTGAGCCTCCAAAGGAAGTCACACAGTACAGCACGCCATGTACCTAAGTTCTCTTAATGCTTAGGTGTTCTTTGGGCATCCTCTGCACTAGAATTCTGCACCATCTCCACCCCGCAGCCTCTTCACTGGGAGGTGGTGTTTCTTGTACTTCATTAAATGGTGATTTCAGTTTCTCTGACTTCCATACATTGACTCTGCTTTCATCCATTATTTCTCGTGAGCTGAGCAAGTGTGTAACTATCTGAGACACCAAGCACATCTGCACCAGTGTTTGTGATCCTGGACCGTAAAATTAAGGCTGCTTAATCTGTGGGCTTAGATTCAAACCAAGACCCCTCCGTGGGGCTGGGCAGAATATCTAAGTGGCCTGCCTTGGAGACACTGTGTTGTATAATTGACAGTATAGAGGATGATCAGGGGCAAACAGTGGACACAAACATGGAGATTAAAGGGTGAACAAGACTGCTTTGTGTGCCCGAGATATCCAAGCAAGGGTATACTGAAGTGGGCTCTTGCCTCTGAGGTCCTAGCCCTGCCTGCTGATAGCCATGGGCTATTTAGCAGTTTGTACTTTTCTGTTTTCACCCTGGATGTGTCTTTGCTGTACTCTCAGCAGACAGTGCACCCTGACAGAAGAGACCTTGCATGTATGAGGGAGAACAGGCCTTTTCTCCCCTGAGCTTGGTCCGATGCAGGGGAACTGGGTAGGTCTCTCTTTGTTTTTTCTCCATATCGTTTCACACGTTTGCATCCATGTGAATCCATCTTCTATCGGGGGTGAAGGTGCCCCTCCCTCATTGCTTGCCGGGCCCTCTCACCTGCTCTTCTATGCTGCTGTCCCAGCCTTTACAGAGTCCTCGTCCCTGCTGCCTCTGTGCTTGAACCTGGAGGACGCGAAGTCACAGTTGGGGTTGAAAACCAAAGGTGTCTCCCTCACTGGAGAAACACATAGCTCCCTCTGGTCAAGTTTAAGTGATTGGAAACTAACAAGCGGCTCCTCCGTCCCTTGAGATCCAGGTTGTCATAAAGATCGCTGCCAAATCAGAGCGCCCCTTGGGCTGAGTCCTCAGCAGTCCTCATTAGGGGCACGCGCTGGAGCTCACTGTGTACAGTTCCTTCCTGGACTCGGGAAACGGGCCTGTAGAGGCTCTTTCCACTTTTTCTCTTGAGTATTTTCAATTATTTGCTTTATTAATTTATTAGTTTTAGTGAAATAATGGCTTTCATTCTGATATTTTCATATATGTATCTGTGTGTACATATATAATGTGTGTATGTATATATGTGTGTGGTATATGTATATATGTGTGTGTTGTTATGTATATATCATATATGCATATGTATGTATATATATCACATATGTATGTATATGATAGAATACATATTACTGCACTTCGCTCATGTTTACCTCATATATGATCCCCTGTGTCTCCATCTTACCTCCTTGCTGATTTCTTCTCCCTCAATTTTTCTTCATCTCCTTCCAGGTTATACACATATATTCATACACATGTACACAGGTCATACATACATACATACATAATACATACATACATATATACATATATTTGAATCTATATCCACACAAGAGGAAACATGACATCCTGTGTGTGTGTGTGTGTGTGTGTGTGTGTGTGTGTGTGTGTTCTTCCCCTACTATCCCCCCTTGTTCTTCCCTTCATACTGTGGCTAGACCCTTTTCTCTTCCCCCATAGCCCTCTATTTTCCTTAAGGAAATATTTGAAGAGGATACATTTCGAATTATACTAAACTGTGACTGGTAATTTTTAAAAGTGTTTTTGAGTCATGCTTTTGTTGCTGTTGCTACAAAATCTTTGCCTAACCCAAGATCACAGAAATTTATTGCTATTTGTTTCTCCTAGAAATATATCATTTTAACTTTTTAAATATCTATTCTAGAGTTATTTTTTATTTAATTCAAAGCTAAGCTGTGTTGAGTGTTTTTAATATGGTCAATTGATTATCATGGATATTTGTTGAAAGATTATACTCTCTCATTGGCTTGATTGGGAGACTTTGTCTCACATCCACTTGGTCACATGTGCTTGGACATACAGACGAACTCAACATGTCCCATGATCCATGTGTCTATGCCTCTGCTAACCTTCTGTGATTTTCTAATGAATCGTGAGATCTAGTGATATCAATCCCCAGCCCTGTTCTTTTCCAAGTTGTGCGACTTTAGTTCATTTCCCACAGAAAAGGTTAACAGCTGTTTGTCGGTCTCTTGGGAAATAAATTCTTCTGTGTAATACAGCAATTTGGCTCATGGAAAACCCATGTGTTGTTTTCTGAACCAATGGTTTCCTATAGATAGGCCAATGGTTTCCTGCAGATAAGCCACTGGTTTCCTGTAGATAAGCCAGTGGTTTCTTGCAAATAAGCCAATGGTTTCCTGTAGATAGTCCAATGGTTTCCTGCAGATAAGCCAATGGTTTCCTGCAGATAAGTCAACCTGCAGATAAGCCAATGGTTTCCTGTACATAAGGGGTTTTCCAAGTTTTTTCTTTTTTTCCATTTTCAGATTTCCTTTTCATTTGTTTGTTTTCAGGATATAGGCTTTACATTTATTAACATCGATTCCATATTTTAATCTTTATCTTATTTATTTTTTGAGGCAGGGTGTCACTGTTTAGATTTGGCTTGCCTGGAACTTGCTATGTAGACCAAGCTGGCCTGAATTCCAGAGTTGCTCCTGGTTCTGCTTCTCAAGTGCAGATTAAAGGTGTGCGCCACGACACCAGCTCAAGTGATTTTATACTACTTTAAAGTCACTTAAGAAACTGCAAATTTCCACTTATTCACCATTGCTGTATAGCAAAATGATGAATTTTGAGTTTTGACTTATATCCTGCCACCCTCTGGAATAGTTGGCTTCAGCTGTCACTTGACACATCTCAGAGTCACCTGGGACAAAGAAAACTCAACAGAAGAATTGCCTAGATCAGAAAGACCTGTGAGCATGTTGGTATGACATTTTCCCAATTTCTTATAGATTTAGGGACTGCGGGCAACACCAGTCCTAGGCAGATGGAGGATCTCTGTGACCCCTGCTTCCTTTTCTATTTTTTAGCTTCCTCTGTTGATGGAGTCTGACCTACGAGATGAAACATATGTTTTCATATCCAAATTTCTTTTGGCCATTGTGTTTATCACAGCAACAGAAACTAAACCAGGACACCTTCCTAACTACAAAACTAGATATTTGGTAAAGTTTCTTTCTTTCTCTGTGGAATTAAAAAAAAATGTGTGATAGGAAGTCACTTTGTCTACAGACAAGATGAACTTTAATTTTTCTTTTCTTTTCATCTTCTCTTGCCTTATTGCACTGGCTGGTATTTCTCCTCAGTTTTGTGTAGGACATTACCTTCCTTTGGAGGCACATTTATGCAGAGAGGAACATTTAGTATTCATCTTAGATAAGTTTATCCCTGTATTTTGTTGCTGTTGTTTAGATGGGCTGTTATCTTTTCTTTTGCAATGCTGGGAATCGAACCTAGAGCCTTAGGTGTGCTAGGCAAATTCCCTACCCCTGAGCTACATTCCTAGCTCCAGCTCTATGTGTTTGATAAAGACTCTTTGTTAGGTCAAAGAGTCTTTTGATTTGGAGTGTATTGAGTATTTATATTATTATTAATGTTCTCTTGTTACTATCTTTTCCTGTACCAATGCCTACGGTTATAATAGCATCTATTACAGCTGTAGCTTTGGCAATTGACCAGTTCCTCTAATGATGGAGACCCTGATAAAGGCTCCATTTTTGTTTTCTTTAGTCCATATTAATGCTGATGATACTGGTGGTTGTGTAGTTTGATTTCTTGTAACATTTAAAATTTCAGACTAATGTTATACTTACTTCATATATGTATATATGTTATACTGACTTCACATATGTGTATATGTTATACTGACTTCATATATATATGCTATACTGACTTCATATATATGTATATATGTTATACTAACTTCACATATGTGTATATGTTATACTGACTTCATATATGTTTATATGCAGGAAGCGGGTGTGGCCGCAGGCCCCATGAGACCCACTTGTTTACTGCCTTGCCCGAGCATGCGCAGTGAGGCTGCATGCGTGGGCTGCCTGCCAGGCTGGACAGTTCCTCGTGATCCAGACCTGTCAGCCTATCTGTGAACGACCTAAGCTCGTGCCTGGAGCGTGTGTGTGTGTGTGTGTGTGTGTGTGTGTGTGTGTGTGTGTGTGTGTGTGAATTCTGATTGGATGAGGTGAGGTGGAGCTAGAAGGAGGTGAGTCAGTGCGAGTATCGAGGAGTTGTTGTTTAGCCCTTGCCCTAGGTAGAAGTCAGAAGTAGAATAAGAGTAGTTTTAGCCCTTGCCATGAGTAGAAGTAGAGTAAGAGAAGCTGTTGTAATAGGAGTAGTTTAGCCCTTGCCCTAAGAAGAAGGTGCTGGGTAAGGAAAAGCCTGAAGTAAATTTGCTGCGTGAACCCGACTTGGTGTCTGTGTCGTTCGTGTCGCCGCAGGCCGGAGACTGCGGAGACCGGGACATATATATACTATACTGACTTCATGTATGTCTATATGTTATACTGATTTCATGTATGTATAGGAAAGTTTTGTGCTACTGCATTTTCTGAGTTTATGAAATATCAATATTAACACCAACAGAGTTACAACAGGTTTTGACTTTAGAAGATATAAAATTAAAATTTCATTAACTGAGTGACTAAGAATTTATTTTTATTTAGTTGGACACTTTTTGCTAAAGTTTTTCCTTTTCCCTGGAATTTTCCCTTTTCACCCAATTTGTCAAACTGATCATAGTAGAGATGGGAATAATATTCCTAGCTTTCTGAGTGCTTGCCTTTGTGCATGCCCTGGGTCTGATGCACAGAGTCACAAAAACCAGATGGAGCTCCCCTGTAACCTCAACACTGGAGAGACAGAGGTGGAGGGATCAGAAGTCCAGGGACATCCTGGCTACAATGCAAGTTCCCGAGCAGCCTGGGCTACATAATGCACTGTTTCAAAAAAAAAAAAAAAATCTAATTTCCTTTCAAATGTCTCTGGGATTCAGTTACACACTGTATTATTCCTGACAGTCATTCTTAATTTCAGTTGTTTGAGCATGGCAGAGCTGACTAGGTTTTACTTAAGTGAAATATTTTTCTAACTTGGTGTTCTTAGCTATTTGAAATTCCCTGAGGTTTCTGATTCCTATGTCTCTGGTTGAGCAGTGACTTGACTGGCGTCTCTTTAAATGCCTGAGCAAAAGAGAAGAAGAAAAGGCATTGGAAGAGTTAAAGTGTTAGAAATACTGATCCTTGCTCCATAATGAGAGCACTGGAGAAAGAGTCAGAGCAGTAAGACAAACACTTTAGGTCTTTACTTCAAAGAGTCACATGTCAGCTTAGAGAAAAGGCAACACAAACAAACAAACAAACAAACAAATAAAAAACAAAAACTAAATCTAAAACTAAAACACCTGGCATGCCTATTTAGTGCAAAACAGTGGTTCTCACATTTTTTTAAAAATTTACATCTCAAATGCTGTCCCCTCCCTTTCGACTCTGAGAAAGTAACACCCCCCCCCACCCACCCAGTATCTTCCAACCCTGGTGCATCAAGTGTCTGCAGGATTAGGTCAGTCCCTAGGAGTTCCCTGGAGTCTACATTAGTTGGCACTGTTAGTCTTCCTGTGGGGTTGCCATCTCCCTGAGGGACTTAAAGCCTTCCCCTAATTCTTCCACGAGGGTTCTGACCCTCGTGGGTTCAAAGTTTGTCTGTGGATAGCTGCATTTATCTCAGTCAGCTGCTGGGTGGAGCCTCTCAGAGGGCTGCTATGCTAGGCTCTTGTCTGCAAGCACCATATAGCAACGATGATAGAGGTTCTCACACTTAATCACACTTCTTTGTTCCCTGAATTCCTCCTCATCAGGAGTTTTCAGAGTGATACAATGCTCCCACCTATAGCATAGCCCCCATCCCAGATTCCCCATCTTCCCGAAGCCTGATAGTCCCTCCTTTTCAGAGCTGTGGGCTCAGTACTATCTGCAACCCTGAGATGAACTGAAAAGCACCCAGGTCAAAAAGGTGCCAGCTGTTAGCTAGGGGAGACAAGTGTCCAGTCCAGTGTACTTCTTGATGGATTACATTCCCCAGACTGAAAATGAGCCATCGTGATTTATTTCATACAGTATCCCCATAAAATCTCCTAAAAAGGCCATTACAGGGAATGGTAGAAGCCATTACAGCATAAATGGCTGTAATCAAAGTATGCTTCTGCCGTTCCCTCTGAGCTCTGCTAGATCAACCAAATCACTCAGACGCACATTTTGGCAGGAAACACTCCATGAATCCCTCTGAAATGGAAGCTGCTCTCCCCACATATACAGTGAGCTGATGAGTAGGGAATGCTGGTAGTTCACAAAGCTGTGGACTTGTCCCTCATACAGAATTTCCTGATTGTTATAACTGGCCAAGCTAGACTCAAAGTTCTGAAATAATTATGATGTTTTCTGATACTGCTTTTGATGAGAGATGAACCTCTGGAAATTTCTGGTCCGCTGTTCTGCCCCCGCGGCTATGTCTAGCTTTTCATTTCTAGTCTACAGAACCTTTGACCATTCTGTAGTTTGATTACAGCTATATTGTAATATGGTTTAATAAATATAGGAACTTCAGTTATTGTAAACATCTCTCAAGCAAAATTTTTATGCTACTTTCCTTTGCTGCTGTTTGAAAATTAACTCACTTTAATCAATTCTATGGTGTTTGCTTTGTTGAAATAAATAGTTTTTATAATGTTTAATCATGTTTGATTAGATGCAGCTGAATTCAAATTTCATTAAATGCTGATGAACATCTGGCATATATAATTTTTCACTCATGATTTACAGTCCCAAGTCATAGTGTTAGCTGCTAAACTCACCTTTAAAGATACATCTGGGAATCAAACTATATCAGTAGAACAACTCTTCTGAGCCTCACTTTCACTTAGATAGATAGATAGATAGATAGATAGATAGATAGATAGATAGATAGACAGACAAGTAGATGATGTATAGATAGAGAGATAGATAGATAGACAGACAGGTAGGTGATGTACAGATAGGTGTTAGATAGATAGATAGATAGATAGATAGATAGATAGATAGATAGATAGATAGATAGATGATAGATAGATAGATAGATAGATATAGATAAACAGAAGATAGATATAGATAAATACATGATATATAGATATAAATAGATGATAGATATTGATAAATGATAAGTAGAGAGATGATAGATAAAAGATACATAAATAGATACATAGATAGGAGAGACAGAGATTATATGGTGGTGTTAAGGTTGACCCCTAACATACAAAATAAGTAAATAACACACTCATAGTTTGTGAACATGTGTCAGTCTCCAGTTCAAAGGATACTCAGAATGACATAACATTAAGGAGAGAAATGGCAGTGCAAGCCTCTTAGACCAACTGAGCATCTCTGATCTTAGTTCTAAAATTTAATAGTTCTGGAATCTTGACAAAACTGGCCTCGTAATTATTAGTTTTCTTATTATTTGTTTCATGTCAGGATTCCTAGGGCAGTAGATGAAGGGATTGACCATGGGTGTCACCACTGTTAGGATGACAGTGTCCACCATGTTTTTGACTAGGAGGATGAAGGGTACAAACAAATGGTCAGTACCCATAGAAGAGAGAGACCACAGTGAGGTGAGACCCACACGTGGACAGGGCTTTCCTTATTCTCTGAATAGATGGGAACTTCAGCACATTGGAGAGAATATAGGCATAGAAAACAGTGATGTATATGAATGGTGTGATAGAGATCAGCCCACCCACAGTGAAGGCTGTGATGTCATTGATGAAGGTGTCAGAACAAGAGCGCTTCAGGATAAGATAAGGGTCACAAAAGAAGTGGTGCACTGCATTGTGGGAACAGAAGGTGAGTTGAACCATGAGGAAAGTATGCAAGAGAGCATGCAGGTTTGTGATGGCCCAAGATATGGCCACCAGAAGAACACAGAGTCTGGGCCTCATCATCATGGTGTAGTGGAGAAGGTGACAGATGGCCACATAGTGGTCATTGGCCATCACACTCAGGAGGAAGCCATCCGTATTGCTGAATGTGATGAAGAAATAGATCTGGGTCATACACCCCGTAAGAGATAGACTTGCTTCCCAACAAGTGGTTCACCAAAGCCTTGGGGACAATAAAAGATGGAGCACTCATGTCAATACTGGAGCTGTTGGCCAAGAAAAAATACATGGGTGTGTGGAGATGAGGGTTCCAGCTGATGGCTAGGACGATGGGTAGGTTCCCAGAGATGGTGACCATGTACATGCCCAAGAACAGCCCCAAAATGATCTCTTCTTTATCTGACTTTCCAGAGAGTCTGCAGAATAGAATTCTGTAGCTGTCATCTAGTTCTCTCAGGCCATGTCCCTTGGGGGACAAAGTGTAACTGAAAGTAAAAGGAAGATGTAATTGATCAGGCTCCATGTACTAAAGAGATTTTAACTTAGTGTGGGGGGATGTTGGAAATTATGATGGTCACCTAATACGTGCTGGGGTGATGCTATGCCTCTGAGCTGCATCCTCAGAGCCTAAGATAATCCTGTGGAGTACATTTGGCTGAAATGCATATCTGGTCAATCTCTATAATACTTATTTATGTTTGGTTGCATGAGCTTAATTCACATATCATATTTAACGGACATTTAGTGTGCACATTTCTCTCGTGTACTATTTATTGATCCTCTGATAATTACATTATATAAAGAATTTATGAAGAGGTCTAGAGGTGGCGAGAGAGAGAATCAGAAGTGAACAGTGTTCCCCAGTCATGGATTCCATGATACTTAGCCAACATAGAACAACTAAGACCCCTGTTTAGTTCTTCCCTGTTCCTTCCTCCACATTTTCATTATGTCTCATTTATAGATGAGCTGAGAACCACTCACCGCCCTTCCTCTCAGGCATACATCTTCTCACGTCACTGTGTTAAAGTCTGAAAGTTAGAAATAGCGTCATTTAACAGAAGGAAGGACCCAAAACAAAACCACGTAGCCATAACTCTCATGGATATCATCTGTCCCTTCAGCTGAGGACAATGCTGTTTATGCAACTCCGATTGCTTTAGGTACCTCTTTACCCCTCACTGCACTTGGTACTGTGAAGAGCCAGCCTGATGGTTTATTCCTAACCTTGTAACACAGCATCATAATGTCCTTGTGGACAGAAGAACTGTTGTCACTGTGCAGAATTCTACTCAGAGACTTCTTTGTCTTAAACAAAGTAAGAAAATTAGTTAGATGTGGCACTCAATTCTACATTTGGAAGGAAGATGGGAACTTTATAGGAAGCATGTGGTTGTGTGGACATGTGTGCTATTGAGACAGTGGCATCTTAACTTCCCCAGGCCCCCTCACTGGCTGCTTTCTTCTGCAGTCAGATGCCTTTATAGAAGCCTTGTCTCAGTTAACTCCCTGTTTAAACCTGGATGATGAAAAGTCACAGCTCAGCCTTAGAACTGATGGACCTTTTTCTCACTGGAGAGCATTCTAGTAAGACACAGGGGCCTCCACAAGTCAGTTAGAATGGCAGTCTTCTCGTCACTCTCCCTAGAGGGACTGATAGAGAGAGAGAGAAAAGGAGGGAGGGAGGGAGGGAGGAAGGAAGGAAGGAAGGAAGGAAGGAAGGAAGGAAAGGAAGGAAGTGGAAGAAGAAGAGGAAGAAGGAGGAGGAGGGGAAGAGGAAGGGGAAGAAGAAGAAGAGGAAGGAGGAGGAGGAGGGGAAGGGGAAGAAGAAGGAGGAGGAGGAGAGAAGGAGGAGGAGGGGAAGAGGAAGGGGAAGAAGAAGAAGAGGAAGAGGAAGGAGGAGGAGGAGGGGAAGGGGAAGAAGGAGGAGGAGGAGGAGAGAAGGAGGAGGAGGGGAAGAGGAAGGGGAAGAAGAAGAAGAGGAAGAGGAAGGAGGAGGAGGAGGGGAAGGGGAAGAAGAAGGAGGAAGAGGAGAGAAGGAGGAGGAGGAGGAAGAGGAAGAAGAGGAAGAAGAGGAAGAGGAAGAAGAGGAGGAAGAGGAAGAAGAGGAGGAGGAGGAAGGGGAAGGAGAAGGAGAGGAAGAAGAAGAGGAGGAAGAAGAATAGCAGCCAATTAATATATCCTCCCTCCCTGAGGACTGTGAGTTCCTTGAGGACGATGTGAATCAAGTTGCCTACTTTGAGGGCCACCAGGGCTGACTCCCTGTAGATCCTCATTAGAGGTACACATGCACCCTGGACACGGAATACCTTAAGATGAGAATAGTTTGGTGTTCAGACTTGTTACTTGAACCTGGACATGCAACATTGTTCTTCTGAGTTTGTTTTTCCATCTGAGAAATCAGAAGATGTAGAAGGCAAAAACAGTTCAGTTTCATGATATCAAGGCATTTTTCTCTTACCCTTTTAGTCAGGATCTCACAAAGCCCAGGCTGTGCTCACATTCACTATACAGATAGCCCAGAACTGCCAGGTATCCCATCTCCCTTGCGACTGTGGTTGTAGGGGTGAGCACCACAGCTGGCTTACATGGGGCTGGGAATGGACGTTAGACAAGAGCTCTACCAACTGATCCATATTCTCCCCCCTGCGTGTTTTTATTATTTCATACATCTATGCTTCCATAATATAGCCAGTATTTGTTTGTGTTTGTCAAGTACACATTTATGAAACCGAATTCAATCTTACATGAATATCTGTTTACCTAAGTGTATTCTTGGATTGAGTTCTCAGAAGGAAGTGGTCATGGTGATATACAATAGCCATACTGAAATTAAGGAAAATTTCTAAGATTCAGAGCCAAGCTAGTGTTGGTCTTCTCTGCGGGATTCAAAGGAGCTCCTAGCAGAGGTGGGGCTCTGGTGCAGGAAGAATTCTTCCAGGTGGGTGGAACCCTACCTTGGCCCCTGCTACTTTGTTGAAAGTCAGCTCCTTTTCACAGTAGGGAAGCCCAACTTCTAAGGTGCCTGTCCTTGAGTCCTTCCTGCCAGGAGCCACTGCTCTCACAATCCTCCCTCTCCTGGAAATCCAGCTGCTGAGCATTAAGCAAGACAACAGGCCTGACTTCCCTTTCAGACCTTTGACATATGGCTGGCTCTGCTCAATCAGGGCAAAGCAGCTACCAGAGACTGTTTCCCAGTCCTGGGTCCTACTTACCCTCATCATCCTCTGAGACCCATACCACACGTACCGTATGCCTGGTCCTGTGCCCCGTGGAGAACCTCACGGCAGCTTTGTTCTGAACACTCTGCTAATTGCTTAGACTTCATTCTGAATGGCCCCTAAGCCTTCAGGATTAAGGTTCGGTTTACTGATTTATACTAAGAAAGTAATGACTAAAAACAGAAAGCCAATTCTGTGCTTTAATCCCTGTGACAGTGAATCTGTCTCTGACATAGAAAACCAGAAGCTGCTAGAGAAGTAAAGGAGACTTTTGTGTTTCACTGTGGGTTTCCCCAAGAAACACAAAAGGCTGAGTTAGCAATTTCCTTGAAAATACTTTCTTAAAATTAAAAAACATGTGTTAAGATTTGTTTTCTTTTAATCTGTATGTGTACGAGTGTCTGGCCTGCATGGATGTCTGTACACCATGTGTGTCCCTGGTGGTCAGTAGGTTCAGAAGAAGGCATCGGATGCTCGGGTACTGGAGTTATAGATGATTGTCAGCTGCCTTGTGGGTGCTGGAGATCCAACCTGAGCCTTCTGCACGAGCAGCCAGTGCTCTTAACTGCTGGGCCATTACTCCAGCCCTAGTAAAACATGTCCTTCTCCTGGAGTTGACACCTGTGGGTTTTTTTTTTTATAGACCTACTTTATAGCCATATGATATATGCTGGATTGATTTCTAATTAGAGTCTTCATATGATCAAATCATTTTTTAAAGTAATTTTCTTAAAAAATTAATGACAATGGGAATTTAGCCTCCCTCTCTACAAAATATCTGAGGAACAAGGAGAGTAAAGATTTGTATTTTCAACCACAAGTTTCCTTCCACTCATTGAAGAGGGTGAGGAAGCTCTGTAAGGGGATGCAGACCAGGAGATGGGGACTGAGTGCTGGTTGCAGTTCTAAGTGCACTCAGTTCGGCTGTGGATCTTGGAAGGTCACAGGTTCTGATGCACTAGGAAGGTGAGGTCCAAGATTCTGACCCCAACAAGCTCCTGTGTGCTGCTGTTCTGTGGATCATATTGTGAGCATTAAGACCCTGAGGCCTGGGACCTATGAGATGGCTCAGTGGGTCAGGTCACTTGTTGCTGAACCAGAAGGTATGAATTTGATCCCTGAGACTCATATATTGGGGGGAACCCACTCCCCACAAATCTTCCTCTGACCTCCATGCACGAACCATGGCACCTATAGATGTGCACACACACACACACACACACACACACACACACACACTCTAACAATACCAAGTTAATTAGTCTTTCAAATGGACCTTGATGGTTATTCTGTTTTGACTAGTCTTGATGGTTTTAAGGGATGTGTTTGAGGAGTTAGTTTGACCTTGGAGATCAGGTTGTCCTATGGTGACAGTGAAGTTATGAAGGGACTCATGAGTCATCGGTTAGTGTGTGTCCTGAGAAGCAAGGACTTTATGGAGGGGTGGGAATCATATAGTGGAGATGGAAAGTCCTGGTTGTCAAAGAGTCCCCCGGTTTCAGTGTGTCTTGGAAAACCCTACTGTCTGTTCTAAGTTGTTGGCTTGCCCTTAAAAAAGAAAGATATCCTAAGGATACTAAGAACAGACTTCCATAGTCAAAATCACCTCAAGAGACAGCGCTGGGGGCACTAGCTTGTCCTGACCTCTCAGAGAAGCTAAGTATCAGGGTGTCCTTGAAGAATCAGAATGGCAGAGTCTGAGAAGCTGGATTCTCTTCAAGGTGAGACCTGAGGTCTCAGTTGGGCGGGATACACTTGGAACTGAAATGCTCTGGAGGATCAAGGTCACCTTGCCATGTCATGGTACCCTCAGGGTTCTGAATGAGCGAGGAGGTGATAATGAGGAAATCAGAGTGTACTCGGAACTCTGGGGTCTGGAAGCTTGCTGGTGAGGCTGAGTGAATCGGGGATCGGCTTGGGTCAGGGAGGGGCCAGCAGGTGTGGGATCTGATACCGGGTTTTATGGAGGGTGTGGGTGGGGATCACCTAGTAGTGCTTGAAGGTTCTTGGGCTTCAGTGTGTGCTGAGGGTCCTACTGTCCTAGGGCTACCAAGGTATCCGAGAGGACCAAGAGGACTGGCATACACTTGTGATTTTTCACCCTCAGAGTTTCCTGGGGGTAGTATGAGCATCGCTCACTCACATGCTGGGGTGTCATGCCTTCTTTCCACCCCATGTCCTCCTCTCCACTCGCCCTCCCTACAGTGGGGTTCAGAGGAGGGGTGTCTCAATAGGAATGTCTTCCCCCCCCCCCGTCCCCTGCCTGCTCCCAGAAGGGGGATTTAACAGGACAAAAGAATCTGGTCCCCTGGGAATATGAGCTCTTGGCCTCAGCCCCTGGACCCTCTGACAGAGCACCTTCTCTCATCTGACTTGTTATCCTCCCCCGAGCCAGGGGGCTCTGGTGACCAAGAAGTGATTGGATAGGCTCATGGGGCCAGGAGGAGGTCTCTTCTCCAAGACTAAAGGAGAAAGAAAGGCAGCGTGAGAACGTAAATAGAGAAAACAGAGCAGCATCGGGAAGTAGAGGCAGAGAGAAAACTGGGCAAAGCCAAGAGAGAGAGAGAATGAGATGTCAATTCAGAGGAAGGATGCAGGGTTAGGAAAAGGGGAAACTGTGAGAAAACAGGTATCTAGCTATATCTAGCTATACTACACACACACACACACACACACACACACACACACACAGAGCAAGGGACAGACTCAGAAAAAGGTAGAAGGTAGAAACAGGGAGAAGAGAGAACAGAAGACAAGACAAGATAGACAGAAGCAGAGAAAGACTTCGGGGAGTCACAGACTAGAGGACAGCAGGCTAGACCATCTTTGGTTTGGGTGGCTAGCCATGGAAGCTCAAAGAAGGAGCCATCAGGAAAAGCAAACGAAGGGTCATGCCTGTGGCCGATCCCTGCCTGAGCCACGAGTGGCCTCTGGGACTCTGATCTCCACGGTAGGTGAGTGAATCCCCAGGATGGGCTTGGGTCCCCGAGGGAGCAGCAGACGTGGGTCCGTGGGTCCGCATTGGCTTTGGAGAATGGTTTGTACTTCAGAAGGTTGACAGGTGGAAAGCAGAATTGGAGCTTTGGGGACCTTAGGAAGTGAGACAGCAGAAATCCTTCGCTTTACAGGTTGAGAAGTGAGGCCCTGGCTGAGGGAGTGGTGGAAAGGCACCGGCTCAGCACTGGGGCAGCAGCAAAGCGGAAGCCTTCTGGTTGCCCAAGGTCCCTTCTCCTCCGAGGGAGCTGGAGGGATAGGGTTTTCCTCCCTAGAGGGCAGTGCAGTGCCTGTCTGAAGACACTGGGTGCTTAGTTGGGGGGTGGGGGGAGCCACACCGTTAGTTTCCCCTGGGGACAGGTGTCTCTACACCAGACCCCTCCTTTCCTTGGCACCCACCTTCCCAGGTGTCTCCTCTTCCCTCTCTGTTCTCTGCCCTGGTGGCTCTTAGACTAATTAATGTGAGGGCTTAGGGAGCTTTTGGGGAAGAGAGGCAAGCCTTTCCCACGAGCTCAAGTTCCTGCAGGCTGGTGGCAGGGCCAGGGCAGAGGTAAGAATCAAGTCAAGAAGTTCACCCCAGGGTGGAGAATGTGTTTGCATGTAAGGGGGAGGGGGAACACTTCATCCTCTTGGGGGGGGTGGGGCAGACGGGGCGTGTGGAGGAGGAGAGACATATGAAGGAGGTGCTTGGGAAATGAAAACTGCGAGTGGCAGCCAGAGACGTCATTGATAGACAGCAAAGAGTACGCCCTCAAAGTGTGTCCTGTGGGTCATATGTATGCAGGAAGGTGACGCACAAACGTGTGGGCGTGCAGCCAGAGCAGCGGTAAAGGCTGAAGGCAGGAGCTGTGATTTTGAAAGCTGACACAGTTCTTGTGGGGGAGTCCCACGGGAAAGCAACGTCTCAGGAACGAAGCAGAACACGGGGAACCCGCAACAGTGATGTGAGGATGGGCTGGTGGTCCCATTAATAAGGGGGTCTCCCTCCGTTTTTCTCCCTCCATAGACAGGAGCTCTGAGGCTTATAGGAGGCTCTCTGGTACAGAGCTGGGGAGACCTAAGCTTTGCCCACAGAGAGGCCGTCCCCACTCCCGGCGCCGCCACCGCACCACCTTCAACCCAGCACAGCTGGAACAGCTGGAGTCAGCCTTTGGGAGGAACCAGTATCCTGACATCTGGGCTCGAGAGGGGCTTGCCCAAGACACTGGCCTCAGTGAAGCCAGAATCCAGGTGATGATGCCCTAAGGTTCTCGGGAAAGAAACAAACATTGGGACGAGGGCTGTCTGGGCCTAAAAATGGGACTTTTAACCCTCATTTAAATATTCACCAGTCAACACTACCTCCAGTGCACCTGATCCCAGCTCTAAGCTCATCCACCTTGATGGATATCAGATGTAGATCTACAGAGGCATAGTTCAGGGGTAAAGCCCCTACCTAGCCCATACAAAGCCTTGTGTCTGACTTTCCAGCACTGCACAAACAAAAATACAGTCAAGACCGACACTCCAGCCTTTAATATTGGCACAACTACAACAAACAGGCAACCCTAACTGTTCACACGTGTAGCTATCTTGCCTCTGACCAATCTTACATTTCTATAAACCTTACATTCCTGACGTCTCAGCCTAGAGTTAGATGACCTGAACTCAACTCTTTCTTAAACCCAGCCTTCCCTGCTAAACAATGCTTTCCTGGGCTTTAGTTCTCAGCCCCACTTGAAGGACACTTCCAACCCTCTGGGGGAAGAAAACTGGCATGGTGTCTTATTTGGAAGCTGCCATTTCCGACTCCAGGTTGTCAGAGCTGGGAGAGTTGGCTGCAGGTTGGAAGTAAGAGAGAGGTTTCTACTTCCTCAGCAGCCCTGACTCAGACAAGCCTCATGGAGAGCAAGCTATCCTTGCTCCAGTGACACAACAGATGCCTACTCCCTGTCATTGGGGGTTATGAGACATTGCCACCCATTCAGCACAGGAGTGCCAATGTGATGTGTCTTCTCTTCCCTCTCCCCAGGTCTGGTTCCAGAACCGCAGGGCTAAGCAACGGAAGCAAGAGCGGTCACTTCTCCAGCCGATAGCCCATCTATCTACGGCCACCTTCTCTGGCTTCTTGCCAGAATCCTCTGCCTATCCCTACACCTATGGGACACCACCTCCACCAGCGCCCTGCTTCCCTCATCCCTACAGCCACTCTCTCCCCTCCCAGCCCTCTACGGCTGCCTCACTCGCTCTTCCTCCCCAGCCTGAGGACTGGTACCCCACCTTGCACCCAGCCCCCACTGGTCATCTGCCCTGTCCCCCACCCCCACCCATGTTTCCCCTCAGCCTTGAGACGCCAAAGTCCTGGAACTAAGTGGTGATAAGGCACCCTCTCTCCATAACCCTCTTGAAACACGAGAAAATTGGGGGCTCTCTTTTCCTCCTAAGGGTGAACCTAGAAACGGGGGTGGGGGGTGGGGTGTGCAGTTCAAGATTGGAAATGGAAAAAGAAGTAGGGGAGTGTTTGATGAGCTGTCGACAGGGTGAGGAGCTGAGACACTATGAGGGGGTTAGCTGGTAGGAGATACAGGCTAAAAAGCTCAAAAAGACAGGAGGGCAGTGGAGAAAGGGCTGATGGGTAATCTTGGTGAATGGTAGCCCAGAAAGACCCCGAAGCTTTTTCACTGAGATCCCAGTGGGAGACCCTGAGCTGTGACCCAGCCCCTCAGAAATCACCGCCCGACTTCCCTTTCTTTTCAGCAGATTTGCTGCCACAGAGCCCTATTTTATGAGCGTGGTTGCTCACAGTCTTGCTCCCCTTAGTTTTTCTTACCTCCAAAACACCTTTACCGATCTGAACAGCGAGCAGTCCCTGGTGCAGAGCACAGGATGCCATCAGCGTAGTCTGCAGGAGTTGTCAGCCTCTGCCTTAACCTACCTTTAAAATCAGCTGCAGGTTTAAACATAGTCTGCTCATGGCAAAGAAACTGCTTGACCTGAGGCAAACTTGTCCACAAACCATACCAGGCTCATAAACGGTCGTTTCCGGGAAAGGATTTTTTTCCCCCCCAGAAGTGCCTTGGTCTCAGCCCCTCCCCCCAAGAACCACAATATAGCCTGGTTGATGACGTCGTGGTGTTTTATGTGGCTCACCAGACAAACTTTGGGAAAGATGATGAAGTCAGATCCTAGATGTGCAAGCTCTCTGGGCGGCTTATGCTTGGAATTTCAGTATCTGGGAGGGTCTTCAGTTGTGCACTCTGAAGTACACAGTGAGCTTCACGTCAAGCTGGGATACATAGCAAGACCTTGTCTCAAAAAAACAAAGTCAAAAACATGCGTTCTGTGTGTTCCAAATGTGTTCTGTGTGTGTGTGTGTGCGCGCGCGGGCGCGCGCGCGCGCACGCAGATTTTTATTGTCATTATTAGCAATTCAGCCTAGCAACAAGTGATGTAGTTTTACATAGTATTAGGTCTTAAAAATAACACAGGAATGATGCATGCATGTCCGACATTTTGGCATTGTGAATCGATGTATCTGCAAATGTATTGGGAAGCATTCATAGCTGTCCAGGGACCCTTAAGGCCCTTGGGCTGCAGGCTGGATATGAAACAGAAAACTTGCACAGATTATGCAAATTGAATGCAAATACTTGCCCATGGGAATTTGCATAGGTTATGCAGATAGTATGCAAATACTTGAATGTTCTTTGATCTGGATCTCTGAAAAAGGGCCTAGAACCAATACCACACAGATGCTGAAACATAACTCCACTAGTCCTGAGACCATCAAAAATATTAGTTTCAGAACATCCTTGGAGGTGTTTGTTTATTTGTTTGTTTTATCATTTTTGACAAATGAGAATGATGTCACCTTTACTCATCTTTAAATTTTCCTTTATTTCTAGTGAGAGATCAGATTTGGAGCCTTATCAGAGGTTTATGTTTTTTTTCTTCTCTGTAGCCTCTGAGTTGGGGGTATCTGTGGGTCCATGTAGCCGTCTTTCACTGAGAGAATGCTGGGGGTGCTGCTTGTATATATGGAGACTGCTTTCCATGGTCGGTTACTTGTTTTCTGCCTTTTTCAACGCGGGTTCCCTAAGAAAGTTAAACCCTAATTCCCTAAGCACTTATTGTATATAAGGACTTAACTTTTGTTTTAGGTATCTAGAATTGTGCCCGTTTTGTAGAACTGGTAGAATTTAGAAGGGTCGTTTGGTTCATTTTCTGTGCTCTATGTTTGGCAGAAGAACCCAGCTGATGAGCTCTTTGCTTTCAGTAGCTTCTCCAATGTTCTCTTCATCATTTGGTTAACGACATTATGCTTTGAGTCATCTGAAATTTAATTTACTATGTGTAGTAATATAGCTCTGTGTTTACTGTTTGTTACCCCGCCCCACAATCTGCTAACGAGTTACTCCTGTACCATGCTGTAACTTTGCCCTTAGCTTTGTAAGGTCACATGTTTCCATTCACCGGTTCTCATGGGTATAGGAGCAGCT
Source organism: Mus musculus (assembly GCF_000001635.26). Lineage (NCBI taxonomy): Eukaryota > Metazoa > Chordata > Mammalia > Rodentia > Muridae > Mus > Mus musculus. Next base: position 50,948,777 of record NC_000077.6, on the reverse strand, counting down.
GCGGGCCACCAAGTCCTTTCTCTGCCCTGGTACCAGAACCACAATGATCAACAACTGAAGTGTGAGAATCCTGGGTAACTTTAAAAGTTTTCTTAACCAAACACAAGGTGCCTCGTGTCATTTCTTTCAGACTTCCATGTCTCTCAGCAAAGTTTGGTTTAGTTTTACTTTATTCAGACACAATCTCACTCTGTGCTGCAGGCTGGCCTTGAACTTGCTGTGCAGCCCAGACAGGCTTTGAACTCTCAGTCTTCCTGTCTCAGACTCCTGAGTGTTGCAGGTGTTACGAGCGTGCACACCCACATCCCAACAAGAAAGCTCTTTCTCTGATTAAGCAAGGCATACCTTCAAGGTACTTTATACAAACATACTTGTTCTTTGTAACTCAAATGGGGATTTTACATATTCCTAATATATGTGTGTGTATCTAAATTTAAAAAGCCTCCTACTAAGAAGTTTCTTTTTAAAAAAATCTTCAGTTTGTCATATCATAGAGGCTTAAAGTATGAAAAAAAGGTGTTTTAAAATTAACAAATGATCCTGGCATGATACATTATCATATATACACATACAGGAAAAACATTAGCTCCGCACACAGGGATAGCAAGCCCCAGTATCGGGAAGGAGACCCAGGATGTGCACACAGAGGGACTCTGGCCTCTGGGGAGCATGTCCACTTATACATTAGTTCTAAGACTTTTTGAATATGCAAACAATTTACAAAAGTTGCCCAACAGTGTTCTTGGCCATTATCAACACCAATCATCATAAGCAACTGTTCCCGATTTATCTATGGTCATCAAAAATATGAGTATGTGCACAGATGTTCCTTCCTTTCTAAAAATAAAGATGAGGCACCATATATGCTAATTCCTTTCCTGTGGCCTGTGTCCATCCTGTTGCTCTTATTGTGAGCACGTGGCCCCTCAGCCATCCGTGAAACACACAAGAAAGAGGCAGAGTTGACTTGGTGTTTTGTTCAATTGTTTGAGAAGCACAAATATCACTGTGGCTTATTGGTTTTTTTGGTCCCCCCCCCCTGTGGCTTATTGTTAAGGAATAACGTTTGATAAAAAGTAAAATGCTGCTTCTCTCAGATAGAAAAACAAACAAAAAACAACAATGAAAAAAACATATTTTCCCAAAAATTAAGTGATCAATGATTAAGTGATAATGAATAAGTATTTAATTGGGCCAATCCAAAAAAGAGGCACATTAAGAGGAGTGAAACCAGCCTTTATATGTTGGGAAGGATTGTTTATTGACATTCCAGGGACACCATTTACATGTTAGTATGAGTTATTTTTGCATCACTACTCGAAAAGTTGTAAGGTGGTCCCAAAGCTAAAGGCTTCAGAGACTCCATGGAATGAAAATCTAATAACCCAGAAAGGTCTTGAGGCACATTTTTGCATCAAGGCCTTTTTCCCTGTGTTCCTTCTGGTGCAGGACTTTATGCCCCTGCTGTGGTTACTACATGGTAGGATCGCTGTGCAGAGGGCTATGTGCAATTAAAACTGCAAGGCAGGAGAGGAAGAAAGACGGAGTAAAACAATTTCTAATGCACAGTGCCATCTGACTCACTTACCAAGAGTGTCGTTTAGGGTAGCTTCAGTTTCAATGTTACAATAAAACTGGTACCAATTTTCACATATGTTCAAATAAGTTACTTATGATGTGCCTCAAGGTGGGTTTAAAAAAAAAAAGAGTTAAGTCTATCTCAAAATAGTGGTCAGGGTAAACATCGATCACGTGGTAAATAAAAGCAAGATCAATGAAGCAGTTGGTTCATTGGGAAAAGAAAAAACCAAAACCCCTCAGACAAACTAACCAAAGCAAGGGAAACACCATCCAAATTAACAAAATTAGAGATAAAAAAAGAGGTGTGTCACAAAGCATACCAATGAAATCCATTGAATCGTTGGAGAATATTTGAAAACCTATTCCAAAAGATCTGGAAAAGTCTAGAAGATATGATGGATAAATTCCCAGATACACACAATCTACCAAAATTAAATAAAGAGACTCTAAACAATTTAAACAGATCTGCAATGAAGCTACCATAGTCTCCCAATAACGAACGAGGCCAGAACTCAGTGTCAGAGTCTACCAAACCCCCAGAGAAGAGGAACACCAATCTGACTGGACTGTGTAGAGTCTCAGTGGAGTTTTAATTTATATTTATTTCCTTGATGGCTAATGATGTTGAGCACTTAAAAGTAATTAGTAGCCACTTGTATGTCTTCTGAGAATTCCATCCCATTGAGAAAGAAGAAGGAACCAAGAGGAGATAGGAAGGGAAGTGAGTAGTAGGTGGAAGTAAGAGCAAAGCACAGTCACACCTATGTATGAAAATGTCAAAAATAAGTCAGGTGGTGGTGGCACACACCTTTAATCCCAGAACTTGGGAGGCAGAGGCAGGTGGATTTCTGAGTTCGAGGCCAGCCTGGTCTACAAAGTGAGCTCCAGGACAGCCAGGGCTATACAGAGAAACCCTGCCTCAGAAAAAAAAAAAAAAAGTCAAAATAAAACATTGGTTTTTATGCCACTAAAAAAAAAAATTAAATATAAGTGTGGTGAGAATTTTGGTTTCTTTAAAACACACACAGAGAGGAGAGAGAGAGAGAGAGAGAGAGAGAGAGAGAGAGAGAGAGAGAGAGAGAGAGAGAGAGAGAGAGAGAGAGAAATAGGGACATGCTTTCATTTTAATCCCAGATGTGGGGGCATAGGGCTGCTTCAAATTGTCTCCAGCAGCTGACAATGATTTGTCTCATGCTCTAACAGGGGTGTGATTTTGCCAGCTGCAGATAGTTTCTGTGATTGTGTGATGTTTGGAATGCTGGGGAGTTTTGAGGGGGTGTGTAAATGCTAGGTCCTGGAGCGGTGGGGTTGCTGTGGTTGGTGGGTTACTGGTGGATATTTGGTTGGCTGTTCTTGGTTGCTGTTGGATGCTGTAGTCACTGCTTGTTAAGTAGTCATGCACAAAGAAGAAAAAAAGGAGGAGAAGGGGAAGAGGAGGAGGAAAAGGAAGAGGAGGGGGAAAAAGAGGAGGAGGAGGAGGAGGAAGAGGAGAAGAAGGAGAAAAAGGAAGAGGAGGGGGGAAAGGAGGAGGGGGAGGAGGAGAGGGAGAAGGAGAAGGAGAAGGAGAAGGAGAAGGAGAAGGAGAAGGAGAAGGAGAAGGAGAAGGAGAAGGAGAAGGAGAAGGAGAAGGAGAAGGAGAAGAAGAAGAAGAAGAAGAAGAAGAAGAAGAAGAAGAAGAAGAAGAAGAAGAAGAAGAAGAAGAAGAAGAAGAAGAAGAAAGAGGGGGGAGGGAGGGAGGGAGGGAGGGAGGGGAAATATCCTGACAGAGAAGATCAAACTTGTGCCAAGTAACTCAATGCCCAAATCAACAGGAAGTAATTTAACAATAACATTGACCCTTTTCCTTTTTATTCTTTTTTCTCTAATAACCAGGGTTAAGAGGGTTGAAAGTGTGGAAAGGGGGTAGAGAAGGGTGAAACAAAGAAGAACTCACAAAATAGCAAAAAGACAGATACAAGTTAAAAAAGGATTATGAGAAAACAGTCTGGGGGTTGGGAAATGGTTCCCCCACCCCACCCCACCCCACCCCTGTTAAGAACACTTTGCTCCTCCTGCAGAGGACTTGAGTTCGGTTTCCAGCACCCAGGTTATGTATCTTACAGTAGCCTACGACTCTCAACTGTAGGGAATACAACATTCTCTTCTGACCTACTCATGCAGCATGCATACACATTCATAAATAAAGAAATGAGCCTTTAAAAAGCTGTTTTTCAAACAAACTCACTGCTTTGATTACAAGAGTCAATTTTAAAATGTGTTGAATGGATAACCAGATAGATAATAAGAGGTAGTCAGCATGGAACCCAGAGGATGCCTAGAAACACAGGGGCATCTTGAGGTAGGCAGGCAAGCCCAGAAATCTTGGGGAATGTGTTCCAACCAATGTCTAGTGACCTACACTCCCTCCAGATACAGCACCCTTCAGGAAAAGTGAAGAAGCCGGGTGTGGTGGCGCACGCCTTTAACCCCAGCACTCGGGAGGCAGAGGCAGGTGGATTTCTGAGTTCGAGGCCAGCCTGGTCTACAAAGTGAGTTCCAGGACAGCCAGGGCTATGCAGAGAAACCCTGTTTCGAAAAACCAAAAAAAAAAAAAAAAAAAGTTAATCCCAATAAGCAAATGAAAGGTCAAAGTTTAGTGTACAAATCTTTGCTCAAGATTTAAAAATGGTTTAGACACTTTAAGACTTTATTTTTATCTTTTGAGATTTTTGAAGACCCTGGACATCCTTAGACCAGAGCAAGGTAAAGAAGAGGAGGTTGTGGGGTTTCTTGCATACATTAAACTGACTCCCAAAAGGGCTTGCATCTCTCCAACTCTCTGGAATAAGCCAGACATTGGAGTCATCCGACAACGATTTTTAAAGGTTTTCTACAACTGTCCAATGTTGGCAAAAATCCTGCTAAGGTGGATGGATAGCCAATATCCCATTCTTCATATCTGATCTTCCTAATTGTCCTCTACTCCTCCAAGTGATAGCTGATGTAAGCGATGCAAGAACGAGGTTCGGTCCCTTTAGCCAGAATCCCCTCTTACCCTTCCAGTTTTCCCTTAGTCATCTTAATCTCACTTTGCTCCTTCTGCTATAAATTCCAACCTTCCTGTGATCTTAGTTCCAGTTCACACCCAAGTCCCTTTTCTTCCAGTGTAAGACACCCTGAATTAAATGTTTCTCCGCTTTTTACTATTCAGCTCTGTCTTTGATGAAGCTATTGCACATGCTGGACCAGCAACACTCTACAGTTCCACACCGGGCTCTAAAATAGCGCATCTTAGAAAGGCACTTCGTTTTCGTTGCGGCAGATGAAGAAAATGGGCGCGCGGGGGTGGGGGGTAGGGGTGGGAGTAGACTCTGCCCTACCTGGGTCAAATGGGGCAGAAAAAATTGCACAGGGTTTTGCAGCTGTTCTCGGGGCTTCCGGGGAGTCCGTTAACGGCTACCTCTCTAACAGGCCCTGAGAACCCTGAGGGTCAGAGCTGCGTTGGCGTTGATGGCTCCTGTGGCTTTGCCTCGCAACCGTGGGCATCAAGGAAGGGGTGTGACCAGATCTTCCACCTGGATGACTCCCCCCGCCAATGGTTCTAACACCACAGCAGGTCTGCCGGACATTTACCTGCCTGGAATTTTTAAAGTTTTTGAAGTATCCATCTGAGGTTTATTTTCTCTGGGAATAGTTGATTTTAAAAATCATAAAAGAAAGGAGGAAAAATACCAGCCAGAGGCTGTCACCAGACTAGGTATGCAAGGCGATTTTTCGCAGAAGAGAGCTCTGAGGTGGAAGACTTCAGGGAGAGGCACTGTCTGAAGGCACAGGAGGACAGGGAAGGCTTGAACCCACAACCCTTAAGTCTCTTGACAGGGACAGGTTTTTTTTTTCTATTTTTTATTTTTATTTTTATTTCTGATAGTCTGATTTACCCTTTCAACTTTTCTTGAGGACTGCAGATAGCACAAGGTTAATTTCCAGAAGAAGCCAGAGTTCTCTTGGGTCCAGGGATACAGAGACCTCAGGGATGTTTGTTCATGGGCTTCTTTTTATAAAGGAGGTGCTGCTGCTGTTGCAAGCAATCACAGGACTCTGGAATTAGACTCCTGGGATCCCGGCTAGCGCCGGCAGTGCCGAGTGTCCTCTAGCAATAAAAGTGTCTTCTGTGACTCTAACCAAGCTGTGTGCCCTTCACTTTATACTGTGGGGTTTCCTGGACATGTATCGATGTACCGGGGCCAATCGGTCTTCCTCCATAAAAACACAGAAATGACCCACAAAGCCTAACTGCGGAAGAGAATGCAGGGCCGTTTTATTTTTTTTAAGGAATGCTTGACTTTCTGGAAACCTACAGAACTGGGCAGGAAAAAACCCTTTTCTCCTGTAATAGGAGTTGGGGGTGGGGGGAGGCAGACTGGAAATGTGCCTCCTCAATTCTTCCTTCCTCTCGGTGTTCCAGGGAAGTGATGCGACTGCTGTGAGGTCCCACCCTGTGGCTATAACCTGCAGCGCCCTCAATCACGTTCCGGACTTTTTTAGGCTTCTCACACTACCTTCCCATCCCGTGTTCCAGAGACCTGAAAGCAAGTCAGCGACAGTGTCTCTCCCATCTGTCCACTGGATGCTGGCCAGTGAAACCAGACTGATGGCACCTCGTCTATCTGCCCTCTCACCCTCGCTTTGGACCAGGACTGATCTGGAGAGCTCTGTGAGGGCGCTGCCTTGGGTCCCCGAGGATAGAGACAGAGCACCTCCTCCCCGCTCCCATGTATGCAAAACCCACAATTTGTCTCCAGAGTCACCTGTGAAAGTCTATGCCACCAGATTCCCTCTATCTTAGCTGGTGCCCCAAACTTAGATTGGGAGTTCATGAGCGCATGAACCAAGGCACTGCTATTAACTACAACCAAAGGCTTGGAGGCAAGGGCAGGAAAGAAGAAGTAGTCTGGAAAGACGTCGTCAAACAACCGAAATGATGGAGAGTCCGCCCTTGCAGTTCATAAGGCACTGCCCTGAAGACAAGAAAACCAAAGCACAGACCTTCTGGTCCTCGGGCTCCCAGACAGGAGAGGCATCCTGACTGCTGGGGCCCCACTCCCTTTGGCTTATATTTGGATGTTGTGGGGCGGCCTCCCTGCAGAATCTTCATCGCCCTTCAGACTCTTCCTTCCAGGCTCCTTCCACCCATGTCACAGAGGGAAAAAGTCAAAACACAGAATCACTCCCCCCTCGCTGCTGTGTACCACATGAAGCCACCCAGGCTCACAGGAAGCCAACTTCATCTGCCCTCTGGTTTATGACCTTGCTGAGCTTCCACGGCAAAGTCATGTGGATCATCACTTCTCAACCTTCCTTCCCAAGCAGAAACAGAGACTCTGGATTCTCTAGCCCAAAGCCAATGAGCTACTTCCTCAGTAAGCGAATGGTCACAGACTGCATCTCACTCCCTCCGTACGGTGGAAGATGTCTCTTAAGTTCATTTAGATTCTCAAATATACGGCGCTTAATTCAAGGAGCGGGGGAATGCCTCTGTCATGCAGTTTATTTTTAAAGACGTGCATGTGTGCAGGCGTGCCCATGTGCATACGTTGCATGCATATCCATGTGCGGGAGGGCACACACGTGCACAGGCAGAGAGACTAGAAGAGGGTGTTGGGTGTCCTCTGCCACTTTCTGCCTATTCTTCGGAGGCAGAGCAAGTCACAGCGATCCTCTGAGTGGCACACTCAGTGGGGTTTGAGACCTGCAGGGGTACACGGCTTATTGTGCAGATGCTGAAATAACCTAAAAATCTAGTCCTTGTGACTGGCATCGAGTGTTCTTAGCTACCGAGGCATCTCTCCAGCCCTGTTTTTTCCCCATTTGGAGAAAGGGTTTTATGTCTAGCCTCAGACCAGCTGGGGGATGAGACTCCTGTCTTCTCCTTCCAAGTGCTCAGGTGACAGGTTTGTGTCACCACACCCAGTTTATACAGTACTAGGTACTGACCCAAGGGCTCTGTTCATGTTACCAAGCTACACCCCAAACCTTGCCATATGGTTTTTACTGGCTCTGTGGGCCTTGTCCATACAGCCAAATACCAGGTAGTAGGAGTTTCCTACTCAACCCTAACCAACCAATGAAGTTATTTATTTTGGGAATAACCTACATGGTCAGATTTTTTCTTACTTAAATGTTGAAAATTGGCCTCCATGTCTCTGTAAGACACAGGAAAATGCCACAGCTAACACGATACAACAGAGCCACCTAGGAAAAGAGATCCTCAGCTGAAGACTTTCCCTGATTGGACTAGCCTGTGACCATGTCTGTGAGGCATTTTCTTATTCATTGGTGTGGGATTGTCCATCCCACTGTGGGTGGCACCATCCCTAATAAAGTTGTCTAAGAAAGTGATCTTGGGCTGTAGCAGAATGGGGGCAGGGGACTCCTACTTTGAATTCCTGTCTTGGCTTTCCTTTATTATTGACTATGTCTATAAAGGCAAACCAAACCTTTCCTGCCAAATGCTTATTCTGGTCAGTGTTTTTACTACAGCAACAAGAAACCAAACCAGGGCAAATGGTCTTATATTGCCCAATGCCAGGCTATATACCAGTCCCCCGATGGTGTGTAACAGGCCTTCAGGGAACTATTAGCTTCCTTGAGTTTCCAAGGTTTCAGGAGCCCTCCACAGGATCTAAGAGGCTCTCTGCAGAACTAGTTAATGACAGGACCCTGGTTATTAGCTTCTCTGTCACCTGGACACAGCCTAGAGGCATCCTGAAGGATTGCCCAGTTCAGTCTCCCCTGAGGCCATACCGTGAAAGATGGTCTTTATTGGTGATTGATGTGGGATGGCCCAACCCATTGTTGGCTGCACCAACATTAGTCTGATGGGCCTAGGCGACATAAGATGAGCATGAGCCAGTGAGTGATAGGAATGTAGCCTGAGGCTAGCACAGGGATATCTGGAGCGCAGAAGGTATAGTGTTTTCTAACCTGACAAGCCAGGGTGTTTGCAGGTAACATTCAGAGCTCTTCTTTCTAGTCCAGGAGCAAGGGGAGGGTATGCCAACTATCCAAGATCCCAGGAAGCAAAGAGCCTGACCTACAGAAAGTAGTAGGACAACACTGCCCTCTTGTGGTCACGATGTAGAACTGCACCAGCGGACACTAAAGCACTTCCTTAGACATTTATTGAGATGTCTTAACTATAGACCATACAACCAGACGAATGGCAAATATCCTACATTCAACTAGATGTGACTAACATAAAAACATCTTGACATAATTATCATTGCTCTGAAGGGAACAATCGCATTGTAGAAGCAGCGACTCATGTTCAAAGACTCTTGAGGAAAGAGTCAGATAGACCTGGACACTCTAACAGAGCTCTGATCCGAACACCTGGGATAGGACAGCCCAATTCTTATCACATCAAAACCTCTATTGTGGGGCTGGCGAGATGGCTCAGAGGATAAGAGCGCTGACTGCTCTTCCGAAGGTCCCCGAGTTCAAAACCCAGCAACCACATGGTGGCTCACGACCACCCTTAATGAGATCTGACGCCCTCTTCTGGTGTGTCTGAAGACAGCAACAGTGTACTTATCTATAATAATAAATCTCCTTTTAAAAATAAATCTCTATTGTGTGACTTTTCATGGAGAGGTATGTGTATTCACCCAATATAACAAAACAAAGAAACGATTCTCCCGAAGTCTGACTAAGCAAGCCAGTGAGTTTACTGGGGTTTCTTATCGGACGGAGCATAAGAAAGGGGTTTCTCCAGCTGGAGTATGGGTAACTCAAAGGCAAATGAGTCAATGAAAAGTCCACCTTGGTTCAGCTGATGCCTCGTGAAACTGGCACGGTGGGGGCTTTCTGTACAATTTACAATCACCTCTCCCCATCAGCTGTCCACTGCTTTTATAACTTTGGAGAAGGCACCTGTGAACCCTTCAACCTTAAGCTCCCTATGCTTCGGAAGTTTCCTTTGTTTCCCACATCTTATGAACCTGCCGCCTCCCTCTGAAGGAAGAACACAACATTGTAACCTTTACTCCCGCCTCCAACTTCCCAAGCTTTGAAGGAGACGAGAGGTCTGCTTATTTTCCTGCAACTATAACTGAGCTTTGGACCACTGTGGCGCATCCATAACTTGGAACATGAATGGGTTATGAGTTTCTGCAATATACCACCCGTGACGAAAGGCTTCCCTCCACGACTGAGGTTGACAATCGTAACCAATACGAGCATAAACACAAATATTCAGAAGGCAAATCGACAGGTATATCCCGTCCACTAAACAAAATAGCAGCTGCTTCGCCCAGTGTGGCCTATGACAACCTCCTCCGTGGGCTTTGCGTTATGGTATCAGAAGTGAGTGAGCTTCTAGGGAATGGGCCCCGAATCCAAACAGAAAGCAGTTAGGTGCGCCAACAACAGTAATGCCATGACTTCATGAGCAGGCGATTTCTGCCTGGCGAGTTGGCAGTGCAATAAGCAGAGCAGGACCACCCATGACAATTCTTCCCGAGGACCTTGCACAATGTCTTCTACAGCTGTAAAAGTCACCCAGCAGGAAGGAAACGTTCTACTTAATCTCAGCCTGATTTCTCAACGTCCTGAAACCAAAGCATATAGTGTCTTTGGTAATAGAGGTTTGGCACGCAACCACCAATAATGGTAATAGGCTTTATAGCTATGGCCAAGAGATTATAAAGGAGTATTAAGGGGATGGTGGCACATGTCTTTAATTCTCACACTCTTGAGGAATAAAATAAGCAGGTCTCTGAGTTTGATACTGGCCTGGACTCCATAGTAAGTTCCAATCCAGTCAGGGTTACATAGTAAGACTCTGTCTCTTTAAATGAAAAAAAAAATGTACGGAAGTAACTGAGTCCTGACATCAGGATCTTCATTCAACAATTGCTGTTCAAGATGCTTTTCCAAATTTATAAAGCCATCAAAGGTTAGCATAATATATGCATATATATGTATATATATATGTGTGTGTGTGTGTATATATATATATATATATATATATATATATATATATATATATTCTTGCAGAAGATGGGTAAGATCCTGGAAGGCCCCAGCACTGTCCATTCTAAGCAGTCACAATTGTTCTTATCTCTGGGGTGGGGTGGAGGTGCGTTAGCAAGGGCCAACACACCATGGTGGGACCACATTGTGTCTTTTGTTTCATAAAAAGGGCAACATTGTGTACAGTGAGATGGTTGGAGGGCAATAGTCTAGCCTTCTATAATACACTGACATTTCCTGAAGCCATTCAATGTTCATTCAGTGTCATCCTGGGGTCGGCTGCTGCTCTTGTGGGGCCATTGCACATCTTCCCATCTCTGAGACTCTGTGAGGAGCTTGCACTGCTCTGCCCAAGTGAGGCCAAAGTAGGCAAAGCTTTCCTAGTTTGCTTTCTATCACTGGTAAACATGATGACCAAGAGCAACTTGGGGAGGAAAGAGTTTGTCTTACACATCCTGACCAGAGCCAAGGACAAAGCCCAGAGGCAGGAACTGAAGCAGAGACTGGAGGAACTCTGCTCACCCTCCTTGCTCCACCCAGCTTGTTCAGCCTGCTTCTTATACAACCCAGGACCACCTGCCAGGGGTGGCACTGCTCACAGAGGGCCAGCCCAGCCACATCACCAACCAAGAAAAAGCCCCAAGGCTCGTCTACAGGCCAGTCTGATGAGGCATTGTCTCTACTGAATTTCCCTCTTTCTAGATGACCCTAGTTTGTGTCAAGTTGAAAAACAAAAATAAAACAAAACAATAACGGGAACAAGGGCCATGTCATTGCCTGTCATGACTGCCTCATGGTCTCCTGTTGTGATAGGTTCCAGACCCTTGCCTTTCTATCAACTGTACTGTCTGGGAAAAGGCCTTGGACCAAATGACAATTCCCTGCTCCCATCCCCCATATAATGTAGCATACTACACTAGTACACCGTATATCATCAGGTCCTAAGTGTACACTGCACACTCTAAGACAGTGGTTCTCAGCCTTCCTATGGTTGTGACCCTTTAACACAGTTCCTCATGCTGTGACCCCCAACCATAACATTATTTTCATCGCTACTTTGCAACTGTAATTTTGCTGCTGTTATGAATTAAACAGTGTCCTTCCTGACCCAGTGAACTGGACACCAAACACCACTTCTCTTGGGGCCTTACCTCAGCACACCTGCCCTTCCATGGTCTTCCAGTCCCTGATACCCATGGGTATTTCAGCAGGTGATGACCAGTTCCTCTCATGTCCCATGTAAACCAGTCCATGGGGACCCGATTTCCCTTGTATTGCCTCCACTTATTCGGGCTTTGTCTTGGGGAGGGGGGATGGGTAGTGTAACATCGCTCAGATTTCCCACCCAAGGCAATTCCTAAGCTTTGTTAGTGTTACAGAAAAGTTAAAGCTAAAATCCATTACTTCAAGACTAATTAAAGTGTCCTTCTGGGTGCTCAACAACCAAAGCTTGGAGGCTTAAACAAATGAGCATAAAGAAATTTTAAAAATAATTTTTAAACACTCATTTTTTCCCTTGCCCTCTAAGCCACCTGTCCTTTTGATCAGAGAGTCCATAGAGATTCAAGAGGATGAGTTGTAGCCAGTGTACCACCTGCAAAGAAGAGGAGCATCATCAGAGGCGGAAACATTCCCTATGCTCCAATGGAAGCCATGGGACCAGAAAAATCCTGACTGTCATATGGCACAGTGGTAGAGTTAAAAATTAAAGGAGCCATGGGGCAAGCTATAAGTTCCTAAAAGTAACACCCAAAAACCCTGGAGTGGTTAATTCCTTAAATTAATTCCTTAAATTCTTTAAAGATTACTTTTTTGCCACCTAGATGGTTTTAAGGACCCAGTGGTAAAGTATAACAACAACAACAACAACAACAACAACAACGACAAGACATCGCATTAGAAGACAAAACTCTACCAGGTCTTGGTAAATTGTTCAAATAGACCCAGAGTAACCAGGAACCTTGGTACTCCTTTAGCTCCATAAAGACATCCAAGCAATCAGCTTCATATAAGTTATTTATTTTTTAAATTATGTCCACATGTTGGAGTGCAGGTGCCCACGGGGTTCATAGAAGGTTATTGAAACCCCTGGGGCTGGAGTTACACTGGCTGTGAGCTACCATATGAGCCCTGGGAACTGAACTCAGGCCCTCCACAAGAGCACCAAGCATCCTTAACTACGGAGCCTTCTTTCCAGCCTGTATTTCAGCCTCTTTAAAAGAGAATTTATCAGATCTTATCAAGTACACTGACAGGTGTCAAACTCCAAAAGAATAAATAAAAAAATAAAAATCTGCTAATCTTGCTTATTTCTGCAGACCATATTTGCTGGAAAGCACCAAAGCCCCTGGGAGATTGCTTTTGAAGCAGTGAATCAGTCAAGAGCCTACACTTTCTCTGCAAATGGAACCCTGAAGTATGAGTGCTCTGCCCCAAATGGGATGTGTATGTCACCCCTCCTCCCAAGGCTCGGAGGACATCTGGGGAGAGCCAGAGCTATGGTAAGGATGGCTGTGAGACAGTGTCTTCTGGAGTGGACACAGCTGAGGGAATCAGAGTGGCTGTGGCTGCCTGCACAAGTCCCACCTGAGATCAGGCCCGTCAGCATTGCAGCATGGACGGGAGAGGTTTGTGAGGCTTCAAGCCTAGCTGAGAGCTATCTGCAGTTTATGGCCTCTCCTAGGTTGCCATGCCCCAGTGGATCGACCTACACAGAGGCACACAGGGCCAGCACTCACTCGACTCAGTGGGCTATAGAGAAGAAGATGTGAAGGTGTGAGGGGATCTCGGAGAAGTCGGAAGAAGAGGAGGAAACTGGTTATCATCAAACTATATCATATACATATATGAAGTTTTCAAAGAATAGGCGAATAAGAAGAAAGAAACTCAGGGACCACCAGTATCAGAAAGGTACACTTACAGACTGTTGGAGCTCTAGAGTTTAGAAGTATCCAAAAATGCCAGGTAGCTCCTGTGTAGTTTAGATTTTTAAAATCTTAATTTTAATAAGGCTTTTTAAAAATGCTTTAACTTCCCTTCTAGCCCACCACCCACCAGAGGTAGTGGGAAAGAAAGGTTATTAGGTTATGGGAAAAGCGGACTTGTTTAGAAATTGGTCATTAGAGCAAATCTAATCTGTGTTGTCAGGAAATCAGCAGTTTAGTTCATAGAAATCAGTAGCAGCTCGATCCACTCACAAACAGTTCATGAATATACTAGTAGTCCAGTTTAGTAGTGTTGGGATAGCAAACATGAATCAGCAGTGGTGGCATGACCCAGCAGAAACAGCCAGGTCTCTGTGAAATCAGCAAGAGTCAGCAGGAGGAACCAGGACCACTAGGGACACCAGGAGTTCTTTGCCATGCATCTCTTCATGATGTGAAAATCAGTGACGATGAAGATGTGCAACCAATGAAACATTGTAAAGCTAGTTATGCAAGTAAGTCCCTGCCTCTGTCCGTTGAGTCTTATATATCTCCCTCTAAACATTACATGCCCTCTATAGGTCTCGTCTCACCATGTGTCTCATCTCAGTAAAACTCTGCATGAGCCTGTACCAGCTAACATCATTCTGTCAATCGGCCTGAGTCCGTGGAAACAGCAAGATGCCGCCAGAACATCACCAAAAGTCTTTTGGTGTGCTTTTCTCTATGTTGTCATTATAAATGGAGCTCAGCTATGCAGTGTAAGGTGAACCAATATTTGTGTGTGGTTAGTGAAGAATCTTTCATCAGGTATCTTTTTACATGTTTGCTTTAGTAAAACTTCCTTTCCTTTTTTTTGTTCGTTTTTTTTGTTTGTTTGTTTGTTTTTTTTGTGTTTTTTTTTCGAGACAGGGTTTCTCTGTATAGCCCTGGCTATCCTGGAACTCACTTTGTAGACCAGGCTGGCCTTGAACTCAGAAATCCACCTGTCTCTGCCTCCCGAGTGCTGGGATTAAAGGTGTGTGCCACCATGCCCGGCGTAAAACTTCCTTTCACCTGTGTCCACTTTAGTGAAACATTCCTTCATGCATCTGTTTTAGCAAAACATTCTTTTACTTGTATCTGCTTCAGGAAAATACCTTTTTTTTAAAGATTTATTTATTGATTATATGTAAGTACACTGTAGCTGTCTTTAGACACTCCAGAAGAGGGAGTCAGATCTCGTTACGGATGGTTGTGAGCCACCATGTGGTTGCTGGGATTTGAACTCTGGACCTTCGGAAGAGCAGTCGGGTGCTCTTACTCACTGAGCCATCTCACCAACCCAGGAAAATACCTTTTGACATAGCTGACTTTTTAAAGAAAGCAGAAGTTGCCGGGCAGTGGTGGTGCACGCCTTTAATCCCAGCACTTGGGAGGCAGAGGCAGGTGGATTTCTGAGTTCGAGGCCAGCCTGGTCTACAGAGTGAGTTCCAGGACAGCCAGGGCTACAACAGAGAACCCTGTCTCGAAAAAAAAAAGAAAAAAAGAAAAAGAAAAGAAAGAAAAAAAGAAAAGAAACCTGGATGACAGAGTTCAGAGGGCACATCTGGAGGATTACCAGAACTCAGAAGAAAACTGGGAGAATATTGGAGAATCGAAGGCAATTAAAATAATAATAGGGAGAACTCAAGAGTCAGTGATGAGAAGACCCCAGGAATTAGTCTTAGTGATGAGAAGACCCCAGGAATTAGTCTTGTGATGAGAAGACCCCATGAATTAGTCTTAGTGATGAGAAGACCCCAGGAATTAGTCTTGAGCAACACCAGCATTTTATAAGCCGAGAAAGGGGCTCATCAGGAAGACAGTTCTGCCGCAGGAGAATTAGGAAATTCCTGTCACTGTAATGAATGCTTACAGTATTGGGTTAACGGTAGCTACAGAGAGTAGGAGCTAAGACTACTCATTCACGCCAGTGCCATGAGACCAAAACAAGAACAAGTATCTCAGAAGGTAATGGGAGGCAGAAACAGAAACTACACCTTGCAGAACTGTGAGTTCTGTTTGCAGTTAAGACAGTCAAGAAGTTCCTGGTTGTCCTGTGTTAAGTCTTTACAGGGCAAGGCTTCTCATAGTTATTAAGAAGTTTATGTTTGTCTTGTGTTAAATCCTAGTTAGTAAGTTTCTGTTTGTCCCTAGTTAAGTCCTTGTTAAATAATGTTTCTATTTGTAATTAAGAGTAACTTTGTGTTTCTTAGATCTGATGTGAACTGCTTGCAATTCCATTCAATATGTATCCTTGCCTCTGTTCCTCCCTTTTTCATTGTATCCTTTTAACTCTGGCCCCTGTGAACACCTTATCCTGTAAGAGATAAGGCTCAGCAATGGCCTGGGTGACGGGGGAGGGGTGGTGGTACCCTCCCCCACCCTGTCCCTTACCATCTGAGGTAGCACCTGGAGGGCATGAGAGTAGGAGAGCCGGTCCTGCCCTGTCACTGACTGCAGCACTCTGGAGAGCAGGCCCTACAGCTCATCTGGGCAACTCAGTGAAGATGCCCTGATGACAAAGGTGCTGGTGAGCTGACCCAAAGGCATGGGAGTAGGAGAGGTGATTCTGCCTTCTGCTGACTGTGGCATTGGGTGGCCTTGCTGAACAGTACTGGAGAGTTTACCCTGGTGATTCAGATAAGGGGCAGCCATTGAGCTCATCAACTCAGCTGCCACCCAGGCCCAGATCCAGGGCTCTGGTTGTCCCTTCCTAAAATCTGTATCATGTGTGAATTGTTGGGGCACATGAAAGGGCCAGTCCTGCCGATCCAAAGCTGTTACAGGATCTTTAACACACAGGGTGACAACAGGATAATTGGGAGGAGTCTCAGTGAGGGTCCAATATTGATGGTGTCATAGAAGCCAGAGATCTTGAACCAGATCAATGACTCATTACAACAAACATTTGCAAATGAAGATATGTGGACAGAGGGATGTACTGTATTGTGTGTCACACTGGCATACTATGGCTTCCACAATCATATTTTCTATGCTTTGGAGTGTGTGTGTGTGTGTGTGTGTGTGTGTGTGTGTGTGTTGTACATTGTACTCAGACCAGAGGTTAATATCAGGCGTCTTCATCTATCATTTTCCATTCATTCATTCATTCATTCATGTATTCATTTATTCATTCATTTTTATTTTAAATCCCAGAGTGCCAGGTTTCAGCTAGCCTTTCTTTTGCATTTTCCTGTAACACCCTCTGAGTCTAAATCAATATATAATTATTTCCACAGCTCACTGTCTACACTTTATCCTACTAAAAACCACTGCTTACCAAGTGAGGTCCCTTTTGTTCTTTGATTTATTTCAAAAGGCTTACAACATGATGTTAATACGTAACTGCCAGTCTGTTTCTGGCCGCTGTGGGCTGGCCTTACCCCATCCACACAAATGGAATTAAAATGCATACCACATCTAAGACTTCACAGAGCTAGTGACCCGGGGCCTTTTGGGAGTTTGGGGAGGGGGGGCTCTCCACCGCAGCTGCGCACCAAAGCGGTCAACTTTATATCCCAGAATCCTTGAGTCCCGAGGTAAACTACATTTCCCAGAGGCCTCTGCATCAGCTATCCTCATTATTCCCCCCTCCAGCCCCGCCCCCTGTGAGATCTATCAGGCCGCCGGGTGTCTGTGGCTCGATTCTCTGCCCTGATCTAGCTCCCCAGTCTGAGTCTCCAAGCGTGGCAGCTGCGAGCCTTCATGAGGCGTGGCGGGAGCAGGGGGGAGGTGAGCGGCCAGGCTGGAGGACACGGAGGCCTGTGGCGACTTCAGCGTGGGCCGCCATGAGTCACTGGTCCCCTTTCTGGAGTTTTCTCTGGGGATGTGGAAATTGATCCCTTGACAGCAGCAGAGCAGTTGGGTGGGCTGCACGTGGAGTGGGCCCGTGGTCAGATCTAAACGGGTGAAAAACGTTTGTGTTCCCACTGTGGCTGCACTCTGGCCTCAGTGCACTCTGATCTGAAGGGGGTTGGCACTGCCAACTGAGCTGGGGTGAACAGCATAGGGTGATGCCTGACTCGCGGAGGCATAGTGAGTCTCCTCGGTGACATGGAGTCCAGTGTCGCCTGAGTCTTGTTTCTGAAAATCTAGAGACCAGAAGAGTGGTGACCTGTCAATTCTCTGCCGCCCGCCCCCAGCTCCCGCTTTCCGTTCTGGAAGCAGAAGCGCCAGGCTCAGCTGGTGGAACGCATTCGGAGATGCGGCTTCTGAGGGGTGCGAAGCAATCTTTCTTTCTTCTTCCCTCAGATCGCATTTTTGGACACTGTACCCATCTTTGAGAAAAGCCCAGAAAGTGAGCATGGCTCCAGAGCAAAGGGAAGGGAAGTCTCAGGTGAGCGCATTGCCGTCTCAGTTCATGGCAGGAGTATTTTATATGGTTTTGGTTTTCCTTCCAGACTGAGGCTCTCCGCCCAGTAGACCCTTCACCAGGACTTGGTGCTCTTGGAGGAGCTGGTTGTCTAGGAAGCACACTGCACGCTCGCTCACAGTATATTGCGTTGCTGTTAGCTGATCCCGGTCTGTTGTGCTTACTACATTGACAGCGACATGCAGATGTCCGTTATCACTAGGGACACAGCTGGCGGAAGTCCTTTCTGGTCTGCTTCCCTCATGTTTATTTTTCTCAGCCCTCACCTGGATTGCCCATCTATTTCTTTTTGCCCTTAAGAATGCTTGCGGCGCTCCTCCATCCCGTGGTTCCCCTCCTATACTCTGTAGATCCTAGGTTTGGATTGTACCATTCTTGTGAAAACAACTACTCTTGACCTGCCATTTGGAGGAGCGGGAATATAGAGCTGCCCCCATCGAGGTGAGCTGCTGCGTGGACAGGGGAAAGCCATACTGCAGGGGACACAGTGTCAGGAGCCTCACTCTGAGAGCAAGGAGACGACTTATCAAGAAGCCATGAAGAGGGTTTCCTGGGATATTTGACAGAAAATTAGAAAGCACAGTGGGAGGCTCAAGACCGTTGATTTTTACCCTACCCCCTCTGTTACCATCTGTGGGCCTTAAATCAGTAAGTCTAACTTCTGTGTCTCAGTTCCCTTACCAATAAAATAAAAATAACAGCATCCCCTTGTAGGATTCTTGTTCTGGAGTGAGGACCGAAGCAGGAGATGGTGTGTGGGTCTTACCAGACCAGCTACACAGCTTTTTTTTTTTTTTTTTTTTTTACATTGTTGAAATGATTTCTACACATGCCTGTGTGCTGATTAGATCGGAAAGTCTTTAAGGCAAAGATTATCGTTTGTATTCTCTCCATAGTAAGTTATTTTTCCTACAGGCACTGCATGCATGTGAAAACGCAGAGTAAGGAATCTTGCTGGACATGGTGGTGCAGGGTTTTAATCCCAGTACCAGGGAGGCAGAGGCAGGTAGATCTCTGTGAGGTTGGGGCTAGTCTGGTCCACCATACCAAGTTCCAGGCCACTCAGAGCTTCATAGATTGTCTCAAAAACCAAGAACCCAAGAGACCTTTTGCCAGAAGAACTTCTAATTACCATGATGTACTTGCGCTATTGGCCATAATCCCTGTACAGAAAGCCAGGATCTGACTCACTGCTGTTGTTTGCGTGTCTGTCACCGGTTGAATTGATGACTAAATGGTAGATGACCTAGCCTCTTCAGAACCCTCAGTGACATCATTTCACGATGGCCTGTCCACCTTCCACACTGTCACCTCCCTCGTGCTGTATGAGGCTGCTGAGATGGAACGGCTTTCCCTCACAGGTGTCGGTGACGTTTGAAGACGTGGCCGTGCTCTTTACCCGGGATGAGTGGAAGAAGCTGGTTCCCTCTCAGAGAAGCCTGTACCGTGAGGTGATGCTGGAGAACTACAGCAACCTGGCCTCGCTGGGTAAGAGAGTGCCCTGTGGGCAGAGACTCACAATCGAGACCTCAGTGCCTTCTTCCCCGAATGAAGACTGTGGTCATTAAAACACTCTAGCTGAGGTTTGCTGTCCGGCTGCACAAACCAGATCTCTAGTAAACATTGAAACTTTTTTTCCACTTCCAGGTGTCTAAATGCCCCAAATAGGAGAACATAGGGGGTTGATACTCATACTGTTCCCCGCTGTCTGCAACTTGACAGTAGAAATTCCTCCAGTGTTGACGCAGCAGTATTCATGTTACATTTATTCTGTGTTGCCTGTAAACAAAGTCTTCCCTCAGCCCCCCTCTCCTGTTTCCTGCCTTTCCCACTTCTTTTTCCAGTCAAATGCTGTGCACACTATTCTAGAAAAGAAATCAAATGGTTTCTTCACTTTAAACAGTCTTCTTGACACGTAATCCTCTTCACAGTTACTGTCTGTATTTATTCTATCTGCACACCCGACAGCCCTTTTCTAGAATGCTAAAGCTGCCCGTTTATAGAATTTCCATAATGTGCAATTAGTTCTCCCAGTTCTCTCCTGTGAGCCACTTGGCCTCTGCCTGACACATCCTGTCACGTGACAATGAACAGCTTAAGTACCCAGTAGAAGTGTAGCTGGGTTCCCCCGCGCATCTAATGCTTGTCCACTTTAAAACAAGACCAAGTCTTTTTAGTGTTATTGCTACTTTTGTTTGCGATTAGGATTCCCATTTACCAAACCAAAGATGATCTCCGTGTTGCAACAAGGAGAAGAACCCTGGAAATCAGAGAAAGAAAGTCATGGATGCTCCCCTCTTGGTAAGTGGGTGGGCCTGAAATACCCCAGAATCGCTGCAAAATAAGAACAGAGGGGTAGCCTCGGTGCCTGGAGACCGAGCTGTGCCAGCAAGTTGCTTTTCAGTGACAGGAATCCTAGGGGGAGGACCAAGGGATGACAGGAATCCTAGGGGGAGGACCAAGGGATGAGAAGATAAAGGAGATAGGAAGGCTGGGGTCAGGAATGTCTTATTCCAAGCAAGTTTATTAGGAAATACGGCATCTTATGTGTACCGTCTGTGGGGAAAATGGGACAGAGGGAGCAGACAGCTATGACACAGTGAGATGGAGTCAGCGGGAAGCTAATTGAGCAATTTGCACAAGGGGAATGCAGGGTATCTTAAGAAGGTCACAGATTGAGTGCACAGCGACCTTGGGGCTGAGAACCACAGCCCCCTTGGGGTTAGAAGAACTGGCTTCTCCATATCTGAAGCTGATGCTCTGCCAAAGCCCGGACCCCAGGCCGTTACCGGCTCTGCCAAGCACTTCAGATAAGGGACTGTGTTCCTTTTCCATACATCAGGGTCTCCAGAAAGCCTTAGACTGGACTGTCCCTCAACAAGAGACCTCTTCAGGTACCTGATCCTCATGGAATGATGGGAAAGGAAAATCCCAGGCTCCCAGCCCCTAGCTTCCCCTCCTGTCTATGGTCCCTTTTGTTTCTGAGGAGAGCTGCCTTTCATGTACAAGAAGTCAGCATATTTAAGGGTATATTGGAAGTAATTTTTTTTCTAGCTGCACAGAATATATATATATATATATGAAATCGAGACAAAGGAAATGAGCTTGGATGGCCTCACTAGATTTTGGTACTGTGCTAAGAGCTTTAGCCTGTAGATAACAGGGATAGCTAAGAAGTTTAAGGAGAATTTTATGATCCTGGATATTTTAGTGGGGACAACAAGGGAAGCCATTGAGAGGGAGACAGTGGGGGGAGGGGAGAAGGAGCTTGAGCAGGAAGAGAGAAAATGCAGAGGTGGGAGAGGAGAGCCAAACGTCTAGATTCTATAGGGAAGAGCTCCTAGGAGAGATATTAGAAAGTTCAGATAAGCCAGCCTTGCCTGGAACAGGCAGGACTGAGGGATGCTGGGAGAACCTGGATATGCAAGCTAAGCACCTCAGCTGCTTGTCCTGGGTCTGAATCCCAACCCTGAGGAGACATAAACATCCAGAGATGGGTCCAGCACTGTCTCCCTGGGAGAGCAGCTTCCTGCCCTTAACAGGAAGGGTTGAGGGCTTAGAGCCTGGAGTGGGGGAACTGGGAGACAGGGCTGAGGTTGGGTCAGGTCAGACACTGAGGATTAAGGAAGAGCTGGAAGGTTGACTATACGTTGTTCTTATAGACCCTGTTCTGATAGACCCTGAATACAAGAGCCCTTCTTTTTCAGTCTAAAGTGACAGTTTCTGATGTAGAGACCCCGGTTGTCTAGCTTTGAAACCTTTGTTTGGAGAAATACAGTAATTCTGTGGAAACTACCAAGGCAACTGTTTTGTAGTGCTGGAGAGCCAGGCCTTGCACTTGCTAGGCAGGTGCTCTACCAGTGAGTTACACTTCCAGCCATATCCTTTCCTCTGAAGGGACCTATTTTCCTGTTTGTCTTCTGCCTTGTGATATTAAAAACAAACAAACAAACAAAAAACCTGTTTTTATTTTTATGTGTTTGGATGTTCTGCCTGCAAAAATGTCTGCGCACCACATGGGCACAGGGCTCACAAAAGCCACAACAGAGTGCTAGTTCCCCAGGGACTGGAGGTTTAGACAGTTGTGAGCTGCCAGGTGAGGCACTAGGTACTGAATCCAGAGCTTCTGAAAGAGCATCCAGCGCTCATAACCACTGAGCCCTCTCTCCAGTCCCCTGCCTTGTCCTTTTTTATTAAAATGTAAACATCCGAATCTTCCACTTCCCAGGGTCTGCTGGGGTGATGGGTGATTTTTCTCTTTAGTTGTTATAAGCGACGAACCTGTCTGGTTTTAAAAATCAAGGCAGAGGCAAGTAAAGGGGGAAGGACACTGTCCCCCTAACGGTTGGGTATCCGCTCCTGCCAGAGGAGATAGGAGTGGTGCCCCGCCTTTGTAGCTGTCCTTCTTGCCTCTTGGCTGTATGGCTGTTGTAGGGATGCTAGCAGGTTGCTCCTTGGAGCTGGCTGCTGCTGAATGAAATGCACTTCAGTTTACCACTCAGGCCTTCCTGTTGATGCTGCACAGGCTCCGGAGTTTTGAAATCTAATGGACAGATTTTACAGGTACACTTGCCATCCAGGGAGGGAAATAAAATCATGGTACTTCACACCATGAGAGATGTCATATTGTCTGACGTTCACGTTTTCTCTTCTACACTTGTTTTACAGTCTGGGCATTCTCTGCCTTCACATGATGCTGAGATTGAGGTCTTGCATGAAGTGAAGACTACATAGTTTAAAGCTGTTTGCTGGGGCAGTCTCTTAGCTAAGTTCTAACTTAGCCTGCCTTCCTGGCCTGGATCCCCGCCATGTGGCTAGCTCTTTACCTCCTGCCCCACTTTAGTCTTCCTTCTGCTTTCTCCCTGCAGGTCTCAATTTTCTTGACTCTGCTTGCATCCCTGCAGCGTCCCCACCTGCCTGGAAGTTCTGCCCCCTTACATGCTGCCCCAGCCATTGGCTGTCAGCTCTTTATTATAACCAATCAGCAGTAAGACAGCATCTGGTCCATCCCTTTGGTTGCCTTAGGCATTGTGGGCTATCTGACCTTCCTCTTTTGGGCAGGTGGGATGGGCAAGCATTTACAAATAGAAAACCTAGAGATAGGACAAGGAAATGACAACACTCAAATTCTGCCAGGACATAGCTCTCTGCCAGTATATAGTAACAATCAAAAATGCAGAGGCACACCTTATTACAATGTGAGGAAAGGTCACCCCAACATAGTCCCAAAGAAAAGAGAATTATCTGGCCTTGGATGTCATCTGCTACTGAGAAATTCTGAGCTATATCCCGAATTTTGTGGCATTTTCAGAACACTGGGTTGTAACATCCAAGAGTAGCATTTTCATTCAAGATGCCTATAAAAATTTACTCATATAGTTTTTCAAATTTTCTGTATTCCTCTTATTCTTTATAACAATACTCTTGTGTGCCAATTCTATATATGCTTCTTCATGAAATCAGTTTTAAGAGATGTGATATCATCAGCAAATACAGGCAGTTTTTCAACTTCTCTAATTTAATTGCCCGACTGCAATAATTAATAGTTCCTTACAGATGGATAGTAGGGAAATGGATATATTGGCTTCATTCTTGATTGCAATGAAATATACCTAATGTCTCTTCATTAACAAAATGATTGGCTTTAGGACTAAAATGTTTGAATTTTATCATGCCGTTGAGGTATTCCTCAAGTCCTGTTTATCTTTATTATCTGTGTGACACAGAGTCTCATTGACTGCTTCTTTAAATACGTATAATGTACTTGTGTACTGTACAATAATATTCTAGCAAATGATGAGCTGCATATACAATGGTGTGCCATGAGATTATAACACGGATAGCCAGTTAAGAGCACTTGTGTCCTGGACACTCACAACACCATGTGATTCACAATTGTCCATAACTCTAGTTCCAGAGACTCTGATGTTCTCTTTTGACCTCTGCAGGTGATTAGTATGCATTTCTGTACATACAGATGCACATACAAGAAGACACACAGAAAGTAAGACACAGAAATCTAACTTTAGAAATGTAAAGCAGCAGAGTGCAAGCTAATTAAAGTGGCCACGTGCTCCTTTAATCCCGGTGCTCAAGAGGCAGAAGCATGTAGATCTGTGAGTGCAAAGCTACCCTGCTCTCCACACTGAATAAATAAAACTTATCAGAATGTACTATCTATGTGTTTGCAGCAATGCTGATGTAAAAAATCCTGTGTTGCTAGAAGTATAAAAGTATAGTATTAGAATTATTACAGTATATAATATTTGATAATAGCAGTGACTTTAGTCACTGTGCTTTGGGTTTGTATTTTAATGCTGTGTATTAAAGTCTGCTTGTCCTCATGGGAAGAAAGCTTAAGGAGGCGCTGTGATGCGGGGGGGCAGCAGCCGCATACCCCTCATGTCTGCCATATCTTTTGATTGCATCAAGACACATAGCCTGTCATATGGGCCGTCTACACCATCTAGATTTGTGTCACATATCCTCTCGGAGGCTTACATGAGAATGACCCGCCACATTTCCCAGAGCACATCCTTGTCATTAAGTGACGTATTGCTGTATCTTGTAATAAGTGCTAGAATAAGAGGAGGGCTGTGGATTGTTAGACTCAGTCAGGAAAAGATGCAACAGAGGAGTTACCTGCACTGCATTGGAAGGCTGGTAAGGATTCTAACATGTAGAAAAGAGAGGTTAATAAATCC
This sequence comes from Mus musculus, assembly GCF_000001635.26. Taxonomy (NCBI): domain Eukaryota; kingdom Metazoa; phylum Chordata; class Mammalia; order Rodentia; family Muridae; genus Mus; species Mus musculus. Next base: position 50,924,160 of record NC_000077.6, on the reverse strand, counting down.
AAAATGAAAAAGAATGGCAGAAGCACCATAATTCATGAGTTCCATAGTTCCATACCAGGCTACACTTCCCAGTCTGTGCCTCTCTAACCCTCTCCTGGTTACTCTAGCTCTCACCTCCTTAGGTGAGCTTGTTTATCCTTTTGTTCACTCCAATTGATTGGCACTCATCCAGTATCTTATAAAGTGTTTATTTTCCATTTCTTCTTTCTTGCTAATATCTATAGGCATGTAGTATTTAATTAGGTAACATTAACATTCTTCCTATAAGTTTAGTCTGAGCTAACCACATCTATCACTGGTAATTTTGGTTTTGCTTCCAGGATGTCACGGCAGTCTTCAAACCACAAAATCAACTCAAACTAAAGAGTCATTGTTTCAGGAATTAAAGAGGAAACAACTCAAAAGGGATGAGGCCTGGGACTTCACGTCAGGAAAATCCTGCAGACCTGACAACAGTTTTAGAACACAGGATACAAATGAAAGCTTAGAAATAATTTCAATCAACCATACAAAAATTCTTACTATAGATAAAAGCCGTAAGAATTTTAAATTTGGTCCAAGCGTTGGCCTGAAGTCAATTGGTAAGCAAAAGATTGCAGGAGAAAAAACACAAAGAAATAGCCTCGAGGAAAATTCAACTTTACTTAGTCAACCAAAACTCAAGACAGTAGAGAAACGCTATAAATGTAGTACTTGCGAAAAAGCCTTCATTCACAACTCATCCCTTCGCAAACATCTGAAAAACCATACTGGAGAGAGACTATTTCAGTGTAAAGACTGTTTGAAAGCTTTCAGCCAAAGTTCTGCCCTTATTCAACATCAAAGAACTCACACTGGAGAGAAGCCCTATATATGTAAAGAGTGTGGAAAGGCCTTCAGCCATAGTGCATCCCTCTGCAAGCACCTAAGAACTCATACTTTGGAAAAATCCTATACATGCAAAGAATGTGGAAAATCTTTTAGCAGAAGGTCTGGCCTTTTTTTGCACCAAAAAATCCATGCCCGAGAAAATCCTCATAAATATAACCCAGGAAGGAAGGCATCCACGTCCCTTTCAGGATGCCAGAGAATTCATTCCAGAAAGAAGACCTACTTGTGCAACGAATGTGGCAACACCTTTAAGTCTAGCTCATCCCTTCGTTATCATCAGAGGATCCACACCGGAGAGAAACCTTTCAAGTGCAGTGAGTGTGGTAGGGCCTTCAGTCAGAGTGCATCACTTATTCAGCATGAAAGAATCCACACTGGAGAAAAGCCCTACAGATGCAGTGAGTGCGGGAAAGGCTTCACTTCCATCTCAAGACTCAATAGACACCGAATAATTCATACGGGAGAGAAGTTTTATAATTGCAATGAGTGTGGCAAAGCCTTAAGTTCCCATTCAACTCTTATTATTCACGAAAGAATCCACACTGGAGAGAAACCGTGTAAATGTAAAGTTTGTGGGAAAGCCTTCCGACAAAGTTCAGCTCTGATCCAACATCAGAGAATGCACACTGGAGAAAGACCCTATAAATGCAATGAGTGCGGCAAGACCTTCAGGTGTAACTCATCCCTAAGTAACCATCAGCGAACCCACACTGGAGAGAAGCCGTACCGATGTCAGGAATGCGGGATGTCATTTGGACAAAGTGCAGCTCTTATTCAGCACCGAAGGATTCACACTGGTGAGAAACCCTTTAAATGTAACACGTGCGGGAAGAGTTTTAGACAAAGCTCCTCACTTATTGCCCATCAGAGGATTCACACTGGAGAGAAACCCTATGAGTGCAGTGCTTGTGGCAAGCTCTTCAGCCAGAGATCCTCCCTAACCAATCACTATAGAATTCATATCGAAGAGGACGCCTTGAACATAGATTTGCATGAGTAAACAATGAACCAAAGTTCCTCAGAGAATATATACTTCATATTGACAAGAAGTATAGTGACTATGAGGAAACTCTTATTAATTTAGTCCTATGGGATGTTGAGAATGCAAGAATAAAACTGTGGTCATATAATAATTAACAGAGAAAATTTCATACCTGCCAGTCATTTTTAAGACCAGACACTTAACTGTAGCAGACATTGACAATGGCCATTTATAAGATAACAGAAACACCTTTTTATCTCATCCACATAATATATATGCACTATAGAAACACTAGAAAAATCTGAGTTCAAGAGTGTTGATTTGTCATTAGAAAAAGGAATACCAGCTATTAGCATATTTACTACATGTAGTATTTTAATAGTAAATACTTAAAATATATGCATTTTTAAATCAATGGGCAGAATTAAAGAAAGGAAAACAAAACAAAACAAATAAACTACCTCGTACTGTCTTTTCCTAAGCTACTGTCAAACTGCATGGTTTTTATTAAAGAGAAAGAAAGAGAACTGTCTTTAATTTTGTTCTTCTAATTTCCTAACTTCCCACATTTAATACACATATTCTAATCTTGGGCTGTGAATTATTCTCCTTCATTGAGTTGAAACATTAACTATGAAGCCATGTCCTGAGTAGTTACCCTTGGCCAATATAAACTTACTTCATCCATGCACCATCAGAATTGGAACACATACTGGATGTAATGATGCATGCCTATATATAACCTAACATTTAGGAGGCCAGGAAGACAACTGCATAGATAACATCTAGGTATTTAACAAGTATAATTAATAGTAATAGTATTTAGCAAGTGTTAAATACTTGTCTTAGTTACCCTGGAGCAAGCAGACTAGCTATACTTGTCAAGATGAGTTGAGAGAGAACAATTAGGCAAGACACCCAACCTCAACCGGGCCCTACACGCACACCATACAGATGAACCCCCAAACCTGCACACCACACACAGACATACATAGGACAAAATTTCATTTTCCAGTGCTAATATGTAGACATAACTGATTTTTACAACTTACCTTGTATGAGTAACCTGGTTAATTTATGTCTGTGTGGTATTTGTGTACATATAATTTTTTTCCTTTCTAATAGTGTATTTGTAAATGCTTTGCATTCACAATCATTTAATCTACAAAGTCCATTTTTTTTCTCTTCTAATCATTCTTATTTTCTGGCAATGTGGCACTACCGAAACACTTCTAGTTTTTCTCTTCTGATCAGTGTCTTTTATTTATTTTTCTGTACATTGTAGCACCTCACAGTGAATATAAACAATAATACTTTTCCATTTAGCATACTAGCTTCCATTTGTGGGTGCTTGTCCTGAAACCGACTGAACAGCTCTTGTGCTGTGAGCTTTATCATAAAAAGTAACAGAATTCTGTTGCATCCACTTTCTGCACTGACTAAAAATGATAGCTTTTCTCTTAGCTGCTTAAAGAATAACTGTTCAGATTTCTACCACCACCAAAGTCTTGTTATAATAGCCCAAGCTGGCCTAGAGGTTAGCTATGCAGTTGTCTTCCTGGCCTCCTAAATGTTAGGTCATAGGTATGCATCGTGCATCCAGCACGTGTCCCAATTCTGATGGTGCATGGATGAAATAAGTCTAGATTGGCCAACCTGTATAATGTGTGCGTTTGTGTGTTAGTCAGGTTTCTTCTTAATTTTATGTATATAAAATTGTGTTTTGCCAGCATGTAGGTGTACCTTGTGTTCTCAGTGTCTGAGGAGGTCAGAAGAGGACATCTGATATCCTAGTTATGGTTGTGAGCTGCCATGTGGGTTCTGGACACCAAATCCAGGTCCTCTGCATGAGAAGCCAGAGCTCTTAACTGCTGAGTCATTTCTCCAGCCCCAGAAAATTTTATCATCCACATCTGTACAATAGACAGAACGGTAACAACATCTGGACAGGAAGGAGAAGGCAAAGTTAAGAGACTGCCAAAGCTCACAACTGTCTGTAAATTAGTCCTAGGGCATCTGAATTCCTTTTATGGCTTCTGCAGGCATCAGGCATAGATGAGGCATATATATATATATATATATTTAAGCAAAACATATGCATAAAAGTAAAGAGTACTGCCAGAAAAAAAAAAAAGCCCAGAGGAAGTGTGAATCCAGCTCTTAGGAAGAGTGGGAGAGAGCCTTCCTAGTGTGAAGGGATCCTGCTAAAGGGAATTAGTACTTGAAGTGAAAGCTGAGTCAGACCATCAGAGATCTTGAGTAGCACCTGTCGTCTAGGCTATAAGAAGTTAGACATGATCATGAAGATAAAATGACTGATTTGAAAAGGCGACTTAACCCCCAGCTTGAGAAACTGTCTCTCACACCCAGGTAGAAGTTTGGGAGTCTGAGAAAAAAATATTCTTAGTGAGCAATAGAAAGCCTAAGTCTGTTCTTAGAGCTAGACAATTGTCCAGATACTTTGCTACAAATGGTAAAAGTATTACTCAGGCTAACATGTTTTTCAAAATCAAGTTGTAGTCAGTCATTCAAAGCCTTAAGATATAACTTAGTAGGTCTGTCTTTCTCAGGTTATAAAGTTATTTCATTACTATCATGTCCCATAAAAAAATGTAAAGACCTTTCTAATTTTGAAATATAAGTTTCCATGAAAGTCCTGAATAAGAGTTAAGAGAAATGTGTATTTCTAGCCTCTGTACTGTTCTAAGTTACAAAGCCTTTTACCTTTTCAGTACCAGAGCTTGTCCAATTAATAGCCTAGTTTTTGAGGGTTTTTTGTTTGGTTTGATTTTTGTTCTCTTTTCCTCCCTCCCATCCTGTCAGGACGTCACTGTTCAGCCCGTTTCCAATGTAAGATCTTCCTGCATCTGCCACTTGATTGCTGGGACCACAGGCAAGGGCTGTTACACTGAACTCTGGCTGTGGGGTTCTTAAGAGTGTGCACCTGTTCAGAAATTTAAATGCCTATCATATGCATTTTTATTTAGAAACAACATGGTTGGGATGAGAAAAAAACTACAAAGATATAGTTTCCCTGTACTGTTAGTAACAATGTTAGTATATTGTTGGATAAAATATTGTTGGATATAATGGGGGGGGGAGCTCATCTGACTGTGATCTAACAGCATCAAAACAAGCCAAATTAAGAAAAAGATTCATAGTTTTTATAAAATATTACTAAAATAGTTGTTAAGAAAAAACATTCACAAGGACCAGGAAAATAATAATGGAGGCGGTGGGCAGTCTATGGCAGACAGGGCAAGTTAGTGGCAGAGATCCTAATTCCCAGGATCGAACTACTTGGAAGTGTTATGGGTGGGGCTTAGGTCATTCGGGATGTACCCTTCAACTGCCTTGTGGGACCTCGCCATTTCTCCTTCTGCCTCCTGGAGAAATATAACTGAACAAAGAGGGTGTGGTCTAATAGTAATACACTGGGTGTGGAGCCATAGCAAGATCTGTTTACTCGGGCTCTTCTCTGCGACCCCAGGACTTAAGAGAAAATGATCTTCCTTTTCTCTGGGTATGATGGGATCAATTCTTGCAGGAGAATCTCATGCTATGCTCAGAGGAGAGAGCAAGGTGAGCTTTCTGCTTCTGTCTTCTCAGATGTTGAGGTACTATATTGTGCAGAGTATGTGTAGCATATCTTTGACTCTACCATTAACTATTAGGGTCACACATGTTCTACTAGGTCAGCAGTCTTTTCTTTACTGCAGTTCTCTTTCCATTTGAAATACTCCTCTAAATAGTCTCTTCATCTTAGAAACAACAAACTCTCTAGTCTTTAAAAATGGTGTCTATCATACTTATATCATCAAAGAATATGATCTACAGAGCAATTCTGTTACATGTGTGGCTAATTCCAAACCAATATAAAATCATATCTAGAAACTATTTTTCTCAGATTTTGGAGAACTATTTATAGGTGTCTATCAAACTTGTTAATTTTGTTTTTCAAAGATTCCACATTGGTAGTGTTGTTTTTGGTCAGCCTTTCTATCAGTTCCTGAGATGATAGAACAGAACTTGAGCCCTCTACATGAACAGTCACAATTCTTAACTTCTTAATCTCTCAAGCCCTCAATTGTGACATTTTTCATTTTCCCATATTTTTAAATAGTCCAGACAACTATGAAAAAAAAGCCAGACACTACCAGTAAAGAGCAATAAATTTTTATTCAGTATGTTGGCAATAGGGGTAGCCACTTGCATTAAACAAGAGCTCATCTCTGAATTAAAAAAAAAAAAAGCCAGCTGGAGACTTAAGCCAACAAGGAGAGGGCATAGTGGACACCAAAGAGGAGCTACCTGCTAAAGACAGCTCAGTAGTCCCAGAGCTGTGCACCGCAAAAGCAGTCAAAATGGCGGCAGGCCTCTTCTCACAACCCATACCATGTGAGGTGTCCAAAATGGGGACTCCTGTTAAAATGATGGTACCACCTTGCAGCCATCACGGGAGGTGTTCACAGTGGTGCACGCCTTTCCTGCCTCAGCAGCCTCAGCAGGAGCTGGCCCTCAAGAACTGTTCAACATGGCTACACCTTTCCTACTTCTGCCTACTGCCTTCATGAAGAGCTGTCCACGGTGGCAACACCTTCTTTGCTGCCTCAGCCCACAGCCTTGGTCAAACACCACTGCAGGAGATGTCCATAATGCCAGCACCTCCTCTCCAACCTACAGAGACGGTGCCTCAGTCAAAACCACCAGCGGCTGGGAAAAACATCTAACCCATGGGCCTGATGCAGGGAAAGGGGGGGTGAAAAAAGCCGCCAATTCCTGAGCTTCCCCCCCCCCACACACACACAGACACACAGACAAAACATCAATCCTTGAGCAGAAAATCCACTAATCCCTGAGCTCCCCAAATTCAGGACTTGAAATCCCACCAATCATCACTCTGGAAATCTCTGCCCTGGAAAGCCCCGCCCCCTAAGAGATCCTATATAAGCACTGCCACTTTGTCTAATTCCCTGTTGTCTGTTCCCTAGGATAGAGAGCAGCCATCCCTGGATTCATCCCTTCACACCCTGGTCCATCCAATAAATCTCTTTCATGAGATTCTTATGCCTGGTCAGAAGTGAAGAAGAAAAGAAGCAATGAAGAGAAGAAACGATGAGAAGGAGAGGGACTGAGGCTCCTGAGCTCCGCTGAGGACGCCATGCCCTGGTAGCTGCATCGCCTCTGCTGAGGAGGCTTCCTCTTAGAGCTATCTAGTTCCTCAGCTCCCATGTCTCAGGGTGCCCTTCTTTTGGGACATTGTCCCACCTCAGAGCTGTGTGGTTCCTGAGCTTCCGAGTCCCAGGAGATCCTCCCATCAGAGCAGAAACACAATGTCAAAGACCTAAGACGGAAGGTGTGGGATAAAAGCGGAAGGTGTGGGATAAAAGGAATTTGGGCACGCACGTTTGGCTAATAGGATTTTTGAGCCTCGTCAAAAAGTGGCCTCCAGATGCCCGTCCGACATTTGGTTCGGAACATAGTCTTTGTTGCATGGAATAGAAGTTTTACAGGCTGAAGCGAGGGGGAAAGGACCAAAAGTATAGAAGAAGGACTAGTTGGGAAGGATGGAGGTCAGTGAAAGAAGGGCACATGAATGAGGGTCGCTGGGGGTGAATGTGATCACAGTGCACTGTATTCAAGTATCATGATGTCAGATTTTAAAGAAAAAACGTTAAAAAACAAGCGGCCAGACAAGAACCCAATATTACAGTTTGTAACCTATCTTTCTATCCTAAGATAGGATGGAAATTATCCTAAGATATTCTCCAAGTTCCAAAGCCGTGGATGCAGCCGAAACTACCTTAGCACCCACGAGTTTCACTCACAGAGGTGGCTGGTTTTCCACAGTAACAATTCACCCAGCCAGTGCATCATTTACTACCTGGTCACAGAGCGCCGTGAAGTATCTACATTACATTAGTAGCTTACCTCTCATCCTAACCTCATGCAAGGGGGTGTCCAAGGTTCTCTTAATTTAGGAAAGGAAAAGGTTCTAGAACCAGTTTCTTTAAGAAAATAAGCTTAAGGTGGCAAACCTTGCCTGAGCACTAGGGGAGCAATCGCTGGCCCGCAGCCCTGCGGTTGCGCCTGCGCAACTGGAAGCCCTGTCGAGGGCTCATGGTCTTGTGGGAAATGTAGTCCCGCGCGCCCAGTGCGGCTGCCTGTGCCGCCAGCCTCTGGCTTCTTCAGTGACTGTGGTGAGTGCGCTTCCTCGGGCGGGTGGTCCACGGGCGGGGAGGCGGAGGCGTTCCCACTGGGAGCCCGGGGCTCTGGTGCCAAAAGAGCAGAGCCGGCCAGACAGAAAGGTGATCCTTCGTCCGCAAGGAGCACGAAGTCGCAGGTGCGCAGCTCACGCGCGCGCCAGGCCGCAGGACACCCTAACCGAGACCCCCCAGCTCGGTATCCCCCCGTACCCCGGGGTCATTCGCGCCCGACTGCTCTCCAGCTCTACCTGGCCGAGCAGCTCTGGTTCGGTATGCACTATGAATGCGTGGTAGACCCGCTCTCTGAAGCTTGGCAGGGCACGGGACCACAGTCCGGGGCTCTGGCCATTGTGTGCACCGCTGCTGGGGACCCGCCCTCTGCCTGCGAAGGAGGAGCTTGTAAAATGAGTCCTGAATAAGCAAGAACGTGCCCACCCTTTCTTTAAGTTCATTATTGGTCAACTAGAAAAATGTACGAGCGAAATCATTCGAAATTTGTCCTAAAGTCCATGTATTGTGTTATATGTATAAATAGAAACCTTTTGCTTCCAAAAAAAAAAAAAAAGATGTTAGTGCCTTTCCTCCATTCACCTTTAAAAATGGAGTTACAAAAGGCATTTTGTAAGATGCTTGAAGTGCATCTAAACCACCACCCAATGGAGATGAGAATAGCCTTAAGACACTAATTTTTAAGAGCAGTTAAAGCTGTCATTTTCACGAATGGTTCCCTTTGGACTTTTGGGCTTTTTTGTTTTTGTTGTGTTTTGTTTTTATTTTAATATTGGACATGGTACAGTTATGTCATTCTTTGTATTGCCTCTTTCCACAAAACCTTGTAGTGAAATTTCTAGGTCAACGTTATAATTAGACCTTTGGGCATCTCCTGTCTTATTCTTTCCAGAAAAGTAGCAGTTTCTAAAGATGGTTGCGGTGTTAAGAGTGACTGACGCCCCACATCAACTGGAAGTGCTGCTAGTAGCCTCTTAAGCTTTGGAGAGGTGCAAGCTAGGTGTGGTAGTGTGTGCCTTGAATCCCACAGAGGCAGGGGGATGAGTTTGAGGCCACCTGCTCCACAGAGTCTGGGCCAGCCAAGGCTACTTAGTGAGAAGACCCTCCTTCAAATAATATCCTTATGCTAAACTCCAGCCCATTTTATTCCTAACTTTTGCATCTGTTGTACAAACAGATGAATCTACAGAAAAGTTGCATATTGCTATAGTCATATAAACCTACATTTCACTTGTATGTATCTATGGCTGCATGTATGCATGGGTACAGGTGCACATATAGCCACATTCAGGTGAAGACCTGAGGTCAGGGCCGAGAAGCATCCTCCATCTTCCTCCAAGCCCTCGGGCATTTCATCCTCCTGCTTGCTTTCTGGTCCTCATGCTTGCCCAGTGCTGAGCCATTCCCCAGGGCCAGCTCCCTCCTCCTCCACCTCCACCATGTTTACCATAATTAGAGAGGCCTTCTGTTTCACTGCATCACAAAGATGTTCATTTATACTTTCTAGTAGAACTCTCATTCTGTTTTTGCATCTCTATTCTTTTCCAAACGACAACCCTTGCTATGTGTTATTGTATATTGAATCCTTTCTTGATAATGCCAACTTTCTTATATCCTCAGTCTACCCAGCCCACCCCTCTGCCTTTACTGTAGTAGGGGTCAAGTCCAGGGCCTCTACTGAGCTATAATAACTCAATGAATTATTCCTGAATTCCTATATATGCATGCTTTTTTTTCTGAACCGCATGTGCTGCTAGGATTGCAATTGTGCATTGGTGTTCCCTGTTGGTCTGTAACATGGGTGGGGGGGAGGTAGGGGCGGTGGTGGTGGTGGAGTCTGCCTGTTGTATTTACAGCTGTTCTCAGCATTGCTTAGCATGCCGCATGCCGCTATTCTCACAGTTGATGTTGACAAGATACTTAATTTGTCAGAGGTTCCTCAGTAATAGTGTTGGTTTGTATCAACTTGACACAAATTAGAGTTATCCAAAAGGAGGGAGCCTCAACTGAGAAAATGCCTCCATAAGATCTGGCTGCAGGGCATTTCTTAATTAGTGATTGAGAAGGGAGGGCCCAGTACATTGTGTGTGTGCTTGGGTTCTATAAGAAAGCAGTCTGAGCACGGCAATAAGCAGTGTTTCTGCATGGCCTCTGCATCAGCTTCTGCCTTCAGGTCCCTGCCCTGTTTGAGTTCCTATCTTGACTTCCTTTGATGATAAATAGTGATATGGAAGTGTAAGCCAAATAAAGGCTTTGCTCCCCAAGCCTTGGTCATGATCCCTCATTGCAGCAACAGTAACCCTCAGGCAGCTGTGTTCTAGTTAATGTCATTTAAAATTCTGGTGGACAAGTTCTTTTTCATGACTGTTAGTGTTGAATTGAAACAATGTGCATATGTTTATGTTGTAGTGTTACAATTTGATTATATTGTATCTGGTCAAATGAGACTAATTAGCATAGTCCTTTTCTTTGTGTTGGGAGCATTGAAGATGCTTTCTTCAGCTGAGTGTAACCTTGGCAGCTGGGAGCCAAAGGCAGGGGTTGAAGGTCATTGTCCATTACACAACATGTTCATGGCCAGCCTGGGCTGTGTGAGATCCTGTTTCAAAAAATGAAAAGGGAGACTGAAGAGCTGGCTGGGTTGGGAGAAGTGCTTCTGTGAATGTGTGACAACTTGAATTCAGAGGCAACGCCCATGCAAGAATCTGGGAGAGCTTTAGATGAACTCCAGGGCTGGGGAGGTGGAGCACAGAGGCAGGAGGATTACTGGAGTTTGCTGTCCAGCAGCCAAAGTCCAGGTTCAGAGACTGTCTCAAGGAATAAGGCAGGACACCAAATACACACACACACACACACACACACACACACACACACACGTGTATCTCTATATATCCACAAACACATGTGAACATACATACCACACATACATATTCACAATAAAAAAAAAATGAAAATTCCTTGCTAATTTAAAAATAGGCTGATGTGAATTAATTATAGCTGACCTTTTGTGCTGTGGAAGGTTAAAAGATAAGTCCCTTGCTTAACTTTATTCCTGTGCCTGGTAACTAACGACCCTCTGTGCCTGCCTACCCTTCTCAGTGTCCGGTATCCACTACATACTTTCTGCTTCAATGAGATCAACATATTCAGCTTCCACATGAGTGAGAACATCGGGTGTTCGTCTTAGCCAGAATTCTTTTAAAAGGCTAGAGACATGTCTGAGTGGTTAAGATTCCTTGCTGCTCTTGTAGAGGACCCAGGTTTTGTTCCCAGCACCCACATAGTGACTTAAAACTATCCTTTATGCCAATTTCAGGGGATCAAATACCCTCCTCCCACCTCCTCCAACAAACGTGGTACACATACATACATGCTGTCAGATCACTTACTGATACAAAAATAAAGCAAAAAAAAGTTATACGACATGATTAGCTAATAATTTTTCCATAATTAACTTTAAAATACTGTCATTGAGGTCTATAAACTGATTAGGAATGTATCGTGTATAAATTCAGGTCAAGGACAAATAGTTTAGAATCCTGAGCCATCCTACTCAGGAATACAGCATGCCTCTCCACTTGTTTATATACTAAGTAAGCTTAAAAGTTTATAGGTATAATATTTAACTGTATATGTGTCGACACCACATGCTTCTTATTTATTTGTAGGAATTTTATTTTTTGTTGCAGCAGGAGTCTCTCATGTCTTCCTTGCCGTCCCTCAGCTCCGCCCCTAGAGACTGCACATTTTCTAAGAAGGCCCCCCAGGAAGGAGGAAGGCAATGGCTGTTAGGCCTCTGCCATTGGCAGCTCAGGTGAGACATCATTGTCAGACATCTTTTACTCCCACAATGAGAATGGACTTGATTACAGAGGACAGAGATGTGTCAGAGTATTGGGTCCCTTCGCTGTCCCTCACCTGTGTTCCCAGCTGCTACTGGAGTTCTTGAATGGCACTCAAAGGCTAGAGAGGGGACCAAGGTCACAGGAGAGGTGGATGGGTGCTTCTAGAGCATATGGACCATCAGGAGTCAGAAAAGCCTAGGAAAGGGACGGTCAGAGCTATGAGAAGGAGGAAGTGTCCACCCATCTCACGGTCTGGGAAAGGATGCCACAGAGGATTTGCTGTAATGCAGGTACATGTTTCAATATGGAGTCTGTCTTAGCAGTTGTGTCATGTCGCTCCTCCATGGTGGTGATTGAGAGTCTGCCATGTACACAGCATGGTTAAGTCTTACAGCACTGGCTTCTGTTTAGCTATGATGAAGACTGCATCTCTCTCTCTCTCTCTCTCTCTCTCTCTCTCTCTCTCTCTCTTTCTCTCTCTCTCTCTCTGTGTATGTGTGTGTGTGTGTGTGTGTGTGTGTGTGTTTAGATGTACATGCCCATGTTTGCAGAAGCCAGAAGAGGTCACAGATATTTTCCTCTATCACTTCATGATATTTCTATGTTTAGACAAGGTCTCTCACTGAACTAGAAGCTCATCATTCAAGCTGTGTTAGCTGACCAGTAACGTGTGAGTCCTTTTATCTGAGTCTTCAGGATCTTAACTCAGCTCTGCTTGTTTGCTTTGCTCCCTCTTAGCTACTGCTCCATCTTCCCCAGTCTTCCTACAATCTCTTAAACATTGCCACAGGGGGACCAAGCTTCTAACACTTGAGCCTTTGGGGTCAAACCCAGGACAAACTTATGTGTACCTTGGTTCCCTATCCTTGGTTCCTGAGATAGTCAGTGTTAATTGTCACCTTAACAGAATCTGGAATCACCTGGGAGATGGGCTTTTGGGATGCCATCTTGATCTGGTTGAAGTAAGAAGATCCTCCCATGGTGGGTGGCACCATTCCCTAGGCAGGACCCTGGGCTGTGCGAGGAGAAAGAGAGCTGAGCAGTAGGCATTCATCCCCTCTCTGCTTCCAAAAATGTGAATGTCATGTGACCAGCTGCTGCCACCTTGTCTTTTGCAGCATGATGGTCTGCACCCCTGAACGGTGAGCCAAAATAAGTCCTTTCTCCTTTAAGTTGTTTTTGTCAGAGTATTTTGTCATAGAAACAGGAAAGGAAACTACCACAGCTCTCAAACCACTCTGTGTTATTTTCTCCTCAGGCTCATAATGGCTGTGGTTTGTTACACATATTTTGCTTTTGTCAGAATGTAGCCTATACCTTCATTCTTCTGGTCCTGCTTGGTCTCTCCTCAAGGAGAATTTTGTATTTTCAGGAGTTACTGACATACAAAGATGTGTCTGAGGACTTCACTTGGGAGGAGTCAATGCAGCTATATTCTGCACAGAGGAACCTGAATGGCAGAGTGATGCTGGAGAACTGTAGCACCCTGGTCTCCCTGGGTGAGCACCCCCGCCTTCAGCCATCTGCCATATGGAATACACAGGTTTGACTTGAAAACCCTGCTCTTGTAGGGCATTGTTCAGGATAATGCTTTAGTGCCCGTCTCTCACAGTGGAAAGTCTGTAGATAATGGAGAACATGAGAAGGGGGAAATTAGAACAGTGCAGAGGTTGCGTGCTGACTGAGGTCAGAACCCAAACCTGGTCTCTCTCTTCCCAAGCAGGGCATCAGCCGTCCAAACCAAATGTGATCTCGGAGCTGGGACAAGAACTGACCCTGAAAAAAGGAGAATTCCCAGGTTGCATCTCTCTGGGTAGGTGTCAGAATGCAAGGACTGTCATGTGTGTGTCTTACTAGGAAGTGTGAACAGGATTGTAGGGCTCTAGAAAGACCAGCTCCTACAGATGTGTATTTTATGAAGACAGTGCCGCTGTGCCAATGAGAGTTGTCCTCTGTCACTCAAGCTTATGTCCTGGTCTTGCACGAGGGGATGGGCGCATTGTGAAGCTTGAGTAACTACACGTGTAGCAGTTGTCCAGTGCCTGGAGCCACTGAGCATTGGAAACGTTAGCAATGGCTGTTTCCTCTCTGTCTCCATCTGTGTTCAGTTAAATCTGTCCCTGACTGAAACACCTCCCTTTACTGTCTTTGTTCCTAGGCCTAACCTCTATTCCTAGCTTTCCTCCCCTTGTATATGTAAACATTTGAGAGCTTTCTTTTCTTCCTTCCTTGATAGGAATTTTGAATAGGCTTCATATTTTAAAAAGTGAGAAGTGACTGTTAGTTTTGTTTGCCATTCTAACAGCTTTACATCTTACACATCCTATTTTCTTCTCTAAAAGTCTCATCTGTGTCCACCATCAATTTATTCCCTGCCCAGTAGCTCTTCATGCTTGTGCCTTGGTCAGTCTCCCTCACAGCTGAGAGTTCTCTGTGAGGTGATATCATTAGCTTTTCTCTGCAGAAAACACATCTTATACCTTGCCTTTCCCACATTTCTAGCTCCATTCTTATAAAATATATTTTTTAAAGCTAGAGAGTGAGCATGGGACTTAGACATGTCTCTGTTGGTAACATGCTTGCTGGGTAAGCAGGAAAACCCGAGTTCTACTCCCAGTGTTCACGTAGAAGCCATGCCTGTAGAGTATAGGCCTCACACAACCGTAACTCAGCGGTGAGGAGGCAGAGCCAGGAAGAATCCTGGGGCTCTCTGACCAGCTACTGTAGACAAGTGGGTGAGCACCAGGTTCAGTCAGAGACCCAGTCTCAGACAATAAGATGGAGAGTGATGGAGACACCCGACATCAGCCCTGCCTCAAAAACAAAAGGATGAAGTACTACATTAATTGCGATTGTCTTGCCATTATCCCTACCATGTGACTTGTTGGAAAATGTCCTCAGGAGAAGATGCTGGGGTGCTCAGGGGTGTCGTGTTAAATCAGTGAGCTCTGAAGTGGCCCAGCAAAGCCGGTTCTTGTGCACGACACACAAGTGTCTGCAGCCAGAGAATCTGGGTGAGCGACAGATGTGTTCATTGTTCTCTCATTTCTGTGCATTCAGACTTACAAGATTATCAATGCACCAAGGAAGCTGGGGAGAGACTGGCCATTGTCTCACTGTCACTTAGGTGCTGGCCTCTCCCTGGGGGCCTCCGCAGATGCTTAGAGGCATCTGTTTGTGCAGTTTGTCAAGGAAACAGGAAAACAGACACTCTGAGTATAGGTATAGCAGCTACCCTGAATGTATTTTCTGAAGAAAAGGGAGCTGTTACAACTTTTATAGGCATAGACAAAAGGAAATGATAAACAAACATGTTCAGTGTATACCTTGGTGGGGGACCATCTGTAAATGAGTTTAGGCAAAGAGGAAAATTCCTGGCTACTGGGCTGTGTCGGGGTTATTCTGTATTCTTATCTTTATATCACCATGCAGAAGTTGCCCATCTGGTATTTGCATGAAGAAATTCACAAAAAATTCTTTATGAATGCATAATTTTACAACATGAATAAAATGTCCTGACCACCACTGCTGGCTTTTAGTGAGTTTCCTTGAGAACAAGACTCTAAAGGATGACTCACTGGGTTGAAGGGTATATGCATTTAGAGGTCTTGCTGCTTGCTGTACAACTTGTAATCCCGTTTTATGCTTGTAATGCTCACTTATCTGATATAATGTGATCCCTTTCGGGAGCTTAATTGCTTTCGCTATGGATTTCTGTGGCGTTGATTACTCTTGCTACTTACATTTATTGTTTGTAAATAGTTTATTCATTCCACAAATGGTCATTAAACATTAGGCAGTCTTTCTGGCACTGGGATTATAGCAAGAAAACAACGCAGGCAGAATTTCCATGAGCTCATGTTCTATTTAAGAAGATCATACAGAGAAGGGTGAGACGTGGCAGAAGGGAGAGAGAAGAAAGCAGTTAAGGAGGCGGGAGCAGCACCATCAGTGAGTGGGTGGGAAGAGAAAGCAGCCTAGAGTCAGGTTAGATCTGCTTTGAACAGACTTTGAACAGAGATGCTCAAATAAAGCCATAGGTCTGTAGCCAGGCTGTTTTCTACCAGCACCCTAGTTCCCATGTAATGACGCAGACTTAATTATTTACTAATAAGAGCCTAGGCCATAAGCTTGGTCCTGACTAGCTCACAACTTTCACAATCTGTTCATTGTATTGTTTTCTATGTGTGCCATGTGGCTGGTTACTGCTCCTTGGTTTCATATGTCCATCTCCTCCGAGTCCAAGTGACGAATGTCCCATGCCTGACTGACTCCCCAGAGCTCCTGTCTTTCTACTAGAACTCCCCCCTCCTATTTCCTGACTTGCTCATTGGCCATCAGCTTTTTATTGACAGTTGATGCTTCCAAAGAGTTCACAGAGATTCTCTCTACCTAGGTCTAGGAGAGTATTCTGGCGTGGGGAACAGCAAGCACCAAGGCTCTGACATAGGGGATTGCTCTTCTAAAGGGGAGAGAGCCTTGAGCCTTGAGCAAAAAGAATCCTCAAAATATAGTTCTTTAACTCCAGAGGAAAAAACACATATTTTCTGCTTAGAGATTTTCTATTTCTGCATTGCGTCTCTCTCTCTCTCTCTCTCTCTCTCTCTCTCTCTGTTATATTGACTTGGGTTGATGTATGCACATGTGTATGGTATATGCACTTGTGTATGGTGTGTATGTGTGTGTGTGACATATGCATTTGTGTGTGGTGTATACACACATGTGTGTGCTGGTATGCTCACTGGAGGCCAGAAGACATCCAGTGTCCTGCTTTACCAGTCTGCCTTGTTCCCTTTAGATAGGGTCTCTGAACCTAGAGCCAGGCTGGCAGCCAGCAAGCCACAGCAGTTCTCTGTACTGGGACTGTAGGCATAAACGT
The DNA here is from genome assembly GCF_000001635.26 of Mus musculus. NCBI lineage: Eukaryota > Metazoa > Chordata > Mammalia > Rodentia > Muridae > Mus > Mus musculus. The sequence goes on along the minus strand of NC_000077.6, from coordinate 50,907,369 downwards.
CCATGCTCAGCTTTCTATCTGGGTGCTGGGATTGGACCTCAGTCCTCACACTTGCAGAGCCATCTCCAGGGCTCCTGTTCCCTTTGTCAGCAGTACATGGACTTCTCTTGCTTTAGAAATGTTAGCGTTTCAGTAGTTTTGGAGTTTGTTGGTATAGACATGTAGTGATGTATTTCTGTACTCTCCAGATTTAGCACATTTGTTTAGGGTTCTTTTTTGCTCATCCCACTGTCATGTGCTGAGGTTTCTAGAGGCATGGATGGAAGTGTTTGCTGGCAGTTCTAGAGATCACTCCTCGCCTCTCACATCCGAGCACAGGCTTTCCCACTCCGCTGCATCCTGAGCCCCATGCTTTGGATGACGATTTCCTACCCCACCCCTTTACCTTCTTTCAGACTTTTCCATCGGGAAGGATCCAAAAGCTGCTTCAGCTGTTTATGATTTGGAGTGCACACTGTTATTTCCCTGTCTTCTGGGACGTCTGTCTGTCTGCAGGCATGCGGTTTCATTATATGCCTACTCGCTGCCTGCGAGAGTCAATATTTAATAATATTTGTTGAGTGAATATTGGATGACATTAAGTAGAACTTCTAGAAGTCGGGTGCCAGTAGGTTTGAGAACTGTAACCATATCTGTGAAATTGATACCAACACAAACTGGAAAATGATCAGGATAGAACCAAAGGCCAGAGCGCTCCCACACAGATTACAGAAGCCTGCCCAGGGATGAGGAAGGAGCTGGGTCATGGAACAAGGAAAATCAGAAAGAATACAGCAGTGTCAAGTAAGAAAAGATAAAGTGTCTGTGGGCCAAGTAACTGGGAAGCCACATGTGACCCAGGGAAGAGCGTGTTCCGTGCTAAGGGGCTGTGCTGGGGAGAGTACAGAAGCAAGCGCAGCCTGACATTTCATCAAGGCTAGACAGAAGGGAAGAAGGAAGAGAAGAGGCCCTCTACTTACTGTGTTCTTTGGGGAATGGATCTGAATTGCCCTCTAGAGAAGGAGAAACTGAGGAGCTAGAAAAGAAAACAGGGTGAAGGCCAGGGAGGACAGTGAGTGAGGTGCAGAGCAGATCACTGTCAGGTCACCTGTTCAGTGGTGTCATGTTGGTGGGGAAATGTCTGACTGCAGAGGTGTGTCTTGGTTTCTGTGCATTCGCAGTAATGGCTGAGTTCATGGCTCAAGTCACATGTCTCTCTCCTCACCTTTGCAGGCCTGGCTCGTTGTCTGTGAGCATCCTGTGCTCCCAAGAGGATCTCCTAGACTGGGTTTTAAAACTTTGTAGGTAATCTTTTTGTTTTTCTTTTTCTTAAAAGTTAAGCCTTCAGAATTTACATTTAAATTAGGCATCTAAATTTAATAAAGAATATATTGAACCTTACTAAGTTCTTTAATGGTGTTCTCAGTTTTAAAAATATATATATGGATTTATAAAGCATATGCTATTTGACACAATGCATATTCTATGACACCTTTAATGAATTAATGCTTTACTATTTTTTTTCTTATACAAACACTCTAAGATGAGTACCATTTAACAAATGAGGAGCCTGGCACACGCAAAAGTTAAGAAGCCTTCATAAAATCACACAGCTAATAGTGGTTGGAATCAAATTTGAGCAGGATAGATAATCTGGCCCAGAGTTATTACCTAACCACTATGCCCTCCTGCTTTTCTTTGTAGTTGGTGATGATGAAAATTAGTGAAGAATAAAGAAAGCAGATGCCCAGGGTCCAGAACCTAGACCAAGAACAAGCATCCCAGGCGAGCACTAACCTCTCCCCAGCACTGAGCACTATTCTGATTTGTGATAATTTCTATATTAGTCTCGGTTCTCTAGAGAAATGGAAGGGGATTTATTAGGGTAGTATACAGGCTCTGGTCCAACTAGCTAGTCCAACAATGGCTGTCTCTTAAAGAAAGGGCCAAAAATCCATGAGTCTGGGTGTGTCAGCTGCTCTTCAATCTGTATTGGAATCCCACAGAAGTAGGTTCTGATACCAGTAAAGGAATGCCCTGGGCGCAGGACAGATGAGCTGTTAGTGAGAGTGAGAGCAAGCAGGCAGAAGCTTCCTTCCTCCATGTCCTTTTGTGTGAACTGCCACCAAATGTGGCCCATATTTAGGGGGAGAGGGATCCTACTGCAGATGGCCCAAATTTGTCTTCCCACTTCAAATGATCCAATCAAATAAATCCCCCCACAGATATGCCCAACTATTGGGTTTTAGTTATTACAGATGTGGTAAAGTTGACAACCAGGATTAGCCATCACAAGTCTATTCCTTGTCAACTTGACAAACAATCGCATCGTGGCCAGTTACCAATTGAAAATGATAATGAGGTCATAATTCCACTTAACAAGATGTAACCACCCCAACTTTAACCATAAATGTATTATAGGTGGCAATATCCCCTGAAGAATGGTTGGTCTTTTAGTGTCTCATAACTTACCTATGATAACCATTAATATTATCTCAATTGATATTATATGATAAAAAAATAAAGAAACACAAATATCAACTAATATATATGTATATACGCACAAACTCATCCTTAACAAGATAGAAAAGAAACACTCGAATCAATTGTAATTTGTTTTTCTTTCATGTGGCCTAACTACCCATTCTGCACCTCAGCAGGTCTTGGTTCTTTTCCTGGAGGAGTGACTCATACCTTCATTCCTGAAGGTCTGGACCCTTTGTCCTCCTGCCTGGATTGGGTTGTTTTAGTTTCTCACTGACTTTAATCACAAACACTGGTAGCACCAAGACACACCCTGAAGGCTCTCCTGCACTCCAGACTTAGTCTTTCTTACCTCCATTGTAGAGAAGCAATTGAATTTCTTCCTGGTAATCTTGACCAGCCACCCCTCCTAACACTCTTCTTCCTTTCCTAGCCTGTTTGCTTAAGAGGATCAGAACCCAAAGTGGCCAGGGGATGAGTCTGAGCTTCCAGTTCAGTGGAGTTCTGTTGCGTCCTGGCAGGAGCGCAGCCCCATCTGGAACCAAAACTTCTGGGCCAGCAGAACTTAAGGTCATAGGAACTTAATGGTTCATAGGAACAGGATGCAAGCTTTTTTCAAACGGATCAGTAGGGTTGATAACGAGTGGAACTATTCCCATTCCTACCTCCACTTGATTCCTGGACCAGTGAATTCTGTGGAAGTACTACATATTGGGTGAAGATTAAAAGCATATACCTTCTTCTTCCAGCCGTCCAGGCTGCTTGCTGCTCCCTAATTGGCACTATAACTGTGTCTTCAAAAGGCCATCCCATCCTTCTCTCAGACCAGCTGCTTAAGGATCATGGATTCCATGAGCTTAGGCCCACTGTCACACTTCTCTGCCTATGAGTTCCTCGGTTAGAACCCATGCTATATTGAATAGCATAACAGTGAACAATGCGTTCTGTCAGTCTCCAAATGGCACTGCTGGCAGCATTCCATACAGGAAAGGCAAACCCATAACCAGAAAAAGAATCTATTCCAGTAAGGACAAAATGTTGCCGTTTCCATGATGAAAGTGGCCCCAGTGCAGTCCAGTTGACAGTCAAGGTCAGCTGTCACAATTCCCTTCTCCGGCTCTTCTTTACCATTTGTCTGTGCTAAAGATTTTCTCCTGCACTTTTTGTTGGCTTCTGGGTAGCAATTCACATTTCTCAAAGAACTTTAATGGGATAACTGGATGCTGCCAGAGTGAGCCGGAGCAAGAGACCACTGCGAGCTCATATTGCGTGCTAATACCACGAGATAGACATTCTCTGCAGAGTTCTTTAGGACATATATTTGGTGGTAATTCCTGCTTGACTTCTGATTTTTCTATTTATTAGAGCAGATCAACACGGAAAGGGAAAGCCCTGTTGTGTATATTTCTTGATTCTCAGCCTTTGGTTTACTGCTCCCCCATGTTAATCTCTGCTGTTAACGTTGATTGACAGCCCTACAGCTGGTACTCAGGCTCCAGGTTCCTGTCCTCATTCCTCACTGCCTCCTGGACTTGTTTTTGTCTGTGATACGAACTGGGGTCTTAGGAATCTGAGCAGCTTCAGGGTCCTTTCTTCTGCTCAGTTACCTGTAGCAAGCAGTTCAACAGCTTCTCTTCACCTTCCTCTGCTCAGCACGAATTCTCAACTTCATAGAGAGAAATTTAAGGAAAGAGTAGGATGTGTAGGCCTATTGCATTTATGAGTGGAACTGTCTGCTTAATGGTTAAGAGGAGAAGCCTGGAAGACAGCGTCATCCTCCATTAAGAGTTGGAGCTTCAAATATGTTCTGTTTTTGTGTTGTAGATGCAGGTATTTGCTAAGAGCACTTTACATATAGTGTCTTACTCACTATCGAGAATTTTATCCTCCTTTACATCTGTAAAAGTCCATATGGAAGTAAACAAGTAAATCATTAAGGTAGTGTTAAAATTCAGTTTAAACTTGTATGTGTGACTTGAAGGGCAACAATATTTTCATGCTTTGATATTTCATTAGATTGATTTAGTGTAGAGTTGTAAGAAATTACTAGTAGGAATGCCAGATGGATAGGCATCTTGGTTTCTTTAACCGACATGGGGCAGAAAGAAAGTATTTCAGCTTACAGTACCAGGTTACAGTCCATCATGGCAGAGAAAACTCGGTAGAAGAAGACAGAGACTGCTGGTCACATGAACACAGCACAGGGCTTGCCAGTACTCAGCTGGCTATTCCCCTTATAAAGGAGTCTCTGCCCAGGCAACAATCTCATCCACAGTCTATACGGGTCTTCTGACATCAATTAATGTAATCAATATAATCCCCCATGGGCATGTCCTTAGGTCACCCAACCTAACAATCCCTCGTTGAGGCTTCCTTCCCAGATAAATCTAGATTAAGTTAACAATGAAGATGCTCCCAATTTCACCCCTTGTCAATATGATACCAAAACTAATCTATTTTAAACCATAACCTACCCCTTGTCTCCACAGGCTCATTACCATGTTATAAAATGTATTTAATCCATCTCTTTTCTAAGACATAACCTAGATGCCCTTGTGTGCTCAATTTACCCTACCACTGTCCACATTAATTACTCCACTGTCTTGAAATACAGCTTATTCACGTTCTCAGGACATGGGCAGAATAAAGGCAGATATTTCAACAAAATATAGCACTAATGGCCCTTAGACCAGTCCCTGATAGACTCCCTGTTTTCCTGTGAAACCTTATGGTCCATCTTTATCTCAATCTTGTAAGCTCTCCCCAGCACGAGTTAAACTCCGAATCCTGCATTCAGTGTACCAGATTCTTCCACATTCTAGCCACAAATGTGTCCAAAGGTGTAAGAACAACACAGTCAAGTAACACACTAAAGGTCCCACTTCTAGTACCGATTCCTGTCTTAGTTACTTATCTGTTGCTGTGATGAAATACTCTGACAAAAGCAGCTTAGAAAGTGTTCACTTCACTCACAGCTCACAGTAAAGTCCATTCTTGATAGAGAAGACAAGAGTGGCAAGTGGCTGAGGGAGCTGGTCACATTACATCAGCAGTCAGAAGAAGAGAACAATGAATGCATGCTTGGTAGTGGTCAGCTCCCTGTCTATCCTCCTCTTATACAGGATCCCCTGCCCAAGAGCAGGCCCAGATGAGCATTCTCACATGTGTTAGTAGAATCACAACAACACTCCAAAGTCAACTCAGTCTAGGTAATCCTGCTAGATATGGCCTTGCCAGGCGATTCTGAATTCTGTCAAGTGGATTAAGTAATCATCAAATAGAGCACACCATCCTCACCCGCTTTCCCTTGCCAGTCTCTTCTGGGTATTGTCCCCGAGTTCTACAGTAACAATTGATCCGTCCCTCCTGGATGAGGTGTCCCCTTCTCTCCACTTCTGCAGTGGATCTGCCATTGTCTTGGTTCTTCCGCTTTTGTGGACTGCTACATTGTTCTTCACTTTTAGACTTCTCTAGGAATTGAAGATCTTTGGTCAAAATCTCTTCAGTGCAGGTAACAGTTATTCTACCTTTATTCTCTTAGGCCCTCCACCTCATGTGGCTTCTAGTCACTTAGCACAGGAATCAATATGCATCTGAATTTGTTTCCTTTTTCAGGCTGCGAGACAAAACTTGAAACAAGAGAGTCAACTCCAAAGTCCACCATTACTGGAATTTTGCCCTATGGGGTCATAATGGACAGGGAAGATCTCTGGCATTCAGCTTTGGGGGCTGTCTGGGATCCTACCTGTTGGTTAAAGGGGCAACAGGAGAGATACCTGGGCCAAGTGACAGTGGCCCAAAAGGAAATCTATAATGAGAAGAGTGTGTGTGGAGGTAATACAACTGAGAACTCTTCCACTGAGGGATCAATGCTTAATACACCACAAAGCATTCCTGTGACACCTTGTAATTGGAATTCATATAGAAAAGATTCTAAACAAAATTCTGAGTTAATGAAAACTTCAAGAATGTTTGTACAAAAGAAAGTATATGGCTGTGATGAGTGTGGGAAAACCTTCAGGCAGAGTTCATCCCTGCTTAAGCATCAGAGGATTCACACTGGGGAGAAACCCTACACATGCAACGTGTGTGACAAGCATTTCATCGAACGCTCCTCCCTCACTGTGCATCAGAGGACTCACACGGGAGAAAAACCCTACAAATGTCATGAGTGTGGGAAAGCCTTTAGTCAGAGTATGAACCTTACTGTTCATCAGAGAACTCACACTGGAGAGAAGCCTTATCAGTGCAAAGAGTGTGGGAAAGCATTCCGCAAGAATTCATCCCTTATTCAACACGAAAGGATTCATACTGGAGAGAAGCCCTACAAATGTCATGATTGTGGGAAAGCTTTTACACAAAGCATGAATCTTACAGTGCACCAGAGAACCCATACTGGTGAAAAACCCTATGAATGTAACCAATGTGGCAAAGCCTTCAGCCAAAGCATGCACCTTATTGTTCATCAGAGAAGTCACACTGGAGAGAAACCCTATGAATGCAGTGAATGTGGGAAAGCCTTTAGTAAAAGCTCAACTCTCACTCTACATCAGAGAAATCACACTGGAGAAAAGCCCTACAAATGTAACAAGTGTGGTAAGTCCTTTAGTCAAAGTACATACCTTATAGAACATCAGAGACTTCACTCCGGAGTGAAACCTTTTGAATGCAATCAGTGTGGAAAAGCTTTCAGTAAGAATTCTTCCCTTACTCAGCATCGCAGAATTCACACCGGTGAGAAACCTTATGAGTGTATGATCTGTGGAAAGCATTTCACTGGAAGATCATCCCTAACTGTACACCAAGTTATACACACTGGAGAGAAGCCCTATGAGTGCACTGAATGTGGAAAGGCATTCAGCCAAAGCGCCTATCTCATTGAACATCAAAGGATTCATACTGGTGAAAAACCCTATGAATGTGATCAGTGTGGGAAAGCTTTCATAAAGAACTCATCCCTTATAGTGCACCAGAGGATACATACAGGAGAGAAACCCTATCAGTGCAATGAATGTGGAAAGTCCTTCAGTAGGAGTACAAACCTTACAAGACATCAGAGGACTCATACATGAGAAATGCTCTGGTCAACTCCTTCATTTTGTTTAACCTTTTGATACTAATCAGATGTCACACTGATGTAGATACTTAGTAAATATAACTAATGTGGTAACTTTTTAGTTGAAGAACAATATAGCATAGCAGATAATAAAATCATAGAGAGTAACCATGTGAAAGTGGAGAACCCTTGATTCAGATTTGAGTAGCTATGACATAAATAATGAAGCTGTATTTGGTCACACTGGGAAATCTGATTTGGGCATCACAAAATTCACATTGAATGGACAATGTGATAGTGATTAACTGGACAGCCAAAAAATCTGATTCACCCAGTTCTAACCGCCCATGAGCCCTTTATCTAGTAATGAGAGATTTGGAATATACAAAGTCTGTAGGATCTATATTATCCAAAATGCCCAACACGAAGATTCAGTGAATTTTTTTTTGCTGTTGTATTTGCTATGGAGATGCTTTTATTTCATAGTATTTTTGGGGTGTTTTAGGTTAAAGTTTTCTACCTCTGACTCTTACTGTCCTTCAAATCCCTGAATTACTAACTCTTAAAATGTAAGCTAGTTGCTACTGGGTGGCAGATAAATTGTGCATATTTTAATGCCATAGCATGCTGTTTTGAGTTCTCAGCTAATAGTCATTAAACTGTTGTTAAATAAATTTACTCTATTTAGATGACAATGTGACTTAAATATAATCTCTAATTATCTAGGAATCAAATACATATCTTTGTGTCTTATTGGAGAGTCATAGAAATTTAAATACAGATGAATTGAACACTAATTGTGCTGGACAGTATTATGTCAACTTGATTGTCAACTAAAGTCATCTAAGAAGAGGGAATCTCAATTAAGAAAATGCCTTTATAAGATTGGGCCATAGGCATACCTACAGGGCATTTTCCTAATTAGTGATTGATAGGGGAGGATCCAGCCATTTGTGGGTGGTGCCATCCCTTGGCTGATGGTCCTGAGTTCTATACAGAAAGCAGGCTGAGCAAGCAGCACTCCTCATGGCATCAGCTCCTGCCTCTAGGTTCCTGCCTTGTTTAGTTCCTGTCCTGACTTTCTTTGGTGATGAAAAGTGATATAGACATGTAAGCCAAATAAACCTTTTCCTCCACGAGTTGCCTTGGTCATGGTATTTCCTCACAGCAATAGAAACCCTAAGACACTAATAGACATAGGAATTCACAAATTAATAAAACATTTGCAATTCTAAACCTACTCAGAACCACCACTGGAATAGTTTATACAGCATGATAATATTAGGATTATTAAGCACCTATTGACTGAGTCCTAAGAGATAAATATGTGGGAAAATCCCTGCAGGCTTTCTGGATGGCAGGGACGGTTTAGTCCAAGAAGAGACAAGGCATCATTCATAACGATTAATTTTATGACCTAGAACAATACTCAAGTTTTGGGGGAGGAGAAGTCTAGGAAAAACAAACAATATTGAGGAATATAGGTGGAGTTTGTCTCTATAGTTAGCAAAAGATACCAATTTGCAAACTATATTTCAGCATTTCAGGAAAACAGCAAATATCTTCTCCCTTTGGAAAAAACAGCTTTGCTTCTCCAGTCTTACTTCAGGGCTTATCTGTGTGCTTACCTTTTGCCCTCTACAAGCTATAATCAGAAAACTTAAAATTAAGTTTATATATTTTTCAGTTTCTCAGCAGCTATGAATGTGGCAGTGTGATGAAGGGAGAAATGATACTAAATTGATAATGACACAGAACTCAGAATATTGTTAATTGATTAAATATGACTATTTGAACAAGAGGAGCCCAGAGTGATTCGAATTTCCTATTTTGGATTTCATAATTGTAAACATAACAACATGTTTTGTGGGACAGTGATTGAGGCAGAATTTTAGCAATACCATTGAATCTGGAGTAGTGGCACCTAAGCTTTGAAGTAGCCTTTTGTCAATGATTGTTATCTGAGATTTTATGGGGTTATTGAGGTTATTCTTTGAAGGAGTCTTAGAACCTCTGCATAACTTGGTCTCCAGACGGGCCTGGCAAACCAGGAAGTCTCGTATGGCTGAGTATGACTTGGATGATGGGAATTGCTTAGGTGATGGATCTTTCAAGACAACCATAGGTCAGAATAATTTTTGGGACGTGGAAATTGCTAGAGGTACCTTTTCTGTAACAATGAGAAGAGCTTCTAGGAAGCTATCAGTGTTCAGTCCTTGAGAGGCTGATCCCTGTTGTGAATAGCCTTGGGGCTAATTACATTTGATGTTAATTCCATTCTGTGAGTGGCTGTGAACAAGGAATGAGTCAGCACTCAGATGATTTCCTGTAAACCAGCTTCTCAACTTAATTTGTAAAATAAAAGAGAGCTGATGATTGGGCAGATAAAAGGGAAGGTGGAGTGAAAGGTGGGGGAGAAGGAGGAGGAAATGGAAGAGGGAGAGGATGCAGAGGAGGAGGAAGAAGAAAAGCAGAGCAGAAGCACATGGCCTGGAGAAACCCCAAGTTCTAAGGGGTTTCATAGATATGGAAGATGGTAGTGTAGTGGTAGATCTGCCCAATCTAGGCACACAGCATGTAATCATATTAACTGTGTCGTGTTTTCATTGCTGGGGCATATTTAGGATGGTGAGATTTACCGCAACAAAATGGTGCCCAACGTATTGATTTGAATTCAACTAACCTGAGATAAAGGTTCAGTACTAGATAGAGAATATTAGTCACTGACTCCAAGTAGAGAGAGCAGTGATAATTGCCTGCTATGAACAGGTATTAATTAATAGAAGTCTGTGGCTCCAGATAGAGAGCATAACAGATAGATATTATAATAGGTATTAATTAAATAAATGTCTGTGGCTCCTGGTAGAGAGCACAACAGATAGATGGTATAATAGGATGGCTATTCTAGGCAGAGAGCTTAACAATAACTATCTGCTTCCTATAGGCAGATATTGATGGAAGTTTAATTGCTTTAAAGATGGTATAAAGATATATTGCTCTACTAAGTCTTACAGGAGATTCATATTCTGTCTAATGTGGGCTCCCCTGGAATTTTGGGTGCTTCTTATAAGTAGGTAAGGAAAGGAAAGGAAAGGAAAGGAAAGGAAAGGAAAGGAAAGGAAAGGAAAGGAAAGGAAAGGAAAGGAAAGGAAAAAGGAAAGAGGAAAGGAAAAGAAGGGAAAGGAAAGGAAAATAGAAGTGTAAATCAATTGTTTTAAATATAATAAAGTCTGTAGGAGACTCATGTTCTGTCTAATGTGGGCTCCATGGGAATTTTGGGTTTAAATCCTGACATGACAAATTAGAAAGGCCCAAAGAGGCTAAAATGTGTGTGATTTTGAGTATTTTGGTTGTTTTATTGTTCCTCTGGGACAGAGGGCAAGCTACAGGTTTTCCTGGTTACCAGTTGAAGGCTATGCTGATTTGGGGAAAGCTTTTTTCTTTGTGTTTTTGGAAAAGGTGATTAAGGTATTTACACCTTCCAGAGTTCTATGGATCAGATTTGATAGAGGGAGACCCATGAAGAACTAGATTACAGAGAATCAAACAAAAAGGTTATCTTGATGATACTAAAATTTTATTTTGAGATTTATATATTACAGAAAATATAGCCTTGGTGAATTTCATCATCAGACATGCTGAACTGACCTGCCTGAACTCCTGATGTCTTGGTTTTTCATCTGGATACAGTCAAGACACAGACATCAGAGACTAATGCAATCATTGGTGTGGCCATCTTAAGGCCAACTAACTCACCCATTTTTCCTACCCTTCCCACTCCCTTCAAAAATATCTCAATACCCATATTCAGCTTGAAGAAGTTATGAAGAGTCGTTGTTCCAGTTCCCTAAGCTTTGGGGCTGGAGTGGTTATTATAAGTTGTCTTTGATACTAAAAATTTTGAAGTACAGGGCTTAGACCCAGTCCTTCTATTGCTGTTATTATAAACAGATCTGAGATGTTTAAGCCTGTGAGATAAGGGCCAACTAGGAAATTCATGGCTCTGAGTTTACTGTTAGGGTGTTTTCAGCTATTTTAATCAGAAATGGTTGAGAGTAGTTAACAGAGAACAGTCCAGATTACTTCACATAGATAGTTGGGTTTCAAAAACATCAGAAGTCCACAGAATGTGACATTTAATGCTATTTATTCACTTGTTGTTGAGACCAGTCTGCTCCTGATAACTTTCCCTGTCTTGGATTCAAAGAAGAAACTGAGCATCTTTGAGTTACACCAGTTGAGGTGAAATAGCCACTAGGCAAGAATTGCCTCATTCATCTACAGACATAATACTGTCCAAAGAAAGGACACAATGACAGGTTAGGACAGCTTGATTCTGCCGAGACAGAGTAGGCTAGTCCTTAATATTCCTGTTTCTCTGTCAGATGACCCTGGCCAGTAGGCTGAAGACAGATGCTCCAACGTGTTGAAGTAAGGGACTGTCCAAGTGACCAGCGGTCTCTATAAATTGGCTAAGTTTTGGTAGCTGTGTTAGGCTTCCTATATATTTTCAGGTAATACCAGTTGTTCTTGGATTTCTGATGAGGTTGAAAAACTACATAGTCATAGGCTTTTTACTTTTCGAAGAACAGATTTGAGAGGATGGTTTTCAGATGGCATTCAATCTAAAACCAAGACATAGCCGGGTGCAGAACTATAGTCTTTTAAGTAAGGATAGATGACAAAGGTTCTGTTTAATTAACAAGGATGATGGACTGGGTGTTAGTTCTCTTGTACTTTATAAATTACAAAATAATAATAGTTATGTTCAATTATATCTGAGATAAAATAGTCTTTTAATTGGACAGAAAGGGGGAAATGTGGATAGCCTGTAAACCTGCTTCCCACCTTAATTTGTAAAATAAGGGAAAGCTGATGATTGGGCAAATAAAAGGGAAGGTGGAGCAGAATGTGAAGGAGGGAGAAGAAGGAGAAAATGGAAGAGGGGGAGGATGCAAAGGAGGAGGAAGAAGAAAAGCGGAGCAGAAGCCCCAAGTTCTAAGGGGTCTCATCGATGTGGAAGATGGTAGTGTAGCAGTAGATCTGCCCAATCTAGGCGCACAGCATGTAGTCATATTAACTGAGTCATGTTTTCATTACTGGGGCATATTTGGGATGGGAATATTTACCACAACAGATCACCCTGCTGCTGAGAAGCCCAAGTCCATCCTCAGTGTCTCTCTGTATTCGATCAATTGTCTTGCATAATGCAGAACACCCCCAAGTGATGGTCTTAGTTTGTAAGTGTCCCTGCTTGGGTGAAATTGTATCCTAGGACTCAGAACGGAGTCCAGGAACCACACAGCTATGAGGGGAGAAGCTATCTCAATGGAAGAGCATTCGGAGACATTGGATCCCAGGGACTACACAACTCTTGGATTTCCCAAGGAACAATGTCCCAATGGAAGGGGCATCCTGAAACATAAGAGCCCAGGAACCACACAGCTCTGAGAGGAAGATTCCTCAGTAGAGGCAGTGTAGCTCCCGACGGGGGTGGGGGGTAACCACAGCTGAGCTGAGGTGCTCAGGAACCTTAGCCCTACTCCCCTTCTTCTACTCTTCCCTTCTCTTCATTGCTTTTTAGTGGATGAGAGTCACACCAGGCAGCCCATTCATAAAAGAAATTTATTTGAGGGTTATATAGGATTGCTTATGGGACAACTTTTAAAGACAGGGATTTCCAGAGTGAGGTTTCATGGGATTTCAAGTCCTGAGCTTGGGGAGTTCAGGGATTGGTGGGTTTTTCTGTCCATAGATTAGTGGTTGTTTCTCTTCAGGGATTTGTGATTTACCGATGTCCAGCCTTATCGTGAGGAGTGTCCTGGGAAAGGTGGGAATGGGAGCTATGCTAATTTAATAATAACTCTGAGTCAGTAGTGGATGCAAGCTGTCAGTTCAGGTGCGCTCTCTGTTCCAGGAGACTTCATCATTCTTCCTTCTCATTCTTTTTCCTTCCCTCTTATGCTTTAACCTTCTCCTGACCAGAGAGTCTGAACCCAGTCTTTTATTTACTAAAGTTATATCATCAATGCTTTGATCATTATTACTAATACTTTTAGAAATTCTTAAATTTTCATTAATTTTATGAACCCCAGATCATTAGTTTCTACCCCTGCTTCCTTAAAACAGAAAATAAATACAAAGCAAAAGTGCATTTCCTTATATGTTTATACAGCCTGTTCTTCACAGGGCACTGCTCTTGTAGTTTCCTGGTGCAGCAGACAGCAGTCTATTTAACTACATTTATGTAGGAACAGAGAGGTGACATACTACTAGGTTTACGATGATTTCTTACCAAGTTTTAAGGTTTATGCAAGAAAAACAGCTAGCTCTAATATATCTCTAGGCATTCTCATATCCTATTCTTCAAGTAACTAGGAAAATTAAGTACTAACTTTTTCCTAGCCCTGCCTTTTCTTTTTGAGACTGCTCTAACCCTCTATCCTTGATGTCTCCAAGTTCACCCTGGCTAATTAATGCAGCAGTCATTGGACCAGAGGGTACACACATCTCATAATTCCAAATTCAGAGCCAAGTCCGGCAATAAACTATTTCTACAAAGGACCATGTAGGCTTTTGTGGGCTTTGTGGTTATGTTGTCTAGATCCTTTCCCATGGCCGTAAAGGCTAAGCAGAAGGCCTGTTCCTCATCCACCATTCCTTTCCAGAGAACTACATCTGTTTCATTTGTTGTGGTGTGATTAGCTCTGAGTAATGGGAGACGTATATTCCCCAGAAAGAAAGGTTGAAGGTAAAATAGTGGAGACAATAGATCACTTTCAGACCAACAGTAGTCATCAGTACACATGGGGATTGTGGGAATCAAAGGCCTGGTGATGCTCCCAGGGACAGGAACTGTGTCAAGAAGGTACACACATCTCCTCTTAATTCCAAATTATGTCACACCTCTCCTTGTGCAGCCATTCCAGACCCAGCAGTGGGTTTGTTTGTTTGTTTGTTTGTTTGGTGGGAAGCTCAGGGATTGGTGGGTTTTCCCTCCCTGCTCAGGGATTGGTGGCTTATTTTCATCTCCCTTTCCCTGCATCAGGAGCATGGGTTAGGAAGCCCTTTCCAGCCACAGGTGACTTTGACTGAGGCACCACTTCTGTGGAGCTGCTCAAGGAGGCTGGAGAGGAGGTGCTGCCAGAATGGATGGCTGCTGTTGTAGAAGTCAGCAGGCTGAGTCAGGAAATCATGTATCAGCACCAAGGACAGCGGCAGGATGAGGCATCACTGTTTTGACAAATGCCACCATTGTGACAACTCCTGTGGCAGCATCCTAAGGTGGCCATAAGCTGGGGCAGGAAGGAAGTTCCTACCTGTGTCTTTATGGCTCTTGTGCCACAGCCTCCAACATTTGGCTGCTAAGAAGGCCCACGTCTACTTCTTGAACTTGTTGCAGAATATTTGATCACACTGTGAATGCCAAGATTGTGTTATTTACTGAAAAGAACTGTTTCTGGTCGTGGTGTGGCTCAGCCCCTTAGTACACCTTTAATCCCAAACTATGAAGGTAACGTTAGTTTGTAGAAGGAAGCAGCCATGTTTAAAAGTGATATCTAATTCAGAGGCAAAGAGATCAATCAGAGAAAGATTCGACAGAATCAGATATGCCCAACTCTCATGGAAGACAGGGGAAAGGGATGCTGCTTAGAAGCTATTTAAGGGGCAATGCAGGGAGAGGAAAAAGACAGAAGGCAATTTACCAGATGTACAGAGAAAGTTGCAGAGGAGAACAAGCTAGACACCAGTGAAGACAGAACAAGCTAGAAAATGAGAAGGATCCAATAGATTAGGACAGATTGCCAAGTACAGCAATTCAGGAGAAGCTGAGAGAGAAGCCAGATTGAATCAGTCAGCTTGGAGAAGAGTTTGAGCCAGAACAGCTAAGTTGAACCAGCCAGCTAGTGATCAGAAAGAACAAGAAAGGATGAGCTTAGTTAGCAGTAAGTCCCAGGCTGAAAAAACTCTAGGCCCTGGGTAAGATTATAATGATGGCTAGAAGCCTCAAGGACTCAGCCTAGATTAGCAGATGGAGGCAGCAAGCCTCTGAGGCAACAATTACTCTGGCAAATAAAAAATACTTTTACCTGAAGAAAGGAAAAAAGGAAGGCAGCCTGTGTAGCAGAATTTTAGCATACCTGTATCTGGCATGAATTCTGGAGTGGTAGGACCAGTAGCCATTGTAGACTTTGAAATAGCCTTTGTAAATAATGACTGTTATCTGAAATTTATGGAGTTGCTCTTCCTGAACGAATCACTAAAGCTTGGCATAACCTAGTCCCAAGACATACCTGGCAAACCAGAAAGTATTATATGTCTGAGAATTGCTTATGTAATGGTTCCCTCAGAAAACTCCTAGATGAGATGTTTTGGTATGTGGAAATTGGCTTACTAAAGGCACCCCTGTGTAACAATGAAGAGGCTCAGCAAAGTGGGGAGTTCAGTCCATCAGAGAACCTGAAAGGTTCAAAAACTTGGGAATAAAAACATGTCAGTTCCCCAGAAGGCATGATGGGCTTCTCAATGAGCACTGACAATGGTCTTTGCTCAAGTGTCGCCACTGGCAATGGCCTTGACTCAAGTGTCGCCCTGACTTAGGGAGGAAAAATCTGGAGCTGAGTGATGTCCTGAGACACTTAGCTGGAGGAGATAACAAGGCCAGAACTGAGCTGGTTTCCAAAACTCTTCAAGGTATCACCACATATAAAGAAACTAACATAGCAACCAATCAAAATGGTGCCTACTGTCACTGCTTTGCCCCTAGCAATCATATCAGAGGTTACCTACTCCTTCTGGGAAATTCCCCTGCTCCTGCATAAAAGGGGCCTGCGAGCCTCTCAAGTCATGGTTGACCCCTTAATGCTGGTTATTTCGCTTTATTTGCCCTGACATATTATTTGAGTCTGAGGTCTTCCTTCCGCAATTCTTGGACCCTAACACATGCTACTTCTGAAAAGCCTAGATTCATCCTACAGTGGCTCTTTCTTGAGATCATCCAAGGTAACACTGAACACCAACAGCCCTGGAAGTTGACTCCTTTGGATATAGGTGAGGTAGGGCACTTGCCTATATTTACACTAGTTGGCATGAGTTCATCTCTGCCCACCATATTTGACTAGAACAATAACTTAACTACAAACATTTCTATTCACAGTACATAGGATGGAGAACACCTGGTCCCTCCTGAGAAGTAGCCCCCACTTCAGGGTGCCCAAGGGAGTGAGCCAACTGATAGCTGAGCAACAGGATCAATGAAAAATGGCAACCCCCACCCCCAAAAGACCAGTACATCTAGGAAATTCTGGGGGGTTAGTTATTTGAGAGCAGCCAAAGTAACAGGAAATGAAGCTAAAGGAAGGTGTTTCACCCTAATGCAAAGATCTTATTGATAGGCTCTGCAACACAGCGATAGGAACTAAGTAGTAACCAGTCTTGAAGAAGTCAGATTGGTCCTATATAAACTTTAATTTGCATATCCAGAGCTCATAGGGATAACAGACAGGAAAATAGTTTTGGTGTCTCCCAACCCCTTTCTTCCTTAGCCTGGATCCTAATGACAGAAAGTGCATGAGGAAAATGGGTGTGGCCTGGTGAATGCTAGGAACAGTAAGGAAAGCTCCTAAGGGCATCCTAGCTCGAGCCATTTGAGGAGAAAGGTGTCACTACAGTGTGTTTTCAGTTGCTTTAATCTTTAAGACAGTCTCATCCAGGCTGCTGTTAAACTCAATCTGTTGCCTGTCTCTACTTCCTGAGTTGCAGTTGTAGTAGGTATCGAAATCACATATTCATGCAAGCACTCTACCAATTGAGCTACATGCCAGTGCTGTTTAGAGGCTGTGCATGTCTCTCTGTGTGATATACACAGCAGGTGCCTGTGAGTGCACCCACACCCACACACATACATACGGAAGGCTACCCATATGATATTAATTCCCTAATGACTTCACTTAGCCCCAGCAGGAATGAATCAGATAAACAGAAGTTTCACTACTTTCATCAAAGATTTTGGAAGACTTGTCTCCTCCTAGCTAGTCTAGGCACACAGTGTGGATGCTTCATATTCCTTCATTAGCAGGGGTGAGATTTCTGGTCCCACCTGTTTACTGGGGTCTCGCTCAAGGTGCTCCATAATTAGAGACTGTTTCCTCCTTTCTTAATGGTGTAAAACTTGGTGCTCTTGGTTGTTTTAGATAATAAAGTGCTTAGGGAAATACCTAACACAGTTAGTGCTAAATGCTATTTAATTGTCGATACATCTGAAAACTGATGTCTAAATTTACTAGCATGCCATCCAGAACCCACAGCTCCTAGGAGGATCACTAGGCTCTCAAAGCAAATGTCATAGAAAATAACCCATTGGATTAACTGTAACCCATAAGCTTCCCAACAATGCCATGGAGATTTGTTATTAATTATGAAGGATTTAGTCCTTGGGGGAATTGTTCCCAACTAGCTCTTATAACTTAAACTAACCCGTTTATATTAATCTAATCTCTGCCACATAGCTGGTTGCCTCGCCTCAGTTTTACATGTCTGTCTTCCTCCTTGTCTGGATGGAGAACTTTCCATCTCTCGAGTCTGACTGAAGAATCTCTCCTCTGTGTCTCATTGAGGAATCTCACTCCTCAGACTCCCTCCCAGAGTTCCTAACTCTGCCTGGAAGTCCCACCTATCATATCCTGCTTTGCCATAGGCTGTTCACCTCTTGATTAAACCAATCAGAAGGTGTTAGAGGCTTTTACAAAGCAACTAAGACAGGTGTGGCTTAACAATTCCAATGTCTGGGCTGTACTCATATCTCTGCTGGTACAGAAATCACCATTTGAATAATACAAAGACAATCTTACACCATGCACAAAACCGATCATCCCAGCCTTACAAGAGGTGTATACTGGAGGGAGGGTATGCCACACACTGACTGTTGCAGAAAACTCCAAGTCTACTGTCCTTTCTCTCCCTCAACTACACCATAGTCTGGGTTTTTAATTTATTTTGCTGTTGTTTTGGATGAGTTTTGATTGTTAGGAAGCAAGCCAACAAATGCTAAGTCACTGTCCTACGACCATCCCTAGTTTTCACCCTGAATCTGTCCTGCCCAGAACTGACCATAGTCTGCACAGATAAGTTCATCTGTCCACTTGGAACTTCCATTGCTTTCCTTTCACACACAAAATAAATCCACATTTTTACCATGGGGTCAGAACCTCAGAGTCACACACAATGTCATCTTGAGCCCTTTTTTCTTTCCTTGTTCCTGGTGAACATGCTGGTCTTGCTAAGCATCAAATATCCTAAGCCAAATTCTTTGTGGGGAGCTCTTCCTGGGACAGTAAAATCTCCCAAACACCCTGCCCCTTCTCACTCTGAAACCCCTAACTCAGCATTCCTGTCCTTTCATTCACTCCTAATGAATATTTTCTGTTTGATGGACCACCTTCCCTAGTCACACAAAAACTGCAGTGCAGGAGTCACTCTGTTTCAACACTCTCTGCTCTATGCCTTAACCTATATGTGTGTGCCCTAAGTGAGAGAATGACATCTTTAAAGCCCAGGACAGAGCCACTGACATTGTATCCTAAAGGGTGGCCAGCAATCCCAGAAGTGTCAATCTCAAATCATATTTTTTTAATTGAATTTGTTTCACTTTTCTCCCAATAAGAAAGTTCCTCCATGAATACTTACTACATATCCAAAGGCAACTAGACATCTTCAGGGAAAGATTCTGGTACATTACTCGATACTCACAGGCCCCAGCAAAATACAGTCACCAGAAGTAAATCCAAGCTTCTCTATATACTATCCCGTGCTCCCAGAGACACTTGTTTACTCTGCAGAGACTTCCAGGGCCATCGTCCTTCCCCCCCCCCGCACCCCCCTCCGGTAATCCTGCTACCCAAACCCTCACTGCACTCAAGGTCTATCATGCCTCTCCAGTCCAGCTCCAACAGAGGCTGTAGCATTTTTGAGAGCTTGGTACTGACTGTCTTTCAAGACCTTTCTCTGTCGTTAGGCGCTATTACGACGTTCCTGGATGTTCTCTGGCTTTGCTTGCAGATCCTAGAGTCTAGTAACCTTGATAACAGCATCCTGGACCTTTTTTCACTGCTGGTCTCCACAAGACTAGACCACTTGTCTGCCCAGCGATAGGCTAGTGCACCGCAGAGCCTTCTGGGAATTGTAGTTTCGGCCACAAAGTGACTAGGCGCAGGCGCGCTTTATCGCTTTTTGCTCCTGGTCTCCCTCTGAGAAAAGGAGTCCAAAAATCTAAGCGCTGCAGCAGAGAGATTTGTGGGAATTAGGCTTCCCGGCTCCTGGACAAACGCGCAGGCGCGGCTCCGCGTCAAGCAGCAGGCTCCAGCTCATTGTGTCCTGACTACTCTGTCGAGGCTATGCTCTGCAGTGGACAAGCTTCTAAGGGAAGCCCCACGGTGATCTGCAGTGTCCAGAGACTGAAGGTCAGGTCTGGGAGTTGAGAACAGAGGGTACGTAGACTAAGGGTGGGTTGTGGTCCGTTTTGAAAGGCGTGGATCCCACGTCCTTAACTTTGAAGCGCATGTACTGAGAT
The DNA here is from genome assembly GCF_000001635.26 of Mus musculus. Taxonomy (NCBI): domain Eukaryota; kingdom Metazoa; phylum Chordata; class Mammalia; order Rodentia; family Muridae; genus Mus; species Mus musculus. The sequence goes on along the minus strand of NC_000077.6, from coordinate 50,887,282 downwards.
TTGATTCCACACATGGAAGGGACCAGCAGAACTGTTTTGTAGTCGAGCTAAGGGATCCGAACCTGATTGCACGTTGAGAAGGGTTGGTCAGGACCTCTAGCTCATCTTGCTGCAAACTCACAAATACAGTTGCATACAGCTGCTGGTTATATTCCCGGCGTGGCTCCAAGTTCTCTCTGAGGAACTTGAGAAAGGGACACCTTCACTGCAGCCCCTGCACTTGACGAAACTGTGGAGGGTGACTTATGTGAATGATTTCTTCTCCCGGAAACCCGCTCCCTACACTGTCCCATCCGAAACACGAAACAGCCCCCCCCCCACACACACACACACAGAGAGAGAGAGAGAGAGAGAGAGAGAGAGAGAGAGAGAGAGAGAGAGAGAGATCTGGCCGGTTTAACTCCCCTTCCCTTTCAGGAAAAAGTCACCTCTTTGCCTCCTCCTTCCCTCTAGTTGGGATAGAGCTGTCCCAGGAGGAAAGGCTGTCTTAAGACGCCAAAGCATAGCTGCAGGGGAAGGGACAGAGAATGGGTAGAGTTTGAGGACTGGGCCGGGCAAGCTTTCTGCAGGGGAAAGCCAAAGCCACACAAACGGGAAGGCATGCAGGATCTGACTAAAGGAAAGATGCGAAGGAGAGCTGGCATGGGGAGAAGTCACTTTACAGATTGGGTGAGGACAGCTACCTTCAGAGGGAGTATGCACTGGGAGCAAAAGAACAAAGTGAGCCAGGATGTGAATGGTGAGGCGCATCCCTGTGACCTTTGACCCGGCCCTCTCATTACAGGAGTGCAGATGCTTCTAGCCAGAGAACCCCAGCAATTGTAAAGCTCCTCCCCTGCCTCCTTCCTACTCAATGCTCCTCAGCTCACCAGAGAAAAGGAATGGCTGTCAGCCAGCTCCCGGCCCTGGTCCAGGTGAGTCATCACTGTCCAGTGTTGTCCCCCTGTATCCCCAGTTGTGTCCTTGACTTCATTCATTGCTCTAACCAGAAGCTTCCTTTCCAGCCACCCCCAAAGACCCCAGCTGCTCCCTCCCACCACACATCTCCTCCTAGTGAGCTTTAGAGCTTTCTGTAAGGCATGAAAGTGGCACATCTGGGCAGGATTCTAGGTTAGTATAAAATGAAAACCTTTCTACTTCTGTTAGCCAGTAAGATGGTGGTCCAAAATGGTAAAGGCAGGAACTGACATAGGATCTAAAGAAGAAATTTGAACTGTTTCCCGTGAACATGGGGTGTCCTAGACGCCACGTAGTTATTGATGTCTTTTAAAGATAACGTGTAACTTTTGTTTAAGAAGAATATATAGGATTAGTACAAAAATAATTGAAGAACTCTACTTCTATAGGCTAGGGGGATAGTTTTGTGGTAGAATACTTGGTTGGCATGTATAGGGCTCTAAGTTCAGTCTCCAGCACCACACACACACTCTCACAAAGCTGGCACATATACACACACAAAGCTGGGTATGGTGGCTTACACCTGAATTCATAATACTTGGCAGACTGCAGCAAGATTGAAAGTTGAGGCTAACCTGGGCTACATGGAGAGCCTGTCTACAAAGGGCTCAGATCTAAAAGGCATTCTGAGTGGTACCAGTCTCTTTAGGTAAAACCTGTTCTAATTCCTTTTCTTTTAAGTCTTTAACTATCTGGGACAGGGATTTATGGGAGGTCAGAAGCTGGAAGAACCACCAACCAGTTCTAGCTTGCTGACAGCTCATTCTCTTCTTGAGTTTGGTAATCAAAGAGCTTTATTTAGAGGCTGAAAGTTCAAGATTGGGCAGCTCCAGGTTGCAAGGGCTCGAGGCTGCATCATATGTAGCCGATGGCACCACATGACAGGACCGAGAAAGGTGTGGGGAGTTTTGCATGGTGAGAAGAAATGAGAGAGGTCCAAGGTGCTAAATTCACTTTATAACAATGTGCTGCTCTTAATAGCCACTGCAATCCAGAGGGACCTGCCCCATTCCTCCCAATCCTACAAGATGTGCATTAAACCCTTCAGGGAATGGAGCTCCAGGAGACTACTCATGCCACATATAAGCCCCACCTCTTCAAGGTGTCCCACTTCCCAACACATTCACACAGGTACATGGACCTTGGAGGGATAAGCTATATCAGGCATGGCAGTCAAACACTATTGTGTTGTTCACAAGCTACTGTAATTTGGCTGCCATCAGGCAGAAGCGCTTAGGGATAGACAATGTATCAGCTTCATTAGCTGTGTCAGAAACCAGAGATGAGCAATGGTTCTTAGTAAATCTACTCATGGCTTCACTCCAGCCAGTGTTTCTTGGCTCCTTGCTGTGCACGAAGGCTTTGGGTACATGTAACAAACTTAACGAAGCTATCTTAAGCTAAAGCAGGCATTTATCAGAAACACAATACAGAGATACAACAGACTTTGGCTATGGAAATGGAGTCTAGAATATGCTTAGAGTCCCTCCACTTAGATCCTTTGCTTTCTTTTCTGGACTTCCATTTGGACCTTCTTCAGTGCACACTACCTCCCTGGCTTCTTAGCTCAGAAGACCACACTGTGCAAGGTGCTGTTTTCCATGCTATATTCCAGGTTTCTTAGAGAGAATCTGTCCTTGGTCAGAATTTCCAAGGAAGGGATGAGTTGTAATCAAAGAAGACATAGATGGCGTCACAATACAGAAGAATTATTTCCATAGTGTGTGTGCCTCTGTGTGTGTGTGTGTGTGTGTGTGTGTGTGTGTGTGTACACTCACACGTGTGTTTGGGTGAGTAGATGAGAAGGAAAGCTTACTGAAAACAGTGAGCATGTGCCATAGAAGGACTCTGCCCATTCTGAGAAGTGCTTCATGGAGCTGTTTGGTGTTCATGTGAACACACAGAGGGCATTTCTGAAAACCAGATAGTTTGGGTGAGCCGTTCAGCCTGGCCTCCTAATTAATCCAGGGATGCAGAAACACAAAACAGGTGAGGGTGCTGCTGGTGAAACGTGACATACTATTCCACAGGAAAGAGTGTATGGAGGTGTATGCTAAGATAATGATTTAAAAAGAGGACATTAGGTGTATCAGTGTGGTTTGCTGTCATTATCAAGTGTTAGCCCTGTACAGTACTGTGTGCTGTATGCTTTTACACTTCTGCCAGTGCCCTTTGTTTATCTACACCACCATGAGTAAGAACATAGCAATATGTGTTGTGCTGAGACTTTACACAGCTACATTAGGGCTGTGGAAAGACTGGGAGACGTGGACCCAGTGAACAACTGCACAGTCTTTAATAACGACTTCTCTACAGTTGATGCCTAAGTTGGAGACAAAGTTTGTCTGCAGCACAAGGCTCAGCCACTAGGAGATGCTGAGGACATGTAGCTTGTCCCTGAACACCAGCCTCCTGCAGGAGACCTGTGAGATGATCCAAGAGAGCTGTGGAGACAGCCAGCCTGAGCTTTTCTGTGGTATGCCCAGGTTGGTAAGGAAGTGTTCTGTGTCACAGGACTTGGTGACCTTCAAGGATGTGGCCGTGCTTTTCACCCAGGAGGAGTGGGGTCAGCTGAGCTCTGCCCAGAGGGCCTTGTATCAGGATGTGATGCTAGAGAACTACAGTAACCTGGTCTCACTGGGTAAGCTGGGCTCAGCGTCACCTGTGGGGGACTTGCTGGGGTCCCTGAGGTAAGCTGGACAGCATGGAGCCCAGCATCACCTTTCCAGGACTTATTGGGGCCCCTGCACAACAGGTTAGATTGGAATTGGGCTTGCTTATGATCTTGCCTTCACTCCTAGTGTATGTCTAGTCCCTTGGTGTCCCCAGAGCTGTGTTGAAGTGTGGAGATGTGTCACAAGTGAAAGGGGTGTGGGAACAGGCTCTCTGTGTCAGGTCCCAAGACGTCTTGTCCCACCCTTTGCAAACACGCTATGCTACCTCTCTAATCCCCATTTCTAGAATATTCTGGGGACCAGCTCTTATCTTTACAATGACTTTTATCTCAGGATGAACAGATTACGTCATGGTTTTCTTGTTCCTTCACTAGCAGGTCTCTTAGGATCCCAACCAGATATGTTCTTTCCCCTGGAGGAAGTGGAAGAATGTGTGTCAGAGGAGGCTCCTGAGGGCTTTGTTCTGGGTAAGGGCCATGCATGTGGGAGACATTGGAAGGAGCCCAGTTGGTGGGGGCAGTTGCATGAAGTCTCAGCAAATGTGGCATGCCTGGGTCACATGGTCCCAGCAAGCATATCCAAACTGGCATTCTGTATGGAAGTCTGTCCATGTCTGAGCCCTTCCTTCTTTCCTTGTTTCACATAAATGACTGGTCTGTGACTGGAGAGGTGGCTCCACTGTTAAGAACACTCACCCTCTTCCAAAGGACCCAGATTCTGTGCCTAGGTCCCACATCGGGCAGCTCAGAATTGTCTGTGGCTCCATCTCCAGGGCATCCCGCATCCTCATTTGGCTTCCACAGGCACACTGCACACATGTTCATATATATAAATAAAAATAAATTTTTAAAAATTAGCAGTCTAGGTCCTGGAGAGATGGCTTTGCAGTTAAGAACACTGACTGCACTCCCAGAGATCCTGAGTTCATTTCCCAGCAAGGACATGTTGGCTCACAACCATCTGTAATGGGATCTGATGCTCTCTTCTGGTGTGTCTGAAGGAATGGCTGTGTACTCCCAAACATAAAGTAAATGAACAAATCTTTAAAAAATATCTGCCCCTCAGAAAATTAGCAGTCTGCTTGCCGCACGCCTCTGTTGGAGTGGCCTATTCTAAATCCAACACACAGGAGCTGCCTGCGAGTCCCCATTGAGGGGCCTCTCTGGTGTTCTGGAGACAGTTCTGCGCTTGCTGAAGTTCCTTTCTTTCTAGTGAAGCAGACATCCATGTCCTCCCATCCTTGTTCTTTAGCCACATGGAGGTATAGTCACCCAAGTTTAACTGTCCTCCTGTGCCAGGCTCGGGGCTTGCTACAGGTGCCGGAAGGGCCAGGATTATCATATTCTTTGCTACACTGCTCACACTTAGAGCAGCGTGTGCCTGCTAGTGAGAGTTGCTGCCTGGAATGGGGAGAACGTGACAGCTCAGTGGCTGTTGCTTATCCTGTGGTATCCCCTGGGGCTCCTGACTCAAAGATGGGGATATGCCACCATACTTGACCTGTAAAGTATCTGTTAAGACCTCTTACTATTTTTTTCACTGTAATCTAGTGAAATTGGCAAAGGTTTCTATTTTATAGTTAATATCTAACCACCTCAAATGTCTAGGATTCAATGTTTAATGGAATTTAACTATAACTCAAAATTTCAGTTATTTACAAAAGTATTTAACTTACCACTGATGTAGCTCATTGGTAGAGCTTGCATGGTGTCCTAGGTTCAATCCCCAGTACAGGGAAATAAAGAAAACCTTTAACTCACTCCTATAGAATATTCTGTAGATTTGATCTTTGACAACCAAATGCCATAACTCACTGAGCTATCTTACCAGCCCAAAATCTCCAACGTTTTAAGTACTGACAAACCACCACACTTGACTTCAGGTGACAGGTCATAACCAAAATTCAGACACTGAAACTCTCCTATATAATTAATTACCTTTGGTTTGTGTATAAGATATACACAATCATAATGGGGGGATCATATTTAATCTTGGGTCCCATCCTGAAGACATGGCATTATACACGGTTCCTATGCATTTCAGTCAAGGACTGCTCAGATCTTTCAGATTAGCATTTTCTCATCATTGTGCCTCTTACTCTTGGGTTAGCATAGACCGTTGGTTTTAATTAGCACATACAGCACTAGGTTTCATTACAGTATTTTCAAACAAGATTTGTTTTGTTGATTCCCATGTTCTCTTCCACCCATCTGATTGCCCCATACCCACCTCCCCCCTCCCATCTCTCTTTCACGTTTATATTGCATTATGTCCTCTTGCCCGCTCCTTCCCAGCCATTCTTTCGCCCTCTTGTGGTCTCCCTTCTTGCTTATTCATAGCCTATACCAGCACTCACATACAATACAAAGAAACGTGACAATCTGGGACGTAATGGGTGAGAACATGTAACTTTGCATGGTTGGTTAGTTGATTTTTCAAGACAGGGTTTCTCTGTGCAGCCCAGGCTGTCCTGGAACTCTGTAGACCAGGCTGGCCTCAAACTAAGAGATTGGCCTGCCTCTGCCTCCTCCTAAGTGCTGGAATTTAAGGTTTGTACCAGCACTGCTCTGTAATTTTTCTGAGTCTGAGTTGCCTCCACTAATATAACACTTTCCCTCTTCTTCCTGTAGTAAAAATTATTTAATATCCTGAGCTCAGAGCTTCTTCCCCACCTTTAGTTATGGAGTTCCCAGATAGAATATACACACATCACCTTTATACCTATGATAAACCCTAAACAGCACAATAGCTGGGCAGCTGCTTACCCTCCATGCTATTAGAATCTACTTTCCTACCAAGAACCCCGAGATATTACTTACTATTTACTATATTCCATTTGGACTGCTCTTAACTCAATTGACCAGCCCACACGGCCATGTTTTGATGGCTCAGCTAACCCATGGCGGCTTCTCCCCCTTCCTTTCCTGTACCCTCTTCTTTGTTGTCCCAAGCCCAGGAAATCTAAACCTCCACCTGTGTCTCTTCTGCCCAGCGGTTGGCAACTTTATTTACCGACCACAATTAACTGCGGGCAAGGCCACTCAGTGTCTTCCTCTCTTTAGGGCAACTACTCTTGGGGACACCCAAACTTAGATACAAGGAGCATTAGGCCATCCCAGTACACCTTCCATTTTGCTGAAACTTGCATGGTTTCATAACATTCACTCTGTGTATTTCCCACGTTTTCATTATCATTACCTATTAACGGACATCTCGGCCGGTTCCATTTTCTTACTATTGCAAATTAAGCACCAGTAACCACAGATGGGCTATGGCGGGATGCAGAGGGCTAGGGGATCTATTCAGGCAGGAGATAGCGGTGTCATATGGTAACTCTATATTTAATTTTTTGAGAGATCCTCACTGATTTACACAGGGCTGTGCTTTATGCTCCCACCAGCAGCAAATAAGGTTTTCTCTGTGCCCAACTCCTTGCCAGCACTCATTCTTAGACAGTTATTTTTACTCACAGAAAGAAAAACATCATGCTAGATGGCTTTGCATTTTACATTTTCTGTCCTCTGGGCCATGAGCTGACAATGAAGTGACACACGGGGTGGTCTGGGCTAGAGACATTTATGCTTGCTGACATGTTTAACCCCTAATGTCCTGCAAAGCAAGAATAATGGGTGCCCTCTGCAGCTACCCAGTGAAGACAATGAATTTGCACTGGTGTGGCTCTTGGGTGGAAGGTTGGAATTAGCACAGACCCAACTGATCCCAAAGCTGTTGCGTCCCACATCACTTTTAATCAGGCAGAATCCAAAGGATAATGACCAGACTTCCCATCTCAAGTCGCTGCTGGTCACTTTTATACCCTCTTCCTGTATTCACCCGTTAGGTCTCTGCATCTCATACTCTTTAGCTTCCCACTCTCTTTCTTGGTCTGTGAACGTTTGTGTGTGTGTGCAAGTGCACACGTCTACAGAGGCTGGAGGATGTCTTATTGCCTTGAGGTAGGCTTCCTCACTGAACCCAAGCTTGCTGTTTTTCAGCTATGCAGGTGACCAGCAAGCCCCAGTGATTTTCCTGTCCCTCTCCCCCTCCTCAGTGCTGGAGTCTCGGAGGCTGTGGCCACACTCAACTTTTACATGGGGCTAGGGACCTGAACTTGGGTTCACAAACATCTACAGCAATCACTCTTTATCATTTTAATTGTGTATTATATCCTCTTATCCTCCCTCTTTGTTGCATTTTTTTTTGTCTTAAATTTACTGGGGAATTTTCTAGAGCTGATATATTGGTCTTCCACATTGCAATTTTATTTTTTCACTTAGCACTATCATTTCTTTTTTTTTAATCCTTAAAATATATTCATTTTGAATATTGTACACTGACTATAAAAATAACATAATTTTTGAAGTTTTATGTGCTAAAATTATGTGTTCCTTTGCCTGAAAAAAAGTCCTACTTTTACTCTCCAGTATTGGAAATTGAACCCAGAGCCTCATGCATGCTGAGTAAGCACTCTGTCACTAAGCTGTGTACCCAGGCCTAAGGAGCTCAAACAGTGGTAAAGGAAAACATTTAATTTGGAGTTGGCTTAGAGTTTCAGAGGTTTAGTCCATTATCATCATGGCGGGAGGCCTGGTGGCATGCAGGCACACACAGTGCTGGAGGATCAGAGTTCTACATCTAGATCCACAGGCAGCAGACGTTAACTGTGTGCCACACTGGGCATGGCTTGAGCATAGGAAACATCAAAGCCTGCTCCCAAAGAGACACACTTCCTCTAACAAACTCACTCCTACTCCAACAAGGCCACACCTTCTAATAGTGCCACTCCCTATGGGCCAAGCATTCAAACACGTGAGTCTATGTTGGGGGAGGGGGGTGGCCACTCCTAGTCAAACCATCACATAAGATTAAGACTTAGGGATGAGAGGCTCAGTGTGCAAATGCTTGCTGCAAAAACATGAAGACCTCAGATCCATACTTCTTAGGTAAATCTGGACATGGCAGCACACATCTATAACCCTAGCATTGGAGGGCAGCGGTGGGAAGATGCCAGGGAGCACCCAGGGAACACTCAAGCCAGTCTATTAAAACAGCAAGCTCCTTGGAGTGTGAGTCTAGCCATTGTTATTGCCATACTGTCTCATTATCTTACAAGTCGTTGTGCAATCTGCCCTGATGCCGCTTTAGCATGTGAGACACTATACACTCTAAGCCAGAGAAACACAAAGAATATCCATGTAGGAACCTCCCGTGAACACTACTGAAAACTGACATAGATAACAGGGTCTTTCATGCTTCACTTGTCTTGCTAAAGGCATATCAGGTTTTTTAATTCTTGCTTTTTAATCTCTTGGTACCTTGTTCTCTGTATTATTTCCCTCTTTGTTGGATTTAGTTTTCTCTTTTACTAATCTCTTTGGATTAATAGTCAATATCTATATATCTACTATATTTGAAGACTTTAGCTGTCCTATGAGCTCATTTATATCTGTATAGCACCATTCAGTTCAGAAGACTTCTAATTGGTGTTGTGATTTCTTCTTTGATGTGTCAGTAATGCAGAAATGCATCACTTTCTCTTCCTCAGATGCCGCAGATGAACCTCACTTGGGTCCTCGATCTGCGTGTGAAGCTCAGGTTCCGGTTACAGGTGGGCAAAGAGTTGGTGAGAAGGGGGTGACAGACAGATGCAGACACAAGGAAGTGTGCTGAATCTGAATGTATTTTGTCTCAAAATGAGCATCAGTTTTTTATAATACAGAAAACAGAGGAGTAGGATATCACAGCAGGCAAGGTACATCGAAGTATCAGACACAAAACAGAGGAATGCCTACAAAGGACTGGCAGGAACCAACTGGGATAAAATTCAGTGTTAACAACTGGGATCAAAAGCAGCCCCACCTAAGGTCAGCTTAATCTTAGAAGTCAGCCCTTGCCATAGTTCCAATTCTAGTCTATTGTATAGTCCACCTTCCCCATAGGCCATTGTAAATTCCTGTGTATGGGTGTAACTCAGCCATCTATAGTTCTAAGTATCTACTCTGGTTCCTCCTTAGACCACAACCTTCCTTCCTCCTACATAATGGTAAATTCCTGCATATGGGAGTAAGTTGGCTATGATTCTAAGTGATAATAATCTTGTGTGGGGGTACTTTCTACTAATAAGTAATGTAGTCTGCCATACCTGACTGTAATGAAAATTCTAAGTATACTTTGCTAAGCTTGCCCTGAGATTTCTAACTCTATGTAGTAGATAGTAATGCCTGATTTCTTTCACTATCTCTCTTACAATACTAGAGGCAAATCTGAATGTCACTGGATAGGCAACATTCTTACTGAATTCAAAGCCCACGGTCAGCTCAAGGACTGCCTAGGACTGGGAGGAATCTAACTTAGCTATATGTCAAAATCAATCCTTAGAGGCAATTATAATAAAGCAATATTAAGAGGAAGCACACAGATCCATTTACCGACTAAAGCAAGGACAGATTTGGAGCACTCGTTACACAGGATGCCACGGTTCCAGGAGACTAAGTTTCCATGAACTTTTCACCTCGGGATCGCGTCCAGGCTTTTCAGTCTGTCACACGGGTCACTACTGGAGTGGGTGTAGCACTCAGATATTGGCTTTGAACATTTGGATGTTCATTCTCCCTCTACACATAGGTGGTATCTTTTGTTTATTTGTTTATTTAGTAGGCAGTTATCTACTTTCGTGTTGACTCTTTGGAGATGTTTTCTTTTTTTGGTTGATTTCCTCTTTTGAGTTTGGCAATTTGATTCTTTTAACACTTAGCATGTTATGCCATTGTCTTCTGGGCTCTGTGGTTTTCCTCAACAAGACTTTTTGCTGCCCTTATTGGCAATGGAACTGTACTGGCACTTTCCATATGTCATTTGGCTTTCAGTCATTCTTCTCTGATGTGCCTAGATGGACTTTAGATTTGACCATGTTCAGTTACAGTAAGGGTGTATCTCCCATGTTCATGATTTAAACCTTAAAATGTACCTGTTTGCTTTTCCCCATTATTTATTAGCATTGTATAGTCTACATAAAGATTTTTAAAGTATT